>NW_012102599.1:1622485-1624643 GCF_000951045.1 Mandrillus leucophaeus
CGGCCGAGGGCCCTGCGTGGGTGCGGGCGTGTGAGTGTGTGTGTGTGAGTGTGTGTCGCTCCGGGTCCACGCTCATGCACACACCCACACGCCCACACTCAGGGTCTGCCCCCTCGGCCGGCGTGAACCTCCGCGGAGCCTGCCTGGATCTCCCAAACTATCCAGTCCTGGCACCAAGCAAGTCTGGAAAAGTGCCTCAGTGGCTCGGGGCCAAGTCAGAGGCGGGCTGCAGGGCCCCCCAGCCCGAGCACGGAGGGAGCAGGTCCCTGTAAGACAGAGGCCTCTTCCCAGGGTGCGCCTGCCCTCAGCCTTGGCACAGGGAGCTCAGGCCTTGACCTCCCCGCTCCCTCGCCTTACCCCTCCTCCAGCAGCCGACCCACGCCCTGCCTGCTCTTCCAGTCCAGCCAACACTCTAAACAGGCACCGCCTCCATTCGCAGCCCCCGGGATGAGTCCCACTCCCTACCCCAGCTCCCCAGGCCCCCTCTACCCAGTCAGCTAGCCCTCGCCCCTGCCATCCGGTGAGTATTTCCAGGCACCTCAGACCAGGCGCCTGAACGTCACTGCCTTTTCCTAAGTAGGAAGACATCTCTCTAGGGGCTGAGAGCATTAGCTATGCCCTACTGATCCCATCGGTTCCCGTCCTAAACATCTTGAAGGACACAAGCAGGTGGCTTTTTAAATCAGTGTCCTCTGAACTCCCTGTGACCTCAGCCAACCTGTGACAACTGAGAATGAGACAGCCTCTATCCTCAGAGCCTCTTTTGCCCTCTCTGCAGCCCAGTGGCTCCTTCTCTACCTCACTCATATGCCTGTGTCCCCTCCCTCCTTTCTTCCATCAAGCCTGAGCTTGGGAAATAATCTGATAAACTTCTTACATTGTAACCTTTAAGTGAAGGAATGAGACTTTAGGGATGGATTTGAGGCACAAGTGAGCCAATGCAGAAGGAATTTGAGGGTGGGAGGGGGCCTTCTTGAATCTGAGCGATTCAGACCATAAAAGTAAACTTGTCTTTCTTTATTTGACCAGGCTTATCTCAAACTTGGTTTCTCTTTTATTAATATCAAACACAATATATTTCAATCCAGTAAATATCTGAGGGACAGAAACGAACCTAGATGCTGTTGGTCATAGTCTTGGAGGACAGAATGGCAGAAGTAAATACTCCATAAATACATGCAATAGAAATCTGTGCAAAGTGCCAAAAACGTAGAAGAGGGAGCAGTTATTTCACTGGAAGGAGTGGGGCAGATTAAGGAAAAATTCACAATGAAAGAGAACATTAGACATTGGGTATCTAGAGGAATAGGAGTTTGCCAGGCAGCTGGAGGAAGGGCAGCACCAGGGCAGAGGAACCAACGTAAGCAAAGGCAGGGAGATGTGAAGAGTTACGGGGAATGGAGAAAAGACTGGTGAGGCAGGAGTAGAGGGCACTGAGAGTTGCAAGAGGTGGAGAGAGATTGGAGCTGGATTATGATGGGAAGTGCAAAGATATTTACACCTAATGGTTTTTAAACAGGGGCGGAAGTAGGTCCAAAAATGCCTGGCAGTCACACAGAGAATAGGCTGAAGCCTGGGTGCATAGACTTGTCAAGCCTTATACAAACTCACACAAACTGTTACAACCTGATTAAGAGCCTCTCATACAGAGATTTTATTCCTGGTCCTTCGCTGACCAACACTTTTTTTTTTTTTTTTTAACTGGGGGAGATGACCTCACACAGGATATCATGCTAACCAAATTTTTATTCTGCCAACTGAGGCCATTTTTTAAAAAAAATCCATCTACTGTCACTACTGTTTCATAAAATGAAAGGCATTTTAATACCAAGAAAAAGCACAAAGGCTAAACTTGCAAGATGAAGGCAGTCTTTTACATTTAATAAATTTAGATTTATGAAAAACTTGCGATCTTGTCCTCATTTTTCTCTATCATCACAGACTTGCCCCAGTCCTGCAGGTGGGGTTTGGAAAAAAAGCATCCAAATCAGTTTGTCCATCCTAGCTTTACAGAGGAGCAGGTGTAAGCGCAGTGAGGATGAGCAAGTTCTGTGCCCACAAAAGGATGCTGGGACCACAGGCCACATCTCTTGACGCCTGCAGGGCACAACTCTTCCCACCTCTGAATACCATTGCTCTCACCTCTCATTATTCTCCA
>NW_012102599.1:1625718-1628289 GCF_000951045.1 Mandrillus leucophaeus
CTGGCCTCAAGTGATCCGCTTGCCTTGGCCTCCCAAAGTGCTGGAATGTGAGCCACTGTGCCTGACCAATGACCATTTTTAAATTTAACAGATGTAAAGATCTAGAATTTCTAAAATTTATAAATTATCCATAAATATTTTAAACAATAATCCATAAATATTTTAAATAATAATCCATAAATATTTTTTAACAATGCCTGTTTAACATCTTACAGCTGAGTTTCTGGGGTATTTCTGAAGGGATGGTTTGTGTTGGTTGAATGCAGAGCAGCCACAGAGAAGAGTTTTATTGCAGCACTTTTTCTACATTTGGGATAAACTGACCTAAGGCAATTTGGCCATCAGAGATAGGTAAGGGCTATAGATTTCCTCCTCTGCAACTTCCCTACCAAGAGCTAAATTACCAAGAATCCAAGTTCACTGATGGAATTCTGCCATAAACCCACACATGTATTAGCAAACAGGCTTAGTTAACCAGTCTGTTCTTATAAGCTCAAGGAAGTCCTAGCTCACTGTCCTTTTAGGCCTGTGTTCTAGAGGCCGGACCCAGCTAAGCTTCTAGTCACCTTCAGGCTTTGGAGTCCTGCATTCAGCTAGAGGCCCTAGAAGAACCTTACTCCAAAGGGTAAGTCAGCTGCTGGATTCAGTGCAATCTCATATCTTAGCTGTAGAAGCAGAGAAGGCACCTGTATGCTATTTCTTGCCGATCCACATATCTGAGGCATCTTTCATGTCACCGGTGAAAAATTATTTCTCATATCCTTTATGCTAATTAGCATACCCTGAGGTGCCCATCAGAGAAGACGGTAGTTGAACCCTCTAAACAGAGGTGGACACCTCATTACAGATTTTTAAGGGCTTACTAAAGACCCCTGGATAGTATATTCCTGAATAAGGCACTTCAGATGTTATCCATCCACCCTTAGGGCATAAATTAAAACTAAGTTAACATGCACGTGTCACATAGTATATGCTAAACTATTGTAGGACACTTCATGAACAAGATAACAACACTTGAGGACAAGGCTTGTACATTCAGGTATTCATAATGGTTTTTATTTACCCATAAGTGTTTATCCCAGCCAGATTTATTCTGATGTTCCTGCTTATAGAAAAGTGAAATAGTTTGGGACTTCTTAATAATCCAGATTAACAATAAGGATTTTCAAATCACCTTACAAAGAAATAAAAAGATCAGACAATGTCTACCATCTACTGATTTGAAAAATGAGAATAAAAGTGATGGCAAGGTATCATTTATTCATGAACCCACTCTCCTCATTCTTGTGTCACTAGGACTCATGTGAGGATAATAAATTAAGACAGGGAAATCTTTAGGCCATGGCAATCAAGCAAAGTCCTAGGCCATGGGTAAGCAAACATTTTCAGAAACAGGCCAGATAGTACATATTTTAGGCTTTTTGACTTTGCAGGCCATATGGCCTGTGCTGCAACGACTCAACTCCACTATTGTAGTGCCAGAGAAACCACCACGGTCCCATATGTAAACGAAGGGTGTATGTCTGGTCCAATAAAACTGTTTACAAAAACAGGCAGAGGACAAAATTTGGCCAGCAGACTGTGGTTTGCCAACACCTTGTCCTAGGCTAGCCCTGATTCAGAGAGAAGTTTTCACAAAGATTTTATAAACTTCCAAATGACAACAGCCTTTTTAGCAGCCCCCATCAATTCTACTCACCTCCCATAAACCACCCACAATACTACCCCTTCTCTATACAGTGGGTTTCTATCATTGTTTGCTATTTCAGTTAGGCTTGAACCTGGCTCCTTGACAGCCCACGGGCAACCTTGAATATCCTAAACTTTGTATACCAGCTCGAGGGAAGTTTGCATTCTTTGCCATTCTTACATGTAGACTTGTTTACAGGAATGTTATCACTGAATTCAAAGTCTGGCAGATATTTTTGCTTATACAAATACATTGTAACTCAATTAACTGGGAGGTGAAGGGAAAAAAGAAAGACAATACGGAAATGTCAAGTCATTTGGAACCATCTGCTGTAAGAAAGCTCCTGAGTGTCTTTACACAAATATTAATATAACTCAACAGGCATATTTGTTGAGCTTCCTACTATGCACAGGAAGCTATGCCAAGTACTATGTAGAATATGAATACAAAACAAGGAAGGTCTTTGTCTTTATAGAATTTACAAATCATAGGAAAAACTGAAGCAACTCTAATCAAAGAGGACTTTAATTGTCTAAAGTAAGATAAACACAAAATACCCTCAGAAGGGTTCAGGAGGAAAATGTTCAACCTGGAGGAACAAAGAATGGAGAAGGCGGTTATTTTAACTGGGCCTTCAGTGTGCAAAAGAACAACATATGGAACCAACAGCCCCCTGAGGGTCTCTTGTGGATGTGCCAGGCATTGCACAGGTATTTACACTGTCTCATTTAAGGTTTTGTAGGAAAACGTGGGAGGTAAACCTGGTGGGATCAGAGCACAGAGGTCCCTGGATACCAGCTGAAGCATGTGGCCTCATTTCAGGAGGGAGAGGAAGGGGGAGCTCCTGAGGATGTGTGAGCAGGAGAGCCATGTAATTAGAG
>NW_012102599.1:1630744-1638953 GCF_000951045.1 Mandrillus leucophaeus
ACCTTACAAAGAAATAAAAAGATCAGACAATGTCTACCATCTACTGATTTGAAAAATGAGAATAAAAGTGATGGCAAGGTATCATTTATTCATGAACCCACTCTCCTCATTCTTGTGTCACTAGGACTCATGTGAGGATAATAAATTAAGACAGGGAAATCTTTAGGCCATGGCAATCAAGCAAAGTCCTAGGCCATGGGTAAGCAAACATTTTCAGAAACAGGCCAGATAGTACATATTTTAGGCTTTTTGACTTTGCAGGCCATATGGCCTGTGCTGCAACGACTCAACTCCACTATTGTAGTGCCAGAGAAACCACCACGGTCCCATATGTAAACGAAGGGTGTATGTCTGGTCCAATAAAACTGTTTACAAAAACAGGCAGAGGACAAAATTTGGCCAGCAGACTGTGGTTTGCCAACACCTTGTCCTAGGCTAGCCCTGATTCAGAGAGAAGTTTTCACAAAGATTTTATAAACTTCCAAATGACAACAGCCTTTTTAGCAGCCCCCATCAATTCTACTCACCTCCCATAAACCACCCACAATACTACCCCTTCTCTATACAGTGGGTTTCTATCATTGTTTGCTATTTCAGTTAGGCTTGAACCTGGCTCCTTGACAGCCCACGGGCAACCTTGAATATCCTAAACTTTGTATACCAGCTCGAGGGAAGTTTGCATTCTTTGCCATTCTTACATGTAGACTTGTTTACAGGAATGTTATCACTGAATTCAAAGTCTGGCAGATATTTTTGCTTATACAAATACATTGTAACTCAATTAACTGGGAGGTGAAGGGAAAAAAGAAAGACAATACGGAAATGTCAAGTCATTTGGAACCATCTGCTGTAAGAAAGCTCCTGAGTGTCTTTACACAAATATTAATATAACTCAACAGGCATATTTGTTGAGCTTCCTACTATGCACAGGAAGCTGTGCCAAGTACTATGTAGAATATGAATACAAAACAAGGAAGGTCTTTGTCTTTATAGAATTTACAAATCATAGGAAAAACTGAAGCAACTCTAATCAAAGAGGACTTTAATTGTCTAAAGTAAGATAAACACAAAATACCCTCAGAAGGGTTCAGGAGGAAAATGTTCAACCTGGAGGAACAAAGAATGGAGAAGGCGGTTATTTTAACTGGGCCTTCAGTGTGCAAAAGAACAACATATGGAACCAACAGCCCCCTGAGGGTCTCTTGTGGATGTGCCAGGCATTGCACAGGTATTTACACTGTCTCATTTAAGGTTTTGTAGGAAAACTTGGGAGGTAAACCTGGTGGGATCAGAGCACAGAGGTCCCTGGATACCAGCTGAAGCATGTGGCCTCATTTCAGGAGGGAGAGGAAGGGGGAGCTCCTGAGGATGTGTGAGCAGGAGAGCCATGTAATTAGAGCCGTGAGGTGAAGGATGGAAAGTAAGGGGAAGAGCTGCAGTGAACAGGGGAACCCAATACTCAAATAGTCATCATGAACCATAATGAGGACCTTGCCGTGAGAATAGGAGTAAAAGAATGCAGATGGATTCTCAATAAAGAGCCTCTAGGATTTGGCCACTGACTGAATGTAAGAAAAGAGGCAGATGGCATTGCTGATAGGGCTCTGATGTGGTTCAGTCTCAAAGTCAGACATGGGCTCAAATTTCAAATGTACGATTTACTAAAAGTGTGACTTCTGAGCTTCAGTGTCCTTGTCTGTAAAATGGAGCTGATAACATTCAACTCACAGGAGATAATACATTTTAAAAGCATGGATACAGTAAGCACTCAATAAATGATAGCTGTTGATAATATATATTCTTGAGAGGGGGAAAGTGTGGTCAATGACAGCTCTGAGTTATTGGGAAAATCTGTGTGTGAGACGGTATCTCATTATGGTTTTTATTTGCATTTCTCTAATGATTAGTGGTGTTACGCATTTTTTCATATGTTTGTTGGCCACCTATGTGTTTTCTTTTGAGAAGTACCTGTTTATGTCATTTGCCCATTTTTTCATGGTTTTTATTTTGTTTTGTTTTGTTTTTTTTTTGCTTGTTGATTTAAGTTCCTTACGGATTCTGGATATTAGACCTTTGTCACTTGCATAGCTGCAAATATTTTCTGCCATTATGTAGGTTGTCCATTTACTCTGTTGATAGTTTCTTTTGCTGTGTAGAAGCTCTTTTGTTTAATTAGCTCCCACTTGTCAATTTTTGGTCTTGTTGCAATTGCTTTTGGAGTCTTTGTCATGAACTCTTTGCCAGGGCCGATATCCAGGCTATAGTATTTCCCAGGTTCCTAGGTTTTGTTCCAGAGTTTTTGTAGGTTTTGGTTTTACATTTAAGTCTTTAGTCCACCTTGAGATGATTTTTGTATATGGTGTAAGGAAGGGGTCCAGTTTCAATCTTCTGCATATGGCTGGCCAGTTATCCCAGCACCATTTATTGAATAGGGAGTCCTTTCCCCATTGTTTGTTATTGTTGGCTTTGCCAAAGATCAGATGGTTGAGGTGTGTGGCTTTATTTCAGAGTTCTCTATTCTGTTCTGTTGGCTTATGTGTTTTGTTTTTGTGCCAGTACCATGGTATTTTGGTTACTATAACCTTGTAGTGTAGTTTGAAGTTGGGTGTTGTGATGCCTCCAGCTTTGTCCTTTTTGCTTAGGAATGCGTTAGCTATTTGGGCTATTTTTTGGTTCCACATGAATTTTAGAATATTTTTTTCTAATTCTGTGAAAAGCATCATTGGTAGTTTGATAAGAATAGCATTGAATCTGTACATTGCTTTGGGTTTTAACAATAATGATTCTTCCTATCCATGAGCATGGAAAGTTTTTTCATTTGTGTCATCTCTGATTTCTTTGAGCAGTGTTTTGTAATTATCGTTGTGGAGCTCTTTCATCTCCCTGATTAGCTGTATTCCTATGTATTTTATTCTATTTGTGGCTATTGTGAATGGAATTGCATTCTTGATTTGGCCCTCAGCTTGGACGTTATCGTTGTATAGAAATGCTACTGATTTTTGTACATTGATTTTGTATCTTGAAACTTTGCTGAAGCTGTTTATCAGATCTAGGAGCTTTTGGGCAGAGACTATGGGATTTTCTAGGTGTAGAATCATATCACCTGCAAAGATAGTTTGTCTTCCTCTCTTCCTATTTTATTTCTTTCTCTTGCCTGATTGCTCTGTCTAGGACTTCCACCGTTGTGTTGAATAGAAGTGGTGAGAGTGGGTATCCTCATCTTGTTCTGGTTCCTAAGGGGAATGCTTCCAGCTTTTGTCCCTTCAGTATGATGGTAGCTGTGGGTTTGTCATAAAAGTCTCTTATTACTTTATTACTTTGAAATATGTCCCTTCAATGCTTAGTTTGTTGAGACAGAACATTTTTATTACCACTGAAAGTTCCATTGAATAGTGCTGCTCTACATGATATCAATAATTTGTAAGCTTCAAAAGAGTTTTCTGCTTTAATGGCTACATTCCTTATATGGTTTCTACCTTCCTTCTTACCCTTCAAGTTTATCTTTGACTAAACCATTGTCTAGGCCTTCATCAGCTGGTCCCCAGCAAGGCATACTGTATGTATACAGGTCTCTTTCTCACTGTGAATTTCTGACAAAGACGTTGCAAAACTAAATGGCAAGTCGTTTTTTGATAAGTGCTCAGGTATTTTCTAGACTTTTTTTTTTTTTTTTTTGAGACGGAGTTTTTGGAGACAGAGTCTCACTCTGTCACCCAGGCTGGAGTGCAGTGACATGATCTCAGCTCACTACAGCCTCCACCCACTAGGTTCAAGCCATTATTGTGCCTCAGCCTCCTAAGTAGCTGGGACTACAGGTGCGTGCCACCACGGCCAGCTTATGTTTGTATTTTTAGTAGAGACAGAGTTTCACCATGTTGGCCTTGGCTGGTCTTGAACTCCTGGCCTCATGTGATCCACCCACCTCAGCCTACCAAAGTGCTGGGATTACAGGTGTGAGCCATTACGCCCTGCCTTCTTATGCTTATTCTCATTATTGCTACAAATATAATTAATAAAGCCAGATTCAATAATTTTAAAGATACAGGTAATACTCTTAGTTCCCATCGGCATAGTCCTTCATGCCAAGTAAGAGCTCCAGGAAAGTTTAAAGATAGCACTGTAGGTTTGTGTTAGCTTCCTATTGCTGCTGTGACAAATTACAACTAACTTTGTAACTTTGTGGCATTTGCCAACACAGACTTATTCTCTTGGAGTTCTGGAGGTCAGAAGTCTGAAATCAGTATCTATGGGCTAAAGTCAAGTTGCTGGCAGCCTGGTTCCTTCTAGAGTCTCTGAGGGGAGGATGGTTTCCTTTTCCTTTCAAGTTTCTGGTGGCCACCCATATTCCTTGGCTTTGGGGCCCCTTCCTTCATCTTCGAAGTGTATCACTCCAGCTCCTGCTTCTGTCAACACATCACCTTTTCCTCTTTGTAGTCAAGTCTCCCTCTGCCTCCGTATAATAAGGACACTTGCAATTACAATTAAGACCAACTCAGATAATCTAAAATAATCCCCTCATCTCAAGATCCTTAACTTACTCACATCTGCAGGATCCCTTTTATTATGTAAGGTAACACACGTTCCAGGAATTGGGATATGGTTATCTTGGGGGCCATTCATTATTCCAATAGTCCCCAACCTTTTTGGCACCAGGAACTAGTTTTGTGGAAGACAATTTTCCCACAGATCAGCGGAAAGGGTGTGGGGGGAGATGATTTCGGGATGATTCAAGCACTTTACATTTATCGTGTACTTTATTTCTGTTATTATTACATTGTAATATATAATGAAAGAATTATACAACTCACCAAAAGGTGGAATCAGTGGGAACCCTGAGCTTGTTTCCCTGCAACTAGATGCTCACATCTGGGGGTGATGGGAGACAGATCATCAGGCATTAGATTCTCATAAGAGTGCACAGCCTAGATCCCTCAAACGTGCAGTTCACAATAGAATTCATGCTCCTATGAGAATCTAATACCACCACTGATCTGACAGGAGGCGGAGTTCAGGTGATAATGCAAGCGATGCGGAGCAGCTGTAAATACAGAGGAAGCTGTGCTCACTGACCCGCTACTCACCCTCTGCTTGGTTCCTAACAGGCCATGGACTGATACGGGGAATAATGCAGGGTTGGGGACCCCTGCATTATTCGGTCTCCCACAAGGTTACATAGAGTATTGGTTAAAAAAAAGTTTGCCCCAGTCAGGCGCGGTGGCTCATGCCTGTAATCCTAGCACTTTGGGAAGATGAGGCAGGTGGATCACCTGAGGTCGGGAGTTTGAGACCAGCCTGACCAACATGGAAAACCCCGTTTCTACTAAAAACACAAAATAAGCCAGGTGTGGTGGCACATGCCTGTAATCTCAGCTACTTGGGAGGCTGAGGCAGGAGAATCGCTTGAACCTGGGAGGCGGAGGTTGCAGTGAGCCGAGATCGTGCCATTGCACTCCAGCCTGGGCAGCAGGAGTGAAACTCCATCTCAAAAAAAAAAAAAGTTTGCCCCTACCAGATTTTTTATCCAGGGCTTTGAATTGAAGCTTAACAATCCGACGAAAGCATGAGGTGTTTGTAATTGTGTTGACAGATATTAAAATGTCTGATGATGCTGGCGACACCTTAGCCACTGGAGACAAAGCGGAAGTTACTGAGATGCCTAATAGTGATTCTTTACCTGAAGATGCAGAAGTGCATTGTGATTCAGCTGCAATTTCACATGAGCCAACACCAGCTGACCCCAGAGGGGAGGGGCATGAAAAGGCAGCTGTGCAGGGTGCAGGGGCTGCCACCATTGGGCCCCCTGTGCAGCCTCAAGATGCCAACACCATGGAGCCCCCTCTCAATGGAGAAGTGACTGAGGATACACTTGCTGAGTGTATTGATTCCGTCAGCCTTGAGGCAGAACCCAGATCCGAAATACCCCTGCAAGAACAGAATTATCCGGTAAGAATGGGTCATTCAGTTCACTTCGGCCTAAGTTCTTGCTTATATCTACCATGTGCAGAGCTAGCAGCAAGCTCTGCAGGTAATGTACTGTGACATCCCCTCTGTCATCAGAAATGTGCTGTGTAGTGAGATTAAACATATATGAAAATAATTTGTCATAATATTTGCATTTTGATAAATATATTATTAACAGTAACAGCCACCAATTATCAGACGCAAGCTGTGTGCCAGGCCCTCTGCTAGGCACTTTATCTGTTATGTAATTCACTCCACCAGCAGTTCAAACCTGGGTATTACTAACTCCAGCTTATACTTGTGGCAACCAGGCTTAGAGATGGTAGCTTGTCCTGGGCTACTTGGTTGTAAACAGAAGATATTGTAATATCAGACATCATGTCTCCGGATAATTAACAAGCCTGATTCCACCCTAAGCAAGTCAATGTTTCTATAAGATCACTTAAAATCTGATGTGTACTTACAAATCCATGGTGGAGATCTTCAGCCTTCAGATCACTGTTTTATCATCACACAACACCTTCCAGGGGAACAGAGGCAGAATGCACTCATCACCCCTCCCCTTTCAGTGCCTGCACCTGTCTCTCAGGGTATGAGATAAGCCAGATCTCTCTGTTGGCACCTGGGCCACCAAGAAGACTATCCCAGCAAGGTTTTCCTGGAGTCTTCACCTCCAGGCATGTGGGGCCAGGCAGGGGTGGGAGACACCCCACATGAAAGGAGGAGACGGGCCGCTCTCCTCATCCTGTCTGGGATGAACTGCCTTCTAGAAAGCGGGTGCAGGAGGGCAGAATTGGGATCTTCCCTCCATGAGCTTGGGCAAGACACCCTAATGTCTCTGCACTTCAGGTTCTTCCTCTACGAAGTGAAGAATTCTCACATGAAGACCTTGATGCATCCTTCTGACTGATGTTTTATGACTCTTGTATTCAAGATTGGGCTTCCCTCACACCCACTTTCCTCAAGGGGTTTGACCCTCAGAACTGTCTGCGATGGGCTTTCTCAGGGGCAAGGTATTTATTTCCCTTCACTGGAAATATTTAAACAAAAGCCAAACAATCATTTTGTAGAGATGTTATGGAAGCAATTTGAGGACCAGCTGGGAGTTTGGATCAAATAGGGTAAACATACACACATTTTTGTTTATGAGTTTCAGGAGGTCACTGACCCTTTGAAGCCATCTATAGATGCCCTAAATAATTAAGAACCCCTAGATCAGAAGTTCTCAACTTTAGCTGAATGTTACCAACCACTGGGGGAGATTTAAAATATATTGAAGCCTGGGCAGCATGGTGAACCCTGTCTCTATGAAAAATATGAAAAATTAGCTGTCATGGTGGCATGTACCTGTAGTCCTTGCTACTCAGGAAGAGGCAAGAAGATCACCGGAACCCAAGTGGTCAAGGCTGCAGTGAGCTGAGATCGCACCATTGCACTCCAGCCTGGGCAACAAGAGTGAGACTCCGTCTCAAAAAAAAATAAATAAAATAAAGTAGAGTATAATGGAATAGAATAGAATAGAAAATATTGATGCTAGGGTCCCAACCCCAAGGATTCTGATTCAGGAATGGGGCTTGGACATCAGCAATTTTTTAAAGTACCCCAAGTGGTTCTAATGTTTGGCCAGGATTGAGAATAATTACTTTAGGATAAAGAATTTTCAAGGTCCTTTTTATGATTCTTTGAGTAGGTGATCTTCAGTATCATTCCAGCTCTAAAATGCTGTAGTGCTACAATAACACTTCAAAAGTATTTGGAGACAGGCCCTTTCATTCTTTTGGCTACTAGGACACTTTTTCATCCGTTAATCTTAGAACAACAATAGCAATAACAGCCACAAAACACACAGGAAGTAAAAGTGGGATATTAATAAGCTGCAGGCTTGGCAGTTTGCATGGTATTGGTGAAGAAATGGACCACTAGATTATGTCAAGAATCAGCCCAAATAGGAAATAGCAGAGTGAGGACCTGACTCCAGAGCCTGCTTTGCCTCCACACTGTCTTTCTCATGTAGGGGGCTATGGTTCCCAATTTTCATCCTAAGTGTTACTGTTAACAAATACCTTGGTACAGTAAGAAAAATATAACTTAGCCACAGCATTCTTACCTAAGATGACTTATACTATAACAAGCTCTACTAATTCAAAATCCATATGCTGTTGATAGATTATACGTTCCAATTTCAGACATAATAATTATAACAGGATTGTTCATGAAGATAGCACAGTAAGGCTGGACATGGTGGCTC
>NW_012102599.1:1639003-1672167 GCF_000951045.1 Mandrillus leucophaeus
TAGATGCCCTAAATAATTAAGAACCCCTAGATCAGAAGTTCTCAACTTTAGCTGAATGTTACCAACCACTGGGGGAGATTTAAAATATATTGAAGCCTGGGCAGCATGGTGAACCCTGTCTCTATGAAAAATATGAAAAATTAGCTGTCATGGTGGCATGTACCTGTAGTCCTTGCTACTCAGGAAGAGGCAAGAAGATCACCGGAACCCAAGTGGTCAAGGCTGCAGTGAGCTGAGATCGCACCATTGCACTCCAGCCTGGGCAACAAGAGTGAGACTCCGTCTCAAAAAAAAATAAATAAAATAAAGTAGAGTATAATGGAATAGAATAGAATAGAAAATATTGATGCTAGGGTCCCAACCCCAAGGATTCTGATTCAGGAATGGGGCTTGGACATCAGCAATTTTTTAAAGTACCCCAAGTGGTTCTAATGTTTGGCCAGGATTGAGAATAATTACTTTAGGATAAAGAATTTTCAAGGTCCTTTTTATGATTCTTTGAGTAGGTGATCTTCAGTATCATTCCAGCTCTAAAATGCTGTAGTGCTACAATAACACTTCAAAAGTATTTGGAGACAGGCCCTTTCATTCTTTTGGCTACTAGGACACTTTTTCATCCGTTAATCTTAGAACAACAATAGCAATAACAGCCACAAAACACA
The DNA here is from genome assembly GCF_000951045.1 of Mandrillus leucophaeus. Taxonomy (NCBI): domain Eukaryota; kingdom Metazoa; phylum Chordata; class Mammalia; order Primates; family Cercopithecidae; genus Mandrillus; species Mandrillus leucophaeus. The sequence continues at coordinate 1,639,666 of NW_012102599.1, forward strand.
CAGGAAGTAAAAGTGGGATATTAATAAGCTGCAGGCTTGGCAGTTTGCATGGTATTGGTGAAGAAATGGACCACTAGATTATGTCAAGAATCAGCCCAAATAGGAAATAGCAGAGTGAGGACCTGACTCCAGAGCCTGCTTTGCCTCCACACTGTCTTTCTCGTGTAGGGGGCTATGGTTCCCAATTTTCATCCTAAGTGTTACTGTTAACAAATACCTTGGTATAGTAAGAAAAATATAACTTAGCCACAGCATTCTTACCTAAGATGACTTATACTATAACAAGCTCTACTAATTCAAAATCCATATGCTGTTGATAGATTATACGTTCCAATTTCAGACATAATAATTATAACAGGATTGTTCATGAAGATAGCACAGTAAGGCTGGACATGGTGGCTCACTACTGTAATCTTAGCACTTTGGGAGGACAAGGCAGGTAGATCACTTGAGGTCAGGAGTTCGAGACCAGCCTGGCCAACATGGTGAAACCCCGTCTCTACTAAAAACACGAAAATTAGCCAGGTGTGGTGGCACATGCCTACCAGGAAAGGGGATTCTACTATCTCTCTTAGTAGTTTATCCTTTTATTAGAAGTCAATTTTATACCTAGTCTTTGATTATTGTTCATTTTTTTCTATTTTATTTGCCTCTTGTTGCATACTCATAAGGAATCATTTTGCATTGATGAAGACAATTCTTTCCCTGTTGCTCCAGAGCAGAGTGAATTATACAAAACAAATTCTTGAATCTAAAGTTCATTACAAGGTGGTTGTTTGGATTGAACACAGGCCGCCCCTGAGGAATGGCAGGTTCTGCAGGAAAACAGCCAAGTGCAAAAGCCTATTTGACCCCATGTTCATCTACACCTGATAAATTCTCATCACCCCTTTAAAAAAGTTTCTGGCCGGGCCCAGTGGCTCACACCTGTAATCCCAGCACTTTGGGAGGCCGAGGTGGCCAGATCACCTGAGGTCAGGAGTTCGAGACCAGCCTGACCAACACGGAGAAACCCCATCTCTGCTAAAAATACAAAATCAGCTGGGCGTGGTAGCATGCCTGTAATCCCAGCTACTCGGGAGGCTGAGGCAGGAGAATCACTTGAACCCGGGAGGCAGAGGTTGTAGTGAGTCGAGATTGTGCCATTGCCCTCCAGCCTGGGCAACAAGAGTGAAACTCCGTCTCAAAAAAAAAAAAAGTTTCTGTGAGACAATGCTTGCTTTACTAAAAAAAGAAAACTGGCAGAATAGACTTTGAGGACGTACTTCTAGGACACATTAGATTTTGTGATAATGTGCATAAATGTGTGTGTGTGTGTGTGTGTGTGTGTGCACGCACGCATATATATTTGTAAGTACCTGAGTCTGGGTCCCCTTAAAATCCACATCGTTAGGCTCACATTTGCCTCAGGCAGCATGGCCACCATAACTTGGCAGGTAGGGTATTGCGACTAGCAGGTGGCCAGAGTCAAGGATGAGGCCATCTTTCTGGCTGGCACCTCTGCTTTGAAGGACCACATCATTTATGCACTCAGATAAACTATCTCTATCTTTAGGACTTCTTCTCTTTCTTGGCCTTTTTGACATACAGACTCAGAAGCCACTGAATTTAGCCTTATCCTGTAGGAACCCACTCTACAACCTCCATGAGAAATTGTCCTCAGCATTGGAGGTTGGACCAGATTCTCTAAGGCCTCTAGCAGCATCATGATGCAATGCATTATGCCCAGAAACCTGGGTGGTGTAACTATCTTCAGGATGCCGACAGTCTAGTTGAGAAGGCAGTGTTGTATGAAAGCAATGATTACGTGTCCTCTAGTACTAGACAGGACAGGCACAAGGGAGCCTTTAGATGGAGCATTTAAATTCATCCTAAAGAGTCAGAGAAGTCTTCAGCCTCAATTCAAAGATGTTTGTCTTGAGTACTGGTTGGGAATGACATTTGTTCCCAGAGCTCTTGTGGGACCTTATTATATACTAGCCAGTCAACCCTTAAAAGACCCAATCTAGATCAAATTCCTCTAAATTCTTAACACCAAGAAAGGTTACCCAGAAGTTTTAAAATGTCATCCCTACTGCTCAACACCAACGCATAAGGCCAATTATGCAGAAGGTGAAGAATCCCAATGTTAACGCTGTGAGTACTCTCACGGGAAAACATGGGCGTGTGGACCACCATGGATAGTTCTCTCCCTAAAAAAGGAAAAGCAGAATGTTTAAATGCCATAAAGTTGCGGTCAAGAGAGACAAGGAGTAGGGGACACAGGCTGAGACATGACAGCATTTAGCCTCCTAAACCAGATGAGTAGAGTTTTCTCCAGTTCTCTTTGAGTAGTTCTCCTTTTAGGCCTGCTGTAAAAGGACAGTGTTCCCTACTGCCTACGTTCCCTATTCTGTGTTCCCTAAACGGTGACACCCAGTTTTGGCTTGGACAGCCAGGTGGATGAAGGTGCCATTCCGCCATAGAGAGCAGTGCTTCCCAGATCTGGTAGTGTATTGGAATCATGTGGGGAGCCTGTTAAAAATTCAGATTCCTGGTTTCCACCCTGAGAGATTCTTAGGCACAAGATCATAGTGGAAGCTGAGACTCTATTTTTAATGAATTCCCCCAGGTGACACTCTTGCAGTCAGTCTGTGGACTAGAGTTTGGGAATCACTAACACTAGGACACAGAAAGAGCTAGTTGCGGTATGGGGAAGAATGAATCGAGAAGATAGTGAGTTCAGTTGGTCTTTGGTTTTTGGTAGAGACGAGGTCTCCCTGTGTTGCCGAGGCCAGTCTGAAACTCCTAGGCTCAAAATCTTCTCTCACCTCAGCCTCCCAAAGTGCTGGGATTATAGGCATGAACCACCGCACCAGCCTGAGTTCAGTATTAAATTATGCCATAGGACATCCAAGTGAAGATTTTTTGTGGACAGTTGGTTAAAATGATCTGGAGAGACAGGTGATTCAGAGGCTATCAGCACCTATGTGGTTATTTCAGTAATGGAAGTGGGTAAGATGGACCAGGTGTTAATATATAAATAACAACAGAGGCCAAGCCCTCAGCCCTGGAAGGTTTCTGTCTCTAAGCCAATTTGGTTCGGCACAGCTCTTAGGGTTTTGTTTTGTTTTTTTAAATAGCTTATGGTAGCTAGCCAAGAAGTTGTAGTACAGTCTCACCACTACCATATTCTATAAGTGAAATCAAGTCTCAGATCACATTGTGCCACACTGACATTTTTAAATGAAATGGTGATTAACAAGCGAGTTGAAAATGGTGTATGAGAACTCTTTCTCATGTAGGCTTGAGAACATCCCATTGTTTAGGTACTTTCATCACCATCTTGAATGAAAGGTTTACTCAAGGCAACTGCCTGGATTTCAGAGCTAAGGTTTCTTCCCTGATCGCTGGCATCAAGTCACCAGAATTCCGCAGAGTTGAAAGATAGATGGAAGACCATTTACACCGGGCAAAATCCTTTGTAACACCCTATTCATATAAAACTAGAAGGAGCAGAAAATATACTTACTTACAAATCTTGCATACTTTTTAAAATTTTTATTTACATTTATTTATTTATTTGAGATAGGATCTCCCTCTATCGCCCAGGCTGGAGTGCAGGGGCGTGATCTCAGCTCACTGCAACCTCTGCCTTCCAGATTCAAGCGATTCTCCTGCCTCAGCCTCCAGAGTAGCTGGGACTACTGGCATCTGCCACCATGCCAAGCTAATTTTTGTATTTTAAGTAGAGATGGGGTTTCATTGTGTTAACCAGGCTGGTCTTGAACTCCTGACCTCAGATGATCTACCCACCACGGCCTCCCAAGGTGCTGGGATTACAGACATGAGCCACAAAGCCTGGCCCCGCCCTTTTTTTAAAAAAAAAAATAGAGTCTGTCTCTCTCTCTGTTGCCCAGGCTGGCGTGAAGTAGCAAGATCATAGCTCACTGCAGTCTTGAACTCTTGCATTCAAGTGATCCTCTTCCCTCAACCTACCAAGTAGATAGGACTACATATGCACGCCATCACACCTGGTAAATTTTTAAATTTTTCTGTAGAGACCAGGTCTTGCCATGTTGCCCAGGCTGGTCTTGAACTCCTGGCCTCAAGTGACCCTCCTGCCTTAGCCTCCCAAAGTGCTGAGATTATAGGAGTGAGCCACCGAAGCCAGTTCCTTGAATACCTTTATTTTACCATCTAGAACCCCTTTCAGGTATTGAGAATGCTAGAAATAGTCCACCATGTTTACCAATTAAAACCCATTTTTGCAATTCAGTGTGATAATTGGCAAAGCATCAGATGTTACTAGAGATACAGATAATAGAATCTCTATAAATAGCTGCCTCAAAGTATGGCTTTCCTGATTAGAATGCTGGCTAACCACCCGGGACTCTGCATATTTTATTGGCATGCTGACAGCACTTGGATTGTAGGTTAATCTAAGAAGCACCCATAATGTCACAATATACATGTAGAAGCATTCTAATGTAAATAACTGAAATCATAATACTAAAAGATGGTGAAAAAGAAAAAAGTGAGAGTCAGAAGATAGGCCATCAGAATAGAACACGCTAAGGCAGATGGAAAAGTGGATGAGGTTTGGATGCTACCGAGAGGTCAAGTGAGTAATAAAAAGACTAAAATGAGTCCACGACTTTGACAACAGGAAGCCACTTGACCTTGATGAGAATGATTTCCTGAAGTAGCGACACAGGAGTCTTGCTGTGGAGGGAGGAGAGACAAGGGAGGTGAATACAGAAGATAAGCACCTTTTTTTTTTTTTTTTGAGACAGAGTCTCACTCTGCCTCCCAGGCTGGAATGCAATGGCACAATCTCGGCATGCTACAACCTCCACCTCCCGGGTTCAAGTGATTCTCCTGCCTCATCCTCCCGAGTAGCTGGGATTACAGCATGCACCACCACACCCGGCTAATTTTTGTATTTTTAGTAGAGATGGGGTTTCACCTTGTTGGCCAGGCTGGTCTTGAACTCCCAACCTCAGGTGATCCACCCGCCTTGGCCTACCAAAGTGCTGGGATTACAGGCGTGAGCCACAGTGCCTGGCCACTATAAGCACCTTTTTTTATGAGATAAAGAAGAAAGATGTGGAGCAGACACCAGATAAGTTTGAAAGAAACATTTTGTTCATGTTGTGATTTTCATTTGTTGACTTCAAGATAGAGAAATCGTGTGCATGATTAAATGTTACCTATATAGAAAGCATGTATAGAAATGTAGCCTGGGCCAGGCGCAGTGGCTCACACCTGTAATCCCAGCACTTTGGGGGGCCAAGACAGGCAGATCACCTGAGGTTGGGAGTTCCAGACCAGCCTGGCCAACAAGGTGAAACCCAGTCTCCACTAAAAATACAAAAAGTAACCGTGCATGGTGGTGAGCACCTGTAATCCCAGCTACTTAGGAGGCTGAGGCAGGAGAATCGCTTGAGCCCAGGAGGCGGGGGCTGCAGTGAACCAAGATCACGCTACTGCACTCCAGCCTGGGAGACAAAGCAAGACTCCATCTCAAAAAAAAAAAAAAGAAATGTAGCCTGTACAGAGAAGCCGCTTGTATAGAAAAAGGCTGAAAAACCAGAAAAGCCAGGAGAGAGTAAAACCAACCTACCCAGGCCAGGAGACATTTAGGTGGAGGTGCTATGGTACCTAAGAGGAAGGTACATTTCCATAATAATGAAAGGGAGGAGGTAATTGTGAATCGCAGGGTAGTGTACTTAGATTTGTGTTTAGATGGGGTTTTGGTGTAGGCCAGTGTATATTTTGTGCATAAGAAGAACTACTCAAACGTTTAATTGGGTTTAAACAATTAGTGTTCCATCTATAAAGATGACAAACTCAAAAACTCAATCCTTAGGCTTCATGTGAATCTCACAAATCTCAATGTTTAGAAGTCTAGCAAAATCGAACGGTCACTTTTAAGATACTTTTGGTTAATGTTTGGTTTGGTCCTTTTTACCAACTTAAACGCGTTTAAATATTTTAAACTGCATTTATAATATATTCTACTTCCTTTGTGAGTACCTGAGTTATCTACTTATACAAAACCTTGCTAAGTACTTAATAATTGTTATAAAGCTACTAAAATACATTTCTAGAGTTACTTAAAGACCTCTTAATAATGTGCAGAAACTTGGCATGATTTCAGCTTAAAATCAGAAGTCTAATAATTCAATTATTCATTTTTGATTGATTTTCAAAAACTGTCACTTTAATAGGTCAGATTCCTTCAATATTAGTAGTACAGAAAAGACCAAATATGCACAAAAATATGAATAGCATATCTTCAATGCTTTCAACTTTTTTATATTTAATTTTTAAATCTTCCCAAAGTTGAATGATGCATGCTTACCAAGGAAGAAAATTGGCTGGAAATAACTGAGGCCATTTTCAATCAGATATTTTGACAGAGTCTCAGGCTGCAGAGCAATTTTCATCCTCCCAGCTGTCATACTGACCCCCTTTTTAGGGTAGCTATGTCATGAGTTACAAAAATTAAAAAGCGTAGATCACCCTATGAGTTATAAACCCATACGTTTCATTGCCCACATCCCTGGATGCAAGTTATACACAGCACCTGATTCTCGATCTGCTCAAGGAAATAGAACAACCACGCTGCTCCTTCATCTCTAAGATAGGTACATATGTTTTCCATCTAAATGTTCAAGGCCTTTGAATTTGATGGAGTTCTGGGATTTAATTTTTTTCTATCTAATACCTTTAAACTCAATAGCCTAAAATAAATCCTTTTCTATTTAATGATAAAGACATTTAAATGGGATACAAGATATGAAAATGTCTTTCCTATTTAAAGAACATTGAACTTGGGCCAGGTGCAGTCACCTGTAATCCTAGCACTTCGGGAGGCCAAGAGAGAAGGATCACTTGAGGCCATGAGTTCAAGACCAGCCTGGGCAACGTAGTGAGATCCTGTCTCTACAAAAAATGATTTTAAAAAATTAGTTAAGTGTGGTGGTGCACACCTGTAATCTCAGTTACTTGGAGGCTGAGGCAGGAAGATCACTTGAGCCCAGGAGTTGGAGGATGCAGTGAGCTGTTATCATACTACACACTCCAGCTTGGGCAACAGAGAGAGACTCTGTCTCCTAAAAAGAAAAAAGAACTGTGAACTTGATAGAATCCTACATTCTTTCTTAGGACCACACAAAGGTTTAGATGTTTAAATGATCTCCAGTTGAGTTTCCAATATCCCTCTTGATCAAGCCAAATCTAATTTGCTGTTATAAGAGTTATGGGGAGCAGGCAGGAAGTTGAGAGAGTTCTCATCTGATGATTTTCTTTCCTCTGTGTAGTAGGATGTGAAGTTGCCTATTGAAGGAGGTGGAAGTTATGAGGGGAGGGTGAGAAAAAAGTTTTAAAATCCCTCTATTGGTAATAAGCAATCTGAGCAGCTCCATGCTGCCTGTTGTAGCGTCTCCTAATTGTGTGACATTAAGTCCATTTGAAGTGGAGACCATATTCATGATGAGATATATTTATAATTCATGCTTAACATTTAGTCCATATGTTTTTATATTAAATATGTGTATTTAGTCATTCAAGTATTTGCCATTTGATAACAAATATTCTTTATAGCTGATCAAGAAGTCACAGCTCAAGGTCAAAGGACTTTATTAATAAAGCAATTGAAGTAGTCACTTATTATACAGCAAAAAGTTCTAGACTCATTTAACATTTATTTCCATTTGCTAGTCAATTACCAGCTGTCAGAGCATAATAAATATTATAAATTTGAGTCAGAAGCTGTCACCTCTAATTGTATTAACTCTTCCTAATCATAGGTAGTGATTTGTCCTGTGAAAGAGTGATATTAATCACTGACTTCCATCTGTCTTCATAATGGTGTAAAATTGCCACTGGATTCCATTGCTGAAGTGAAGTAAATCAATGTAGACACCAAAAATGAAAGGAGGCAGTGATGAGTCATGAATATTTCCATTCATGTTAACAAGCTTCTCATTGTTTCCAGACAGAGAGAAAAAAATGACAGCTAGCTTTCAAAGCTTTTTGCTTCTTAGTCTTAAAAGTGTAGTTTCTTCTTATCATTATTTCTATATGCCAGGCACTAAGAAGAGTACTTCTTATATGCCAGGCACTAAGCTCACAACATTATATGAATTATTTCTTAATCTTCACAACCACCAATGAAGTTATTGGTTCTTATACTTATGGCACTTATGCTACTGTTCTTTGCATTTTATAATGAGGAAATGAAGGCTTAAAATAACTTGAGTAATTTGTTGTCCAAAACAGCAGAGCCTGGAGTCAAACCCAAGCAATTTAACTTCCATAACTTAGTCTCAACCAGTACTCTACACTGATGGGTGATGTTTGAATCAGTTAGGAATGCTTTTGAGTTGAAGTAACTAAAATCCAACATATAGTAGTTCACAAAATAGTGATTTTTTTTTTGCTCTCACTTAATAGAAAGAATGGAGATAGACAGCTACTTATGTTGGTTTAGTAGCTCAGCGGAGCCAGGACCAGTGACTGTGACTCCTTGGCCTTTCCCTTGTGACAGAAAAAATGACTGCTTCAATTTCAAGCTTCATGTCCACATTCAGGACAGGAAAAAAGAGAAGGGGAAAGAGTGGGCACTTGCTGTAACTATAATGTATCATGAAAGCAAAAACTATACCATTTATATATCTCATTAGTTGAAAACTGTTTCATATGGCCATCCTTATCTGCAAGGGTAGAAAACAGAAAGGGAGGCTGGGCATGGTGGCTCATGCCTATAATCCCAGCACTTTGGGAGGCCAAGGTGGGTGGATCATGAGGTCAAGAGATCGAGACCATCCTGACCAACATGGTGAAACCTTGTCTCTACTAAAAATACAAAAAATCAGCCAGGCGTGGTGGTGCGCAACTGTAGTCCCAGCTACTGGGGAGGCTGATGCAGGGGAATCGGGAAATCGCTTGAACCCAGGAGGCGGAAATTGCAGTGAGCTGAGATCGCGCCACTGCACTCCAGCCTAGTGACAGAGCAAGACTCCGTCTCAAAAAACCAAAACGAAACAAAACAAAAAAAAAAGCCAGCAAAGGAGTCGGGAGTTAGGGATGACTAATGGACCAGCTGTGAGTCAAAAGTTATGGAATCTACAAACGCTGTAGGAATTTTCCACTGCCTCCTTACTTTCTTTCTGCCCTTCCTCCCTTCCTCCCTCCCTCCCTCTCTCCCTCCTTTTCTTCCTTCCTTCTTTCCTTCCTTCTTTCCTTTTGAGTACAAAAGAGCTATGATTCTCCATATAGATAACTCATAGAATATTTATTCTTGCCTTGTTTTCTAGAGTGTGTTCCCAAATAGAAAGAGAAAGCTGTGGTTCCACTACCTGAGTCAGGACTCATTGGTTGCAAGTAACAGAAACATGCACACCTCACTGAGAAAGTGGATGCATTTCAGCCATTTATTTAACAAATATTTATTAAGCACTCATTATATTCCAAGCACTCTTCTAGGCTCTGGAAGTATATCAGTGAACAAAACATTAAAAAAACAAAAAAAGAATGAATAAGAATATGAGAGAATCTCATAGAACCCAAAGATCAGAAAGCAGCAGGGCCTTCGGAGGGACAGAAACCAGGGACTAAGAAGCTGTCAGGAATCCAAACAGCAACTCTAAGCCAATCTCCATTCTGCTCACTCTGCCTTCTCTTAATTCTTAGTCTGTGTGGTGGGTATAACATGGTCACCCACGTAACCTGAGTTTTCAACTTCTGTTCATGCACACAGTTCACACTGAACCACAGTCTCTCAGTTCCAATTCCAAAAACCTAGGCAAACGAATTGGAATCCATTGAGGTCAGGGACAGTCTTACCCCTGTGTTATAGGAGTCACTGTGAGTGAAGCGGGGCACCTTGAATCAAAGGTTTCTACCTTGCAAGCCTTCCTGTCACTGCTGCCCATCCGTCTCCAGGCATGTTGATGCTTTTTAGACACTTTGCCCGTCATCCACACCAAAGCACCTGCCTGCTGCACCAGAGGTTTAAAAGTTAACTCTACCTTGAAGAGCACATTTTTTAAAGCCCTGTAAGAATTAACAGGGTCCAGGTCATTTTGAACTTTTTCAGATCACTCTTGTGCCCTCATGTGTATCTTTTTCCCATACAGCCTTTTCCTTGTCTTCTGGATAATACGAGAGAATCGAGGCTCAGTTAACATCAAACTCCCTTCTCACTTCAAACCAAGCCTTCAGAAGCCAAGATCAGCACTAATCAATTTGGTTTCAAAGTACACATTGCAGTGTGGGTCGGGATATTCTTTTATGACCCTTATAAACTATACGCCAATGAGATACGGTTGTTGGTGATTCTTTTCCAAACCTCCTCTTTGTTTCAAACCAATAGGTGTTTTTCCATTCAGGGATATACTGAATTGCTGACCTGCGGCTGATCTGTTTTTCTCCAGGCTGTGGATTCCCCTCCAAGTGGAGGAGGATGGGCAGGCTGGGGATCCTGGGGCAAATCTCTGCTGTCATCTGCATCTGCCACCGTAGGTAAGCATTGTATGTTGCATTGGAATAGACAAAGTCCCGAAGCCTAATAGGATAGGAAGTTTTGATCGTACCGTATACTAACAAAGTTTAACATTAGCCCATGAGCAAACCATGTTTACTGCTTACTATTCTCAGTGCTTCATTTATTCCTCTAATACATTTATTCCTCAAAATAACCCTGTATGGAGGAACTGTCGTTTGCTGCACTTTACAGATAAGAAAGCTAATCAGAGAGAGACTAAGACCTTGACCAAAGTCAGGAATGTCTGGGTTGCAATTTAAAAACCAAGTAGTATGGCTTTTAGCCACTATATTATACGGTCTTTTAAAGTATAATATATTCTTAAAGCTTTGTGTTTATCATTCCACTTGAATTTTTTGTAATGCACAACTCATCTACTCCCAAAAAAGATTTGAGATATCTTGATAAAAGGTATTTCATTAGCAGGATATTAAAATATAAGTAGAAAACAACGTGCTGGTAGGGAGGATATATATTTTATATATCCCACGGCTAATAGAGTTTTTGTAATTGAGTATTGACCTCAACTCTGAGCTTCTTGGCTGCCAGTACATTATTTATTTTTCTTTGAAAACAAAATTTTAATTTAAATAAATCTATTTTTCTGGTTTAACGTTTTTAAATACATTTCCTGTGTTTGTTCTTATACAAAGAGAAAATATGATGGACAGCGTAGTGTCTTCCTGAGTGCAAATTTTTCAGGATATTCTTCATGTTACTATTTCTTATATTCTGTCTTCATGAAAACTGAAGGTATAACATCAATATGTCTAAGATAATTTAGCAAAGGCATTTCATCTTGAAGGTGGAAGGTAAGGAGAAGACAGGGGAAGCCATAGGTAACAGTTTTCACATCATGCACTTCAGGTATTCTAAGGTGCAGTCCATGGCCATGAGGATCTTGCGATGGGCCATGAATTGGTCCACTTCACTGTTACTCCTAAAACCAGGAAGGTCTTAAAGCCTTTTGCCCCACCTCAGTGGACCATAACCACAGTGTTAAGGGCCAGATATCTAACTTTATAGAGCTTAGGCTGCCTGAAAAGAACGGATAGATTGCATTCCTCTAATTCCATCTCTGTCAAATATCAGTTTGCTCAGGAAGGCTCTGGGAAGAAGTAGCAGTGGCCAAATAAATGTTGATCTCTCTGGTAAGAGCCTGGAGAGCAGATTTTCTCTATTGCTTATTGAAGGGGACGGATATACCTTGAGTACCACATATGCAGATGACAAAATTAACTAAATTCAAGTAGAGGCACCTGTTTTGTTTTCTGAACAGGACAGTGTCTCTTCACAAGGGTGAGGACAAGCACCTGCAGGCATCCTCTGTCCTTGGAAAAACGTTTGAACTTTTAGTGGCTATCAAAAGGATCTTGCCGCTGGTGGCACTTAGTCAGAAGTGGCATGCTTTCTAAGCCAAAAGCTGAAAAGGGGGTTCTAAAAAATTGTTTTAATTGGAATAAGTCATGAAAAAGTAAACGAAATGGTCACTAAAATTATACAGCTCTTCTCTTGGTTTATATCATAAAATAGTTATGTGTCCTGGATGTTTCCAGTTTTAACAGCATCCAAACCACTCTGGTTTATAATGAATTTGGTGCTTCGAGGGTTATAATAGATGGAGGATTTACTCTTTCATTAAACTTTTAATTATAAGTTCCTGCCACAGTAAATACAGAAATCATCTGCCCTGTGGTAGCAGCTACAGGTGCTCTTTGTGCACACTTAAAGGTGCAGCTCCCTGTAACTGCTCTAGCCCTCGTTGGTCAGACCATTTACTGTTGTTTCTCATTCAGTGTCTGTACCTCATTTGACTTTGGGCTTTGTTGGACCCTCCCAGGATTTCCTGTCCATGGACTGACAGCTCACCCATTGAATTTACTATCCAGCACCTTCTTCGGTGTCTTGCTGTAATCTGACCTTTGCACACATGCAGCTTTGGTTCCAGTGGGCTATGCGCCAAGGCCTCTGGGTTTTGTTAGCTGGGTCACATGTAACCAGTAGGTAGTGCTGACTTTACTGCTTAAAAAGTGGAATGTGGCCAGGCCCGGTGGCTCACGCCTGTAATCCTACTTTGGGAGGCCCAGGTGAATGGATCACTTGAGGTCAGGAGTTCGAGACCAGCCTGGCCAACATGGTAAAAACCTGTCTCTACTAAAAATACAAAAGTTAGCTGGGCGTGGTGGTGGGCGCCTTGTAGTCCCAGCTGCATGGGAAGCTGAGGCAGGAGAATTGCTTGAACCCAGGAGGTGGAGGTTGCAGTGAGCAGAGATTACATCCCTGCACTCCAGCCTGGGCAACAGAACGAGAGTCTGTCTCAAAAAAAAAAAACGAGATGTGATTTTCTATGGCAGGTCCCTTTTGACTTGATCTGACGTCATTGTCTTAATCTGCGGCCTGTGCTATGTTTGGGGTTGCTCTTAAAGTTTCTCTGTATCTGAGCCACCATGCAGATGATCAATACTGCATCTTGTTATCCTCATGACAATTTATAAATTCTAGTGGTTCTCATCTGACTCTGAGTAGTAATTGATCCAGAAGAGCCTAGAGAGGTAATTTCCTGTAGGCCATCATGATCATTGTGCCAGTCATATTTTTCATGGCACATGATCCCTGTGTCATGAGAAATCATATCCCGCTTTTTAAGTAGTAATATCAGCAGCATCTACTGGTAATATTTGAACGAAGTAACAAAACCTAGAAACCTTGGCACACAGTCCACTGGAACCAAAACTGCTCATATGCAAAGATCAGATTATAGTAGGACACATAAGAAGATGCTGGATAGTAAATTCAATGGGCGAGCTGTCAGTCCATGGATGGAAAAACTTGCCACTTTTCCTCTAGGGTGAGTAAACACGTGGTTTCTCTGAGAATGTATGACATTTGCACATTCCTCATGCAATATCAGAATGAAGTTCAGTATACCCTCTTGTATTAGTTTCTGTCGCCGTGTAAGGAATTACCACAAAGTTAGAGGCTGAAAACAACATGCATTCGTTATTTTACAGTTTCTGTGGGCCAAGAGTTCAGGTAGGGACAGCTGCTCGGTGTCTCACGAGGCTGAAATCAGGGTGGCAGCCAGCTGTATTCTCATCTAAGGCTCACGTTTGCCTGAGGCAGCATGGCCCTGGGGTTGACACTATACTTGCATATAATGGAAGTTGTGCCTTGCTTGCCTCTCTTAATCCCAAGAGAGTGGCTCAACCTAGACCACAGATCAGGAAGGCACCCATAACTGTAAAGTCTCTGGAGGATAGGGTGGTGCCGCTAGAAGGGGGCCTGGAGTCGAGGATGAGGCCAGTGGCTCTGCCAACTGCTCAACTGGCACCTCTGCTTTGAAGATGCCATCTTTTAGGGTCATTCACGTTGTTGGCAGAATTCAGTTTTTGAAGTTGTAGGACTGAGGTCCCTGTTTCCTGCTGGTTATTGACCAGGGGTCACTTTCAGCTCTTAGGGGCTGCCCTCAGGTCCTCCTTCAAAGCCAGCAGGAAAACCTCTCTCACGCTTCAAATCGCCACCTTCAGGAAGGGCCCCTTTGTTTTAAAGACGTTCCTGATTAGTGCAGGCGCACTGAGGATGATCTCTCTTGTGAGTCACTGAAATTCAGCTGATCAAGGACCTTAATTACATCTGAAAATTCTCCTCATCTTTGCCAGATGGAGTAACCTAATCACAGGAGTGAAATCCCATCCTGTTTACACTCTGGCTCACACTCCAAAGGGAAGGGATCACATAGGGTGTATACATCTGGGGACAAGACCCTTGGGGCCATCTCTCAATATGGTCATGCTTCACTTAACAATGGGAATGCCTTCTGAGAAATGGGTCGTTAGATGATTTAATCATTGTGCAAACCTCACAGAGTATACACAAACCTACACAGCTAGGCTATGTGGTAGAGCCTATTGCTCCGAGGCTGCAAACACAGGACAGCTTATTACTGTACTGAATATTGTAGGCAATTGTAACACAATAATTAATAAGTATTTGTGTATTTCACACATCTAAACATAGAAAAGGCACAGGAAAAATACAGTGTTATAATCTTATGAGACCACTGTCATAGATGTGGCCCATCGATGACCAAAAGTTTGTCATTTGGTGCATCCCGCCTACCTTAATTTTCTTCTCATCTCTGTTTGAGATCTTTATCAGTTATACCACCAATTCCAGAACCTTAGTATTTTTTATGGCTCTGGCTATGTGCTGGAATCTTGAAAAGCTAGCGAATCTTGGCATTTTTCTCTTGTTTGCATATGAAATGGCAAAGGGTACATGAGGAAGGTCATTAAAATTTTGAAATATTGATGCTCATTCTAAAAGTCCCTTTGGAGAAATTTTAGAGCTATCTTTAGAAAAGCAGGTACTAAAATTGTCTATCACCACTGATCATCACTACCCACCTCCCCCCCCAAAATGAATGCAATAGAAATATGACTGAAAACCCTGCCTAAATTGCTCTGACTGCATATTTTGGAGATTTCTGATCAGGACATGCTATGACTTTATGTAGCAATAGTAGCTAAAACAAGAGCAATATATATTTCAAAACTGGATAAGTGTCTTTGTAGACCTGTACAGAACTGAAACATGTAGCCTAACAGGAGGCTGAAGTCATGGGTTCCCAGGCTGGAAACAAGCACTGGTGGTTGGGAGTTTGACTCCTGAAAGGTAACAGGGATCATAAGCAGCCCATACATGGTGCCAGGCTCAGAGCCTGAAACAGGTTGGGATGGAGTTCAAAGATCTCTGTGAACAGAGAATTTAAGGTTATGGGTGCCTTCCTGATCTGTGGTCTATGTTGAGCCACTATCTTGCGATTGAGAGAGGCAAGCGAGGCACAACTTCCTCTATGTACAGGCATAATGTCAACCCTACGGCTTTACAACATTTGCAGTTTATTATCATCAGGCAAGAAACTTATTGGAAAACAGATCACTCAGAGTAGTAGACAAGCTTTGAAGATTTATAAATTGCCTGTGGAAAGTAAAGAAATAACCACATGCTCAATTGCAATTGATTTCCACTCAGAAACCTTGTGTATACCCCCAGGGTAATTCCAGCTGCAGACAGCGGTGCAAAACATATAGTCCTTCACAAAACACAGAGCTGTTAATTGAGTACTAGAAATGGAAACCATCACTTCTTACAGTTGTTGAAAAACTGCAGTTAGAATAGTTAGAACTGTTGAGAGTTGGTAGGGGAGCAATAGGAGAATAGAAACAATTAAAAAATGGTACTCTCTTGGAATGAGCACTGTACCATGAGTCATAAGACCTGGGACCCGGTCCTGGATGCTACTAACTTGTGATCACAAGGCACTGTTACTAACTAGCTACACCATGCCTTTAACCTAAGACTCAGGTTCTTTGTATGGAAAAGTGTGGGTGGAAAAACTTGAGAAATTCTAAGGTCTCGTCCAACTTCCAGAATATGATGATACCATATTCTGTGTCTATGCATAGAAGGAGAAAGATATTTGTGCCCACTGTGCTAAGTGAAAAAATACAAAAAATTAATTGAAATTATTTGTACTCTTTATTTTTATATTTTATCTTTTGCCTCATTTCTTTGACTCTGAGGTTAAGGGAAATGAGAAAAAGTGACCTTCCCAATGCATATACAAAGTCAAACGTTTTTCAGCATATAATGATTTTTGGAGAGGCCTTAACTCTTGTATTAGGCTCAACTACAGCTACACTGTTATCACATTCTTAGAAGATTTGGTCACCTGTCACCCATGCCTTTGGACAAGTTCGTAAAATGAAATAAGCATGATTATCATTTCCAGGCAGAAATAAGAGTGGAAAACATTTTAGAAAAGAGGGTTTTTTTGGAGGCTGAGGCGGGTGAATCACTTGAGGTCAAGAGTTCGAGACCAGCCTGGCCAACGTGGCAAAACCCCGTCTCTACTAAAAAAATACAAAAATTAGCTGGGTGTGGTGACATGCCCCTGTAGTACCAGCTACTTGGAGGCTGCAACAGAAGAATCACTTGAGCCTGGGAGACGGAGGTTGCAGTGAGCCAATATTACACCTCTGCACTCCAGCCTGGGCAACAGAGCAAGACTCTGTCTCAAAAAAAAAAGAAAAAAAAGAAAAGAGGGTTTTGATAGTAGTTCCAAATCCCACAGCATCTTATAGACCTGACTTGTTCCTAAAATGTATTACTAGGCTAAGAGTAATAGACCATTAGTCAAAATGAAAGTCAACAATGCTAAAACATATGTAAGTATACAAAAGGAAGAGCTCTATAGTAGGATGAGTCATTTATTTCTAGATACCACCAAAGGCTTAAATGTTTATTTGAAATTCTAGTTTTGACAGTTTTATGAGTTTAAGCATCTTATGCAAGAGTACCTGAGGTTGGGGGTTGGTGTGTACGGAATGTACCTGATCTGTATATTTACTTTTGTTCCCTTTCCTCATCCTCTCCCAAGGTACATAGTTTTTTCCTTCTGCACATTTTAATGAAACTCTTCTACCAGCCCTGTCAGAAATGACAGTGTTTATTACAGAGAATGGCAAACTTGTCAAAATGGTACTAGAATGAGAAATCGTCACTATATAAATCACTGTCAATAGGGCATGAATTCACTTTTGAAGGTGACATTGCTGATGATATGAAGTTTCTCAAGGATAATTGAGACAAAGAGAATAGGATTAATGCTTAGAGTTTGTCCACCATCCTTTAGATTCTATGAATAAAACACAGGGGTTAATGAGTTTCTGTTGGACTTCTGGGCAAATATCATCAGTTCAGTAACACTTCTTTTCTATTTTGAGCCTAAAGGGAAGTAAGCATCTGATTACAAAGTGGACATCAACCATCATATGGAAAGGAAAGACTATTACAAAGGAAGGTTGATTGGCTCCCTTTTTGCTGCACTATAGTTCGCTTTGGTTGAGCATGGTAGTATCAACTTGTGCTTTTCTGAACAATTACTCTTCACAACTTTTTATAATATCTTGAATTCATTGATAGAAGAGTCTGAAACACAGTCAGTGTGTATATATATGTGTGTGTGTATATATATATATACACACACACACACACACATATATATAGACAGATACAGATATATCTACCTCCATTCAGCGGGATACTATGCAGTCATTAAAAAGACCAAGGTAGATCACTGTTCTAGGTTGGATGCCCAGCAGAGGGATGAGGCAGAAATTGTGTGCTGGAGTTTTACTGTGAAGTGCTTTCTGGAACAAGCTTTGCAAGACAGCAAAGGATTGGGAAGCAAAACTGAGCCAAGGGAGAAGTTGAACTGCAGTGTCATTACAGCAGAGGTCTTAGCCTATCCCATAGGGAGCTTGGGGTTTGGGATGAGTCTTAGGAGATGTCTTCCTTTAATCCGCCGGGCTGGGCCTTTATATCAACAGCTCCCTCATTGACCAGTCACTGTAGTATAGTCTTGGTGGAACCAACTCCCTTTGGTCAAAGGCAATTCAAAGGGAGGCATTTACTTAGTTGAGCACTGTCAACAGACAACACTCCCAGAATCAAGGAGAATGAGTACTGTGATTCCAGACAGCACACAGGACCCAGCACTATCTCTATGTGCTGAGACTTCAACTGTGAACTGCCAAATGGAAAAGCCAGGTCCAGAAGACTTATATGTAGGTAAATATGCTTTTACATTCTTGAAAAGAATCGCAAGAAATAATTAGAATTGTTATCTTTAGAAGGAAGGGGTTGAGGGGAGAGAAAGGGCTACCTTAAGTCTTTCAAAAGCTCCAAGCATTGCTTCTTTTAGAAGTCACTCCTGTATCAGAGCAAATGCATTAGAATGTACCCACATTTCTCATTAAATTTACTACACACACACACACACACACACACACATATATATATCAACTAGGTAGGAGTTGAATTTATTTGAATGATAATTGACCAACTGATCCAATATTACATTTTGAATACATTTAAGTAAATATTAATTACTATCTAATTTGTAATTTTATTTTTTTCTTTTAAAGCCAACAGCTTTTGCAGGCCTTAATTATTTCCACAGGCCCTTATAAGCTCATACACTCTATTGCTTATTAGTTACTGAAATCTAAGCAGAAAGAGGCTGGTCCACCTTCTGTTACCTATGTTTCTATACTCTTTGGACTTGCTAATATTATGAACATTTTTATTTTTTAAATCTGCACATGAAAACATGCTCAACACCACTAATCATTAGGGAAATGCTAATCAGAACTACAATGAGATACTACCTCACACCCATTAGAATGATGTTTTGAAAATTTTTTTACCACTAATATTTCAGTATAAGAATGACTATTTTTTTAAAAAAAAACAGAAAATAAGTGTTTGTCAGGATGTGGAGAAATTGGAATCCTTGGGTGCTCTTGCTGGGGTTATAAAATGGTACAGCTGCTGTGGAAGACAGTATGACGGTTCCTCAAAAAATGAAAAACAGAATTACCATATGATCCACCAATTCCACTTCTGATTATATTTCCAAAAGAATTAAAGGCAGGGTCCCAAGGAGGTATTTGTACACCCATGATCATAGCAGCGTTATTCACAATAGCTAAAGCACAGAAGCAACCCAAGTGTCTGTGGACAGATGAATGGAAAAGCTAAATGTGGTCTCTACATACAAGGGAATATTATTCAGATTTTAAAACGAAGGAAATTCTGACATATGTTACAACGTGGATGAACCTTGAGGACATTATGCTAAGTGAAATGAGCCAGTCACAAAAAGACGAGTACTGTGTGATTCCACTTCTGTGAGGCAGTTAGAAATAGTCAAAATCATAGAGATTTGAGAATGTTCTAACTAGTGGAATGTAGAATGATGGTTTCCAGGGGCTGGTAAAAGAGGGGTGTGGGGAGTTATTGTTTAATGGGTATAGAGTTTCAGTTTTACACAAGAGAGTGAGTTCTGGAGATGGATAGTGGTGATGGTTGCACAATATTGTGAATGTATTTGGTACCTCTGAACTATTCAGGTCAGAAAAGTTAGGATGGTAAAATGTATGTCATGTGCATTTTACCACAAAAAAAATTGGAGTAAAATTCAACCAGATATATCAGAGAAGTGATATTATGGGATTTTTTAAAGTTTCTTTTTAATATATTCATTTTTTGAAAAAGAAGAAAAAAAAAGAAAGTTAAAAAAAGAAAAAGAAGGAAGTATTGTATTAAAAAAAAAAAACAAGCTTAAAGGGAGAAACCTTCCTAATGAGTTAGCGTGTGCCCTTGTTGTGATCGTTTAGCATATGGGACCAATAGGAAGTACCCATTGAGCTACCCCATCATCCAAGGTTCTGCAGAGAACTGCTGCTGCTTCCCTGAGTTACCACTTGGTCAGAGAGAACTTCCCAGCATACTCTTTTTTTTGTTTGTTTGTTTTTTTGTTGTTTTTTTGTTTTTTTTTTTGAGCTAGAGTCGGAGTCTGGCTCTGTCACCCAGGCTGGAGTGCAGTGGCGCAAACTCAGCTCACTGCACCTCTCCTTCCTGGGTTCAAGCGATTCTCCTGCCTCAGTCTCCCAAGTAGCTGGGATTACAGGCGCCCACCACCACACCCGGCTAATTTTTGTATTTTTAGTAGAGATGGAGTTTCACCATGGTGGCCAGGATGGCTCGAACTCCTGATCTCAGATGATCCGCCTGCCTCGGCCTCCCAAAGTGCTGGGATTACAGGCGCGAGCCACCTTGCCTGCCCAGCATATTCTTTTTGCCAATTATTTCATCTTGATTATTTCAGATAACCAGCAAATTATTTCATCTTTCTAGAAAGAGGAGAGACTTCCCTTCGATGGCTTTTTGATTTTGGTGGAATTCACAAGAAGAGGTCTTCATAAGATCACAGTGCTTTTGGGGAAGAAAAAAATCAAAGTGGATCTATAAGATAGCCCTGCACAGTGTCTTGAGAATGCAGCCTGCACAGCACAGGGCTGATCCTAAAAACACTAAGCTATGCCATCACTCAACACAGTTGACAGGGAGAGGGTTAGGGTCAGGTTTCACCATGGAGGTGACCTTCACCTTGTTCTTTGGTCATGGTAAGGTAAGTCAAGTGCATTTTAGAATAAAACAATGCTTTAAAAAGTAGGAAGCTCCAAACTAAGGATCTGATTTCCAAGGAGTTATAGAAATGGGATTAAAATGACATTTATTCAACTATAAATGGCAATAAAACTTTCTTGATGTAACATAGTGATTACACATGTGGGTTCTAGAGTCAGAAGGACTGAGTTGGAATCCCGCCTTTGTCACTGATTGGCTTTAGGACCTTGGGAAAGTGATTTCACCTCACCAGGTCTCAGTTTTCTCAGTTGTGAAATGAGTATACTAATATCCTAAGGGACCTCATAAGGTCGTTGAGAAGATTAAATGAGATAATGTACTGCACTAAAAGTATTTAATACGGTGTTAGGACATAGTAAGTGCTCAATAAATGTTGGCCTTAGCAGAGGTTTCACATGTTTCTTCTCAATAATCTCGCAAAACTCTGAGAGGTAATCCTCCTTTCAGAGAATGCATAGCAGCAGACATTCAGCGAGGTTAAGCAGCTCACCAGTATTACACAGCTAATAAATGACGGGAGCAGAAATCCTCCACAAGGCTCCTGACTCCTAAGTTTAAGGTGTTTTCCATTCTAGTAGAGGTAGTAAATTAAATACCAGCCAATCATTCGGCATTTATTTTAAAATGATACATTATCACAGCATTTGTACGACGTTCTCATCTTCTTTGCAGCACTCACCTTGTATTGCAGTGAGCCAAAGAGTAGAGGATATTCCATCTTTAGAACCATGGAATTTAGAGGGGTTTCAGATTCTGAGGATACTTGGGGTTTGGGATGACACGTGAAGAAATTAATCCGTGTATACTCTACCCTATGGTATTATTCATATTTATTGTTTTTCTCTTATTGGTAGGTCCCAGTCAGTACCTCTGGAGATGAATCACTCCCAATCAAAAGGCAACAGGGACTTCATATCACTGTTTTCTTGTTCTGGACACTAGATGTCACACTAAGTAAAGTTTTAGAGGTTACTCTCTAGAGTAAGGCGTGGCACAGTGTCTAAACCTCAGCTATGAAAAATTATAGCTCGTACATAAACATAAAGCTGAACTTTACATTTTTTTGTTTCTTTTTTTTGTAAAGCTGAACTTTATATTTCTAGTAGAATGCAGTGAAAAGGTACTTTCCCTAACAAAACATTCAGAAAAAGAATTGTTAATAAGAAAATGTAGTTGGAATAGCAGCCTATTTTCATTGTTAAACAGATAGATCCCATTTATATGCACATACAATCGTATTTCCTTCCAGAAACAAAGTGATTTTTCTAGAGGCAGCTCATGTATACATATCTGTAATCATTTATGTTCTGAGATGGGGAGAAGCCGTTCTTCCTGCAAAAAGAACCAGACATTATCCTAACCTACAAGGGATGGAGAAGGTGAAAGAAGAGATACTGAATATGAGATTCATTATCTCCTGAAACGGTCTCAGGGAGGGATGTGTGATCATCTTTCTTGCATGGCTTAAGCAAAGAAGATGGAGAAGATGGTGCCTCCCAGCCTCCTTGACCTCATTTTTTTCCTTGATTTTGGCTTTCAGAAATCTAGATGAAAATCATAGGCTGAGATTTGGAGGCACATTATTTCCCTTTGGAAAATGCATATCATATATATTTTTAATGGCAGGGAAGTTGGACGCAGTACGTGAAAGAGTTAGATATTCTATCCTCTAACTTAAATGTGTTATTGAAACTTCAGTAAGTTTCTACTAGATATATTTCTACTAGAAATATAAAGTTCAGCTTTACAAAAAAAAAAAGAAACAATGTTTGAAATTCATTGGAAGCTAGAGATAATTAATTCAAGCATTAGCAGTCACAGTACACTTTTATTTTTTCAAGTAACTCAGTAATTAATTTGAACTGTGTCTAATCTGCACATGAATAGAAACACATATTTCTATATGTAATTACAGTTGTAAATAATGTTTAACTTTCAGGGTTTTCTAGGTAGTGTATTTCCATTGGACATAATCCCTTCTATATTTGTCAAATATCAGTGCCTTGTTTATGCTAAGATCACTAGGATAAATAAGGTTACAACTGCTAAAATGCTACTCTTTAGATTTGGGAGTCATCCATGTCTTCCCCTTTCTTATTCAGGAAATGGACAACTGGTTATTTTAACAGTGCCTTCTAAGACTAGGTGGTTCTAGTTAGCTCTTACATTCTGTTGGGACTTGGGAAGTTTTTCCTCATGTTACTGCCTTGTGTTTTAGCAACCGGAGGTTACCCAGGTCCCCAGAAAAATCTTTCATTTTCTCCACGAGTGCTCAGGATGATGGCAGCCTGTGCTGTTTCTCCTTCAAGAAGTCAGACAGCCACTTCGGACCATCTGTAGGCTATTCATTCCTCCAGTGGTTTGACGATTCAGAAAAGCTATAACTCATCATGAAGGCCTCAAAGGGAGGAAAACCTCTCCAGAACAAAATGTAGACAAGACCATGTCCCTATCAGGTCGAAGGTTGGGGTTTTTCCACGTGGGTAGGAAGGTCAGCTCTGTATTTACCAAATAGTTATTGAATAACCGTTGTGCCAGGCTCTAGGGAATGTGGGTATTGTCCTTGCTCAGATGGAGTAAAACCTGTGCCCTTCGCCTGCCTGACTACTGTTAAAGCTGATCTATATCATTATTGTTTAAGACAACTGTCAGGGCATTATTGTTTAAGACAGCCGTCATGGCTGTTGGGTGGCCTTCCTGGTTTCTCCACTGACTTGCCGTTTGATTTTGGGATGTCGGCTCCAGAACCTTCACTCTCCATGCCTAAAGGAAGACCTAATGCTTTAAAGAAACACTCTGAGGCTCACTGATTTCAATGCAACCAATATTAATTGATCATCTGCCATGTGCTAAGCCTGCAAGGAATCAAAAAAATGAACGAAGAGTATCTTCCATAAGGAAGTTACAAAAGAGTAAAGAGGATGAGACAGGTACACTATACAAAGACAGTGTGTTGAGCTTAGAATTCCAGGTTGATGACTGGGTGGTGTGAGAAGCAAAAGCAAACAGTGAAGCATCTGGGAGCACTTTACCTACGTGTATCTCATTTGCACGTCACAATAACTCAATGAGGAAACTGAGTCACAGAGAGGCTAGGTAACTTCTCCAAGGTCATTCAACAAGGCAGGGGTGAAACTGAGCTCCTATTGGAACCCACATCTCAGGGAGCAGGGATTCTTCTTTCTTTCAATCAGTATGTACTTTTACAGACCGGGTGCGATGGCTCACGCCTGTAATCCCAGCACTTTGGGAGGCCGAGGTGGGTCGATCACCCGAAGTCAGGAGTTTAAGACAAGCCTGGCCAACATTTAGTGAAACCCGGTCTTCACTAAAGGCACAAAAATTAGCCGGACGTGGTGGCGTGCATCTGTAATCCCAGCTACTCGGGAGGCTGAGGTGGGAGAACCACTTGAACCCAGGAGGCGGAGCTTGCAGTGAGCCGAGATTGCACCACTGCACTCCAGTCTGGGTGACAGAGCGAGCCTCTGTCTTAAAACAAACAAACAAACAAAACACTATGTATCTCTGCAACTTAAAACAGCTTTGTAAGATTAGGTGGCAGACTTGCAGACCGTGGATTTCTAACGTATCCATGAACCATATTTTTATGTCCAACAGGTCATGGATTGACGGCAGTCAAGGAAAAAGCAGGGGCCACTCTACGGATTCATGGTGTAAATTCTGGATCTTCTGAAGGGGCCCAACCAGACACTGAAAACGGAGTCCCTGCAAGTGAGTGATGCGTCTCCTCTGGGTGTTCCTGGACTTTATTACACCATGTGCATAATCAGAGGGTTTCCAAGTTCAGATCAGCAACATGAACTCTTAAAGGATTTCTTTCTTCTCTTTAGTAACAGATGCAGCCACAGATCAGGGCCCTGCAGAAAGCCCACCCACCTCCCCTTCATTGGCCTCTCGGGGTATGCTGTCTGCCATCACCAATGTGGTTCAAAACACAGTGAGTCGCTGGCTGCTTCCTCTCTTTCCCCTGTATTTCCCAGGGCCTTCTTTTGATATTTCCATTTACCAGTGACCTAGATACATCAGAGAAACGATGGCCTTGCTCAGAACTTTGGATTATGGTTTTTTTTTTTTTATGTTTTCTGCTACAAAGCAGACGTAACCTTGGATTCAAAATAATAAGGGCAAAATGAAATATATTTTATGTTTAAAAGAAAAGAGCTGTTTGGAAGGAACATTTTTCAGTCTGATTTAACAGAGTCCTTTCAAGCTGCAGCAAGGACAGCCTCTGGTTGAGGGGAGAGAGAACTCTTTGTCAGAGCTGGGACAACTGTTTTTCCTAAATGCTCTGCTTATCTTATCCCTAAATTTGAAAAAGCATTAAACCGTTTAAATAAAAAGTACCAGTTACAAGACAGGAAAAACAGCCCAAATATGTTTCTGAAGTGTTTCCGGAGACCAGCGTTCTTCCCCCATCCCTACCTCTTCATTCCCACTCTTCCTCTTCCGTACATCACCCTAAGTGTACCCGCCCCCCGATCCCTGCCTACCTCTTAAAAGAAGCTCAATTTATTAGCAGCTAAACATTGGTGAATATTGAAAAAAGGGAGGCATCTCAACTGAGGTAAGGCAGCTAGCTGGTCCTCAGGGTCGGGGAGAAAGATTTTTTTCTTTCTTTCTTTTTTTTTTTTTTGAGACGGAGTCTCACTCTGTGACCTAGGCTGGGGTGCAGTGGTGCATTCTTGGCTCACTGCAACCTCCGCATCCCTGGTTCAAGTGATTCTCCCACCTCAGCCTCCCAAGTAACTGAGATTACAGGTGCCCACCACCACACCCAGCTAATTTTGGTGTTTTTAGTAGAGACGGGGTTTCACCATGTTGGCCAAGCTTGTCTTGAACTCTAGACCTCAGGTGATCCTCCCGCCTTGGCCTCCCAAAGTGCTGGGATTACACATGTGAAGGTTTATTTCTTGCTGTGTAAACTAACTAGTTTTTCTAAAAATATGGCTCGTGTCCCATTTATTCATTCATTCAGTCATTAAAAGAAAAACAACAACAGAAACATGATTAGCCCTCACTATGTTCCAAGATCTGTGCTGGATCTTGGATATATGCTGGCAAACAAGAGGGCACAATATCCTGGAGGACTGAGGCGACTGAACAGATAAACACAATGTGATTTGGGAAGAGGTGAGGGCTGCGGTCAAACATGAGAATATCTCACCCAGACCTTAGGGTCAGGACGTGCCAGAAATATAGAAAATGACCAGTCTTCTCCTTGCTATTTGAGGACCTCTAGACTGGGGTGGCGTGAAGGAGGAGCAGCAAATCTGTCTTAGGAGTCAAATAGCAATACAAGTCAGCCACCCCTGTGGAGGGTTTGTGGGATGGGAAATGAATGGAGCTCTGTCAATATCTCTGGTATAAGAAATGAATTCACGGCCTATCTGGGCTACCAAGAGGGCACTCTTGAGTTTGTCTTCAGCAGCCTCACATTCCTTTCTGGGTTCTCTCCAACCTTCTTGACCCCTCTTTCCCAAGTTCCAGACACTACCCCTCCAGGTCTATCCTTAACACAAATCCCTATGTCCTTTCTTCCACCATTTTATTCTCAATAAGATAATTTTTTCGTAGGATGTTAGCAGGCACTAAGTCAAATTACACAGAAGTGTGAATTGCTACTGTCCCATCATCCCCCTGAAGCGTGTGCACTGAAAAATCTGATTTATAGCAAGATTACTGGTTGGCTCCCAAATCTAAAAACAGTCTAAATGCCCAAGATGAAAATAAAGTATATTAATTCTATGAAATTCAGTATTTCTATTTAAATGATAATTATGAAGATTGGAAAATGCATATCAGTAATAATATCATAATAAAATAAAATTTATATCATTTTTACGTATGGTGGGAAAAAACAGATGTATGCATATTATAATTGCAGTTATACAGTTGGAGTGTATGTATGAAAGAGTTGCAAAGAAATGTACACAGTTCTGTTCACTTGAATAGTTTAGTGAGTAAGTCTGGGTTCTTTCAATCTTTTAAAAAAGGCAACGATGACTGACAAAGGGATTTGCAGAAGGATAACTATATAATACACCAGTTTCTAAAGCCAGAAGTACAAGGAAATCAACGTGTCTTATTTCATGGATATACTAATTATAGGCAGTTATTGCTAGTTTCTGAGAGTATGCAAGAACCGTCTAAAACAGCCTGAAGGTCTTACCCTCCAGGGCCCTAGATTAAAGAAGTCCCTAAATTAGCAGGACTACTTGACATTTTAATAGGCTGCTCCAAGCAACTCTGTTACTTGGGTTAAAATTTTTTTAAACAGAAAACAGCAATTGGGTCACCTGTTAATTTTGTGTCTTAGATACACATCTATTCATACACAGAGAGCCAGTAAAATTAAAAAGGGATTAATTTTATTTTATATGCTTTTTTTTCCTAAGCATCATTTTTAATAACATTGTATGTCCTACAAATTATATAACGTATGTTTTTCCAAGGAAAAGAAAATAGAGTTAAATGGATGATAAATCTTCTAATGAGAAAAAATTGTGACTTTATATTGATTTTAATATTTGAAGATAGTGCCAGTTACCTAGGAGTTGCTGACCGCTGCGAAACAGCAAAACCTAAAAATCTAATCTCATGCAGTTATCTCATCTGCAGGGTAAAAGCGTCTTAACTGGAGGCCTTGATGCGTTGGAATTCATCGGCAAGAAAACCATGAATGTCCTTGCAGAAAGTGACCCGGGCTTTAAGCGGACCAAGACGCTCATGGAGAGAACTGTTTCCTTGTCTCAGGTTGGATTATATAGTTTTGCAATTTTTTCTTTCAGTCAATAAAATAAATAAGTTTTTATTTATCTTTTTGAATAGCTAATTTAAAGCATGTGATTCAAATCAAATGGCGTGAAAGAGCAGAGAGAGAAAATTGAGCTTCTACTACCTCCGTTTCCTCAGTCATTCAATTCCTCAGGGGAGACAACCACTTTTAACAGTTTCTTAAGGATTCTATCAGAGAATCCTGGTATAAGAAATGAATTCACGGCCTATCTGAGCTACCAAGAGGGCACAGCATGTAGATATGGATATAGATCTATAGATGCAGCTATATATAAATATACAGATGTATAAGTATATGTGTATGCATGTGGATAGACATGTACATAAATACACACATACTTTTTCAACCCAATGGTAGCATACTAAACACACTCTTGTTCCTTGCTTAATTCACTTGATATTATTTCTTGAAGATGATCCATTTATGTCATGGTGTGCATCCCATCTCTACCACTTAGTAGCTGTGTGACCTTGGGCAAGTTACTTAGCCCCTCTGTGCCTCAGCTTACTCACCTGTACACCAGGGATAATTTACATACCTACCAATAACTTTGCTCTGAGGCTAAGCTGAGTTAGAACAGAACCCAGCTCTTAGTAAGCACTCAGAAACGTTAGTTGTCGTCATTGTCATTATTATGTGTCGGTATAATAGGTGGAAATGGTATCTCATTGGAATTTTATATTCTATTTCTCGTGATATGTGCAAGGATGCTCTTCTCTCACACTTGCAGCACTAAAGTTTTCCAGCCCTTCTTGCAAAACATAATACAAAGAATTCAATCTATCTTTGCTTACTTAAAATAGTTAAGAAAATTAGAAATAATATTTGTCTTATTTTCCAAATAATGACTCACACTTCCAGCTGAAACATGCCTAACTTACTGCACAGTCCAGGCATGCCCCAGTCCACCTCCTCCATGAGAGACTGATACACCAGGTCTCTGTGCTTTCCTGAAATCAGAGGCAGCTGATGCAGCAGTGGATTTTGTAAACGTCACAGGCAGGACTTAGTACTAGGAACCCATGAAGGTTGCCTTCATGAACAGCTATCACTGAGAATATGTTCATGGCAACCCCTAGAAGCTTTTGTTTGAGGCTATTTCTTCTTGCCTCTTCTGGAATAACCCAAGTATGAGCACTCTGATGTTGTAGTCCAGGGAGGGACTTTGCAGGATCATCTAGACCATCACCCTCCTGCCCCTTGAAAAATAAAATAGATGACTGGGCATGGTGGCTCACACCCATAATCCCAGCACTTTGGGAGGCCGAGGCAGGCAGATCACCTGAGGTCAGGAGTTCAAGACCAGTCTGGCCACGATGAGGAAACCCTGTCTTTACTAAAAATACAAAAAAAAAAAAAAATTAGCTGGATGTAGTGGCGAGCACCTGTAATCCCAGCTACTCAGGAGGCTGAGGCAGGGGAATTGCTTGAACCAGGGAGGTGGCAGTTGCAGTGAGCTGAGATTGTGCCACTGCACTCCAGCCTGGGCAACAGAGTGGGACTGCATCTCAAAAAAAAAAAAGAAGAAGAGGAAGAGGAAGGAAGAAGAAGGAGAAGGAGAAGGAGGAGAAGGAGAAGAAGGAGTAGTAGGAGGAGGAGGAGGAGAATAGATTAGTATTAGGTAATTCGCACTAGATGTCATAAAAGAACAACCACCCCTAAGTATCAGTATGACTTAGAACAAAAAGGTTTGCCTTTCGTTCTCACAAAGTGCAGCATGAACATTCTGCTCACACAGGAGACTCGTCCCAGGGGGCTCTCATGGGTAGCACACTTCTGAGCCCACATCTTCTGGCCCCATCATCTTGAAATGCCTTACTTCCAGCCTCATGGAGAGGGGATGTGGAAGGCAATATCTGGTATTTCAGAAAGTGACAAGTGCCATGGGGAAAAAGACAAAGTAGAACAGGAAGAGGTGATCAGGAATTAGGAGTATGGGTGTGAGGGGCAGGCTGAGTGTTAAGTAGAATAGTGATTGGGCAGATGATGACATGCGAGCAAATCCTTGAAGGATATGAGAGCGTTGACCATGCAGGAACCTGAGTAAAGCTCATTCCAGGCCAAGGGAGAACGCATGCAAAGGCCCTAAAGCAGGAGTGTCTGGTATGAACGCAGAACAGCAGGATGCCCGTGATGGAGAGGAGTGAGCTCTGGGTGAGAGGTGTTGAAGAGGACACCAGAGTGGTGATGGGGAGTGACAGACGTTCGTAAGGACCTTGGGTTTGACTGTTAGTGAAATGGGGAAACCATTGCAGCATTTTGAGAAAAGAAGTGACAGAATCTGATCTGTGCTTTAATAGGACCCCTCTAGTTCCTGGGTAGAAAATTGGCTGGGAGGACCAAGGGCAGGGAGACTGGTTAGAATGAGCATCAGTCTGTGCCCTCCCAGAAACAGACACCAAGATGGGCTTACATGGGCTTAAATGTGCAAGGATTTCATTAGGGGAAGTGTGTGTGAGAGAGAAAATGGGGAGGGAGCCCAGGAAGGCTGGGAGAACCATTAGACCAAGATGCCGGTCCCATCCCAGTGAAGGAAAGGGGGAGAGAAAAATGAGTGGAAGTGTCCTAGACTGCAGTGTGGCCTGGGCAAGCCTGGGCGAAGCCATGGGAAAGCCCTTCAGCCAAAGGCTGCTGACAAAGGAGACCTCATCTTCCAGGAACAGGTCTGCCTTAGTGCCCTGCTGCACCAGTGATTGGCAGGGAGGAGCTGTGGGAGACTGAAGGCTGGATTTCAAAATCTGGCATGTATGCTCCCAGGAGTAGGAGGGAGGTCTGCAGGTTGCACTGTCACACCCTCCGCTGCAGGCAATTGCACTGTCTAAACAAGAGATAACCGTGGCCCCGTGCAGCATGGAGGCCTTGTAGGTAGTGACGAATGGCTGATTCTGGGTGTAATTTGAAGATAGATCCAGATCACTTGTTGGAATGAATGTGAGCTGTGAGATAGAAGGAGTTGTCAGGGATGGCTCCAAGGTCTTTTGGACAACTGGAAAGATGAAGCTTACATCAGCTGACACAGGGGAGTCTGTTATATTTTTCCTTTACACACTAAGGAAATATATAACTATAGACACTAGAAGCATGCATGCATGCACTAACTACATTTCTCCTGTATTTTTATCCCAGTGGCACAGGGAATACTCTTTCTTTTTCTTTCTTTCTTTTTTTTTTTTTTTTTGTCACCCAGGATGGAGCGTAGTCTCAGCTCACTGCAACCTCCACCTCCTGGGTTCAAGCAATTCTCCTGCCTCAGCCTCCTGAGTAGCTGGAATTACAGGTGTGCACCACCACACCTGGCTAATTTTTGTATTTTTAGCAGAGACGGGGTTTCACCATGTTGGCCAGGCTGGTCCCGAACTCCTGACCTCAGATGATCCGCCCAGTTCAGCCTCCCAAAGTGCTGGGATTACAGGCGTGAGCCACCGCGCCCAGCCAAGCACAGGGAATACTCTTTAAATAACACGGGGACGGGGGGGTCCTTGGATTCCACACATGTAAGTCTCCATAGCTTCTCTGTGTCAGAAATTCTTCCAGGCCAGGATCATTCCCTGCTATTGAAACCAACTTCCCTTTCTTTTCCAGTGGGAAAATAGAACCAGCATCCCTTGTCAAGCTGGTTATCCCTTAGGCAGCTTTAATTTCACTCCCCTGTTTGTTTGTTTGTTTGTTTGTTTGTTTGTTTGAGATGGAGTCTCACTCTGTCACCCAGGCTGGAGTGCAATGGCACAATCTCGGCTCACGGCAACCTCTCTCTCCCAGGTTCAAATGATTCTCCTGCCTCCCTCTTGAATAGCTGGGATTACAGGTGCCCACCACCACGCCCAGCTAATATTTTGAATTTTTAGTAGAGACAGGGTTTCACCATATTGACCAGGCTGGTCTCGAACTCCTGACCTAGTGATCGGCCCACCTCAGCCTCCCAAAGTGCTGGGATTACAGGCATGAGCCACCATAATCCTACTGGCCTACTCCCCAGTTTTGAGTGAGTCCACATCATTCCAGAGTGACCCTTTCCCTTTCTCTTCAATTTCAACCCTTCTTTCTTCTTTCCCAAAGCCCAGATTCACAGGTGGAAGCTGGTGTAGAGAAGGGAAGTGATTTCAGTGTCACTTCGTTATTTTATTTTACCACCACCAACCCCTGAGATCAGTGGGGGTAGTTAGTTTTTATTGCCAGTGTTAAAATTTTCCAGTGATGGTTTCATTGGGTTGATTGAAGAACTTTAAAATTCAGAGTCTGTGCTAATTTAGTCTTAAAGACAGACAGGAGAGAGAATTCTCTTTGCGGCCCTGTGGGTTCTTGGCAGACAACCTCAAGAACCCGAAAGGAAATGAGGCTGATTGTTTCACTGGCACACAATAAAAACCAAAGTCTCTTCTTTAGTTCTCTTCCCCTGTGAGCTTCTGGTGGTGGCCAGTGTCTTTACAGAGCTCTCCACAGAAATTAAAGAACCCCATAAACGTAATGCCTCAGTAAACTTAATGAGGAATCACATAAAAGATGCTTAGAATCAAAGAACGCAAGTGCAGAAAATTGAGAGTGACTGATGGGCTTGTGTTTATTTGTTGTCTTTTTGTTTAGCCAACAAAAAATAACTGGAGAAAAGTTATTAATGGGGAGAGGAAACTTGGTTCACAGTCATATATCTGGAAACCAGCCTTAAGAATCTACAAGCTAATATTCTTTTTTGTTTTTTTCGTTTTGAGACCAAGTCTCGCTCTGTTGCCCAGGCTGGAGTGCAGTGGTGCAATCTCGGCTCACTGCGCCTCCGGGTTCAACCTCTGCCTCTCCTGCCTCAGCCTCCTGAGTAGCTGGAATTACAGGCATGCACCACCATGCCCAGCTAATTTTTGTATTTTTGGTAGATACGTGGTTTCACCATGTTGGCCAAGCTGGTCTCGAACTCCTGACCTGAAGTGATCTGCCCACCTAGGCCTCCCAAAGTACTGGAATTACAGGTGTAAGCCACTGCGCCTGGCCCTAAGTTAATATTCTTAATTGCACTAAGTATATGATGACAAATACATTATGAGTTTATATTTATTTATTTTTAAATTGAGAAAATTTAATAACCACACACAAAAAATTTAAA
>NW_012102599.1:1673052-1678373 GCF_000951045.1 Mandrillus leucophaeus
AAATAAAATAAAATAAAATAAAATAAGAATAAGAAAATAAGAAAGTTAATCACACATGTGGGAAACACCTTAATGGAAAGCGCTGTTAAAGCTTTTGGTGTGTTTCTTACCAGTTTATTCCCAGACATGGAATTTTTGCTTTGTTTTGCCTCTCACATAATGAAAGTGTAAAATGCGAAGTAGGATATGATGCAAAAGTTATCAATAGCATCAATCAAAAAAATCATTTTTTAGAAATTCTAAAGTGACCAGAATCTCCCCCTCTCCAATACAAAGTCAGTCCTCCCCACCTCCCCCATGTCTTACACAGGAAATGATGCTTTTAAATATACATCCAGAGTACAAACATTGTGTATTTCTGCAGATGTTAAGGGAAGCTAAGGAGAAGGAGAAGCAGAGACTGGCACAGCAGCTCACAATGGAGAGAACTGCACACTACGGGATGCTGTTTGATGAATATCAAGGCTTGTCACACCTGGAAGCCCTGGAAATTCTGTCCAATGAAAGCGAAAGCAAGGTACTTCTGCACTACTCATTTGAAATGGCATGCTTAGTCATGTGTTGCTTGAACATGAAAGAAACTGGAAAATCTGCCTTTAAAAGATCTCATTTTTAGAGCCTCATTATTATTGTGCTAAGGTCACAAATACTGTACAATGTGAGCTCCATATCATCTCTTCTCTGTCCTGTGCCAAGCTCTTACCCCACCCCAGCTCCAAGAAGGCTGGCACAGTAAGAGCCACCACTATCCACCCATCTCAGGGTGCAAAAGGCTGCTCAGAAATGTGGTTGTTCGGCTTCTGGCCCTCTGCCTCCCTTTGGTAACGAAGTACCCAGGTCAGAGATGCCCTGCCAGCCCACATCTTCATTCCTACCCAATGAAAACAAAGCACTTGATGTTTCTTTTAGACTGCAGGGTTTTAATATATTTTTCTTCTGGGTTATATAGTTATTTATTCAGCCATCTTGTTAGGACTCCTGGGCGACAAAGGGCAGGATTATCCCACTGAAGGTTAAGGTTCTGTTAGGGAATGCTCCCGTACAGACACCTGGGAAACCCAGCCTACCCAATGACCCTGCACATTCATGCTCCCCACTTGGTCCCAGGAAAACAAAAGATGAATAGCAAAAATCAGCAGGGTTTGGTGATTTTTTTTTTTTTCCCTTAAAGTATCTATAGTGGGGTGTGTGTGTGTGTGTGTGTGTGTGTGTGTGTGTTTATTTAGCAAGCACTTACATGGCACTTACATAGCCACCATTCCAAATGCCATGAAACTGTTAACTTATTTAACTGTATATATATGGCTGTGTTGTGGATGTCAAGCTGACTGTGCTCCGGAGTGGTTTCCTAGTGGAGGCCACCAGGCAGTACCCTCCGGGCCTCTGGAGAGGGAGGGGCCATGGTGACATTCGCTGAGGACAGGCAGGTCCCCAGACAAGAAGCTCAATTTGGCAGTGAGCCTTAGAATGGAGAAGTAGTTTTTGACTCCCCCTAGACCCTATCCTCTTATGTTTGGACTTTGAGCCATCCTTGATGCCTGTCTAATCAGAGAAAGACAACATCTGCCACATAACAGGCAACCAAGAACCAAATAGGACGGAGACACTGTCCCCTGCCCCAGATGATGGAGCTACACGTTACTCTGTTCACTTCCTTCTTTGTTATCCGTGAGCCTTCAGGGAAAGTCTGGTGGTTAAAACTGTTCAAGAATAATTTTCAAAAAAAAGCACAATTGGGACTCTCATACAGATACAAAATGACCCATGTCAAAGAACTTATTTAGCTCATTAATTAATTCAGGGAACCAGGCAGATGTTATAAATGATTCAAAGAAAAAGCCAAAGAAGCACAAATGTGTACGGAGTAGTATGTATGTGGCTATACACCATGGAATACTATGCAGCCATAAAAAAGAATGAGTTCATGTCCTTTGCAGGGACATGGATAAAGCTGGAAACCATCATTCTCAGCAAACTAACACAGGAACAGAAAACCAAACACCACCTGTTCTCATTCATAAGTGAAGTTGAACAATGAGAACACACGGACACAGGGAGGGGAACATCACACACCAGGGCCTGTCGGGGGTTGGAGGCCTAGGGGAGGGATAGCATTAGGAGAAATACCTAATGTAGATGATGGGTTGATGGGTGCAGCAAGCCACCATGGCACATGTATACCTGTGTAACAAACCTGCACATTCTACACATGTATCCCAGAACTTAAGTATAATAATTTAAAAATATATGAATGTGCCAATAGACACAAACCTGCTTTTCCACATTGGGGAGGTTGTCCTCCCACTGCACAGAATTCATTCACATGACTATTGACAAGAATGACTTTGCATTGTTATCAGCCCTTTACAATTTACGGAGTCATAAAATTGCTCCCATAAATTCAGAATCCAATAGCCCAATAAGATGTGCTCTAGAAAATGCAGTTCTTAGCCAGGCGCAGTGACTCATGCCTTAATCTCAGGACTTTGGGAGGCCGAGGTGGGCAGATCACCTGACGTCAGTTCAAGACCAGCCTGGCCAATATGGTGAAACGCCATCTCTACTAAAAATACAAAAAAAAAAAGCTGGGCATGGTGGTGGGTGCCTGTAATACCAGCTACTCAGGAGGCTAAGGCAGGAGAATCGCCTGAACCTGGGAGGCAGAGGTTGCAGTGAGCCGAGATGGTGCCATTGCACTCCAGCCTGGGTAACAGAGCAAGACTCTATCTCAAAAAAAAAAAAAAAAAAGCAAGGTCTGGAGTCAGGCGTTATTTAATTACACACCACGCAGAAGCTGTATGATTTTGGACCCCTCTTACCTCAATCTCCTTATCTATGAAATGGGCATAATAAAACCTACCTCACAGAATTATTAACAGAATTAAATGAGATAATCCACGGAAAGGAATTAGGCACTCAATAATGTACACATGTTGATGACAGTTGATTTTTATATGCATTTTTATGTCATAGGCATTTGTTGTTATTGTTAAAAATATCACAGGGGAGCGTGGCCCTGCTGTAAAAAACACATTACAAGATATCATGGTGGTGGAGAATGATTCCATTGTGGTGACTTCCATCACAGCTCTCAGCTGTGAAACAGCCCCAGGCCCCTGCAAAAGAGCCCCAAAGGACTTAGTTTCTAGGAAGAAGTTTTGGCCTTTGGAGGGGCACAGTTTGCCCATTGCCTCCACAAGCTCTGCTCTCTTTCCCTAGCCTGGAGATTTTTGTGATTTTCATAGTAAGGAAAATAAATTTTTGTCTTGACTTAGTAATGATAGTTACTGGGTACTATAATAAACAGTCGTACAGGCCGGGCGCAGTGGCTCACACCTGTAATCCCAGCACTTTGGGAAGCCGAGGCAGGCAGATCACCTAAGGTCGGGAGTTTGAGACCAGCCTGGCCAACATGATGAAACTCCGTCTCTACTGGAAAAAAATACAAAATTAGCTGGACATGGTGACACATGCCTGTAATCCCAGCTACTCGGGAGGCTGAGGCAGGAGAATCACTTGAACCCGGAAAGCAGAGGTTGTGGTGAGCCGAGATTGCACCATTGCACTCCAGCCTGGGCAACAAGAGCGAAACCCTGTCTCAAAATAATAATAATAATAAATAAATAAACAGTCCTATTAATGTATGGGTCAAAACCAGTAAGAGTTATTCTTCACTCCTGTAATAGTCCAAGATAGGAGTGCCTGGTCAGCAGGCAGCATTCCTGCCTTTAGGGTTTCAGGAACAGGCTGTGTCCATCTTGTGGCTCCGCCAGACCTGGTTCAAGGTGCACAGGCCTCCAGCAAGAAGACAAATGGGGCCTTAGACTGAGGTTGACAGACATAGCGAATAAAAATACAGGATGACTAGTTAAATTTTAACTTTAGATGAACAATGAATACTTTTTCAGTACAAATAAATCCCACGTAATATTTGGGACACACAATTATATGAAGAAAATATTCACTGTTTATCTGAAATTCAAGCTTAGCTAGGCATCCTGTATTTTATCTGGCAACCCTACACATACCACATATTTAAAAGTTAAATAATTTTTGGGCCAGGCACGGTGGCTCACACCCGTAATCCCAGCACTTTGGGAGGCTGAGGCGGATGGATCACTTGAGGCCAGGAGTTCGAGACCAGCCTGACCAACATGGCAAAACCCTGTCTCAACTAAAAATACAAAAATTAGAGCCAAGCATGGTGGTGCTGCCTGTGGTCTAAGGTAGATGTAAAACTGGGTGAGCTGGCTGGGCACAGCAGCTCACGGCTGTAATCCCAGCACTTTGGGAGGCTGAGGCAGGTGGATCACCTGAGGGCCGGGAGTTTAAGACCAGCCAGGCCAACATGGCGAAACCCCATCTCTACTAAAAATACAAAAATTAGTGGGGTGTGATGGCACATCCCTGTAGTCTCAGCTACTCGGGAGGCTAAGGCAGGAGAATCGCTTGAACCTGGGAGGCGGAGGTTGTAGTGAGCCGAGATCGCACCACTGCACTGCAGCCTAGGCGACAGAGTAAGACTCTGTCTCCAAAATAATAAAAATTTAAAAGTTAAAGAACTTTAGAAACAAACTGTTAAAGAAAATGTATTATGTCCTCCTACCTTGACAAACACTGGCATAATGACCTGGAAGGCCTAGTTCCCATTTGAATTCCCAGACTCCTCAAATTTCGACACTCCACTTCAGCCTACCTGCCTCCTATCTGCAGCTCTGTCTCTCACCCCAGGAAACGTCATGTAGCTGTGGGAGGATGCCCTAGTTCAAGCTCCACCCACACCCCCTGTAAGCAGCCACCTCTTAGCCGTCCCTTGGGCCGAGGGATACACAGCCAGTGGCACCGTCCCACTGTCAGGAGCACAGCCTAGGGAAGAGTTCCATGCAGGCTGTGAGAGGGAACCTTTGGGGACCTGGAGAGTGTTCTAGAACGGAGATGTGGGCTCTGATGGGACCATTTCTTGGGCCTGGGGACTCCCCTGTGTTGAAGCCTAAAGGCAGTGTCGGATTTCCCTGCCCTCTGAGGCATTATTGTCTTCTGAGTCGCACCAGCGTAAGGACAGAGTGTAGAGAGGACACTCCCATGTTTTAAAAGCCTTGCCCGGAAATGATGCACATCATCTCTGCTGACAGTCCATTGACTGAAACTCAGACCCCACCATGGAAATATAAGGAATTATTATTGTTACTATATTACTAGATTGATTCTAGGATGGCAACAGGCATGGCAATGTGGTGTTTGATAAAGATTAAAGAAAAACTAATCATTTTCGGCTGGGTGCAATGGCTCACGCCTGTAATCCCAGCACTTTGGGAGGCCTA
>NW_012102599.1:1680237-1705886 GCF_000951045.1 Mandrillus leucophaeus
AGTAGCTGGGACTACAGGCGCCCGCCACCTCGCCCGGCTAGTTTTTTGTATTTTTAGTAGAGACGGGGTTTCACTGTATTAGCCAGGATGGTCTCGATCTCCTGACCTGATCTACGTGCCTCGGCCTCCCAAAGTGCTGGGATTACAGGTGTGAGCCACCGTGCCCAGGCTTAAAATTTTTTATAGAGATGGGGTCTCACTGTGTTGATCACCTGAGCCCTCAAACACCTAGGCTCAAGTGATCCTCCCGCCTCAGCCTCCGAAAGTGCTGGGATTGCAGGGGTGAGCCACCGCACCTGGCCTGTACAAATAATGTTTAACTGTGTACGGAGGATAGTTTCAAAAGAGGGGCTCTAAAGACAGGGAGCAGGGATGACGTCAGTCCCAGCATCACCTCCTCCTGAGAGGTACTGTGTGTACCCTCTCAGTTCCCCAAGGGGGAAGGACAGCGCCCTTCCTAGTGCCTCCCTCCACTGTACCCTCCTCTCATGCCTGTCATGGTCGTTCTTGATTGATACGGCCTCACTCCTTTAGACTGCAAGATGTTGGAGAAGAAAAATGTGTCTTGTGCATTTTTGTAACCTCAGTGTGACAACCGACATCTAGCAAGTATATATGTGCATCAATAGAATGCTTATTTATTTAAGTTTACATGTGGATGCATGTTTGTTTATTTATTTATTCATTCATTTATTTTTTGAGACGGAGTGTCGCTCTTGCCAGGCTGGAGTACAGTGGCGCGATCTCGGTTCACTGCAAACTCTGGCTCCCTGGTTCAAGGGATTCTCCTGCCTCAGCCTCCTGAGTAGCTGGGATTACAGGCACGTGCCACCACACCCAGCTGATTTTTGAATTTTTAATAGAGATGGGGTTTCACCATGTCGGCCAGGATGGTCTTGATGTCCTGACCTCGTGATCTGCCTGCCTTGGCCTCCCAAAGTGCTGGGATTACAGGCGTGAGCCACCGCACCCGGCTGTATACATGTGTATTTATAAGTATTGAGCATCACTCTAAGTATTTTAAGTAGCTTATTTCATTTAATCCTCAGAACAACCTTATAAGGTAGGTGCAATTAGTTTCCATTTTACAGATAAGGAAACTGAGGCATTAAAAGGTTAAGTAA
The DNA here is from genome assembly GCF_000951045.1 of Mandrillus leucophaeus. Classification (NCBI taxonomy): domain Eukaryota; kingdom Metazoa; phylum Chordata; class Mammalia; order Primates; family Cercopithecidae; genus Mandrillus; species Mandrillus leucophaeus. The sequence goes on from NW_012102599.1 coordinate 1,681,362, forward strand.
GTGACCGAAGGTCATAGTAAGTGAGGAGCTGATATTTGACTGCAGGGTTGATGTCGAACTGCATTTTTAACCACTGTGATAGAAGAGCTACCACCACCATTTACGTAGCACCTACTGTGTACAGTTGTGCAATGTATTTCACATTTTTTATCTCATTTGCTCCACAAGGAATCTCCCTTTAAAAATGAGAAAACTGAGACCCAGAGGGTTTATCTAACTTGCCCAAAGTTGCACAGTTAATATGCATCAAGCCAACATTCAACCCAGCAATACCTCCCACACCATGAAGCACTTTGGTCCTGGGAAAACTGGGGACTGCTGTATGTAAACGTTATTAATGAGAATAAAAGATGACAGTTGTGCTGACCTATTTCTTTTTTCAGGTTCAGTCATTTTTAGCATCACTTGATGGAGAGAAGCTGGAACCCTTAAAAAATGACCTAATTTCCATTAAAGACATCTTTGCAGCCAAAGAATTAGAGAATGAAGAAAGTCAAGAAGAACAAGGTAAAGGAAAATAAATAGCAAGACAAACTGTTTGGTATAATCCTTATGAAACTGCTGTTAATGAACACAGCCCTTTGACAAGTGCTCCCCCTCCATGCTTTCAAAATACACTGTGCATCTGCTCTTGTTACAGGAGCGGGTCACATTGATTTATATGACTCTCTTTCACTGGGCGGGAACTCCTGTTGTTCCTCTGGTGTTCGGCACAATCCCTGGCACTTTACGGGCGTACAATAAATGCAAGTGCATATGGTCAGATGAAGGAAGACTGCAATGTGCTAAACAGAGCTCTGATGACTACAGTTTATGCTGCCACTTTTTGTTGTTGTTGTTGTTGTTTAGACGGAGTCTCACTCTGTTGCCCAGGCTGGAGTGCAGTGGCGCGATCTCGGCTCACTGCAACCTCCACCTCCCAGGTTCAAGTGATTCTTCTGCCTCACCTCCCGAGTAGCTGGGACTACAGGTGCCCGCCACCATGCCCAGCTAATTTTTGTATTTTTAGTAGAGGCAGGGGTTCACTGTGTTGGTCAGGATGGTCTCACTCTCTCGACCTCATGATCCGCCCGCCTCAGCCTCCCAAAGTGCTGGGATTACAGGCATGAGCCACCGCGCCTAGCCTATGCTGCCACTTATAATTTTTATCTGCATGTGAAAGTTATTTAGTGTGATTAATGTTAATGGTGGGCACATCTTTCCCTGAATTTTTTTGTATATTTTTCTTATTCCTTTTAATTTATAGGTGTAAGAGTTCGGGTATATTTGCAGGTGTCCTATCCTCTACCTAAAAAGTTCAGTTCTGACAAAGGCTGTACCGTTTTCTGACCGTGCACCAGAGCATGCTACGTCAGGTTAGCAATCACACTTCCCAGTAATCTTCCACCCAGATAATAACTTGACCCCAAGGAGGTTAGAACTTATTTTATGAGAAGCAAGGCTTCCTTAAGAGGGGAAAACTTATTCTCAGGGTTGGGCATGGTTAATGATTCCTTTAGGTTTGTCCATTTGGGAGCAGAAGAGAGTAAGACATTTGCTGTGTACATGAAGAGTGATTTCTTACGACGTAATAACCAGCACCCCACAGCTGTTTTGCGTAGGTTACGCTGAAAGGTCAGACAACCTCAGAGACAGGTCTGGCTTCTCCTAGGACCTTTGGAAGGGTCCCATTTGAAACATTTTCACCACTTTCTTGCTATATGGCCTTAAACAAGTTATATAACCTTTCTGAAATGCAGTATCTTCACTTGTAAAATGGACACAATGATATGTGTGTATATATATGTGTGTGTGTGTGTGTGTGTAGATATCAGGTTCAAGAGCTATTGTAAGGGTCATATTAGATAATATATGTAAAAACATATATTAGAGTGCCTGGCACACAGAACTGCTCAAAAATGTTAGCTGTGCTTATTACTTAAAGTGCTAACGCAATGCCAGGAAAAAGTAAAGGTGCAATAAAGTATAACTTTCATGTATTATGCTTGCTGTTATTTCCCGGCATGCAAAGTAATGAGAATGTGCATTCTCAAATTGCTGGCAGTGTTTTGTGCCCAGACGTGTTTTGATTCCTTTAATCAAAACTCTGACACAAGAGCTCAAATGCTTGAGCCTTGACGTTCAGTGCAAAATTATTCTAAGCATTCAGAAACTGTCATTTAGACACCCTTTCCCTCTTTAGCCCTACACACTGACCTTACATGCCTTCAGCTTAATGAGATTTATGCTCATTGCATCAAAATAAAAGAATCAATTATACTGAAGCATAGAAAGAGGCCGTATCAGAGACAGTTGGGAATCATGTTTTTGAGCATTAGTATGTTCCTCCCAGAGTCACAAAGGATGACAGCCTTGTCTTTGTTTTTCTAATGAAGAAACTAAAACACTAGCTGTTAAAGGTCATGTAGCTCCCCTTGTGGACCCACGGTGAACTAACAGATGCCCCTTTCTAGCAATCACCAAAAAGAATCAAGCTATTTCTCTTCAAGAGTCATGATGTCTGAGGTAGACCTTGGCCCTATTAAGGGTGTCATTTAGAAAGGACAAAAAGAGAATCCCAGATTCCCCCTAACATCGAGGAGACATTGTTGCCAGTGTAATTAAAGAAGTATTACATCCCCAATTGGTGCTATTTCTTGGAGAGGAAACCTAATTTCAACTTAAATAGAAAATGTTGCTATAAGTGATGTGTTCCAGTCTAGTGTAGACCTTCAGTAAATTTGGTTTCTTTAGATACCACACATGCACACATACACACAGAAAAACCTGAAGTGCTGAACAGCATGCTTTAGCAATGGGAGGTTTGCCTCGCCTTAATTGACAAAACCCTGTTATCTCCCATAATGTATCAATTTTCCCAAGAGGGCATCTCCAGATTATCAAAACACTATTAATGTTAATTAACTTAATTTAATAAATAAATGTCATTCAGAAACTTAATGAAGAACTGGGAGAGAAGAATAGAGACGTTGTCATTAAATCAATCCAATTATCAAGTGTCACAACTCCAGAAAGGTTCTGGAATTATGCAAAAGCTATAGAAAGGAATCTTTGCAGTGGGGGAAATCCAGGAGCAATCCAGCAGAAAATCCAGGAGCAAAATTCTGAAGGAAAACTGAGCGTTTTCATCCATTTTTTTCCTTGTAAGCATTACATTCCTAAAAGCCTCCTAACAACTAAATAATTTATTTGGTACTCTCAGAAAATGTAATAAACCATCATTTTTAAATGAATTTAATATCGGTCTCCTCTGCATGTAATAATGTTAGCTAATGATTTGCATGTTTGTTTTTCCAGCAGAGTGTAATTTTATCACACTGCCATAGATCCCTTAATTTGATTTATCATGGCTGAGAAGAGATTTTAAAAGGCCATTTTCTATTTTTATTGCTCTGGTGAAGATTTTCTCAGCCATGTATACAGACCAAGAATTGTAGTAATAGGTATTGTTTGTTGCAACATTTATTATCATCTGTTTTTATCAACCTCCATTTTTCTCTATGATTTTTTTTTTCTAAAATCGCTTCTAAAAGTTGTTGGTGTATGTTTTACAGAATTAATACACCTTTAAAAGCTGGAGCTCTGCAAAGTGCTTGTATCTTAATTTAGTGTTGATTCCTCCCAAATATTTTTAATCTCCCTATGTTTGTATCAGTGTAGCACATAATTATTTGTTTACATAAAACTTCGTGTTTACGAAACACTTTCACGTTTGTTGTAGTATTTGGTCCTTATAACAGCTGTAAAGAGGAGATGGGTGGGTTTTATTGTCCTCAGTTTTCAGAGGAGGCAGTGGAAGCTGAGGAAGCTCTGTAACTGGCCCCAGGCCACAGAACCAGCAGATGCAGGAGCTGGGTAGGACCTATGCCTTCCAAATCCCAGCCCAGGACTCTCTGTGCTCTGCAACACTGCCTCATACAGGGTGAGGGGCAGGCAGTTTGGGAAGGAGACCTTGTCGATGCTGCCCAGGTGTGCCCAGCCCCTCTCACTGTCCCTCCCTGGGGAAGACTAGACCAAGACCTCTGGTCAACAGAGAGAATCTCAGCTTCTGATGGAATCAATCTAGCTCTCTAGCTCTGTCTCTCTCTCGCCCTCCTGTTTTTTTCCAGATAGAGTCTCATTCTGTTGCCCAGGCTGGAGTACAGTGGTGCAATCTCAGCTCACTGCAACCTCCTCCCTCCCGGGTTCAAGTGATTATCCTGCCTCAGCCTCCCAAGTAGCTGGGATTACAGGCATGTGCCAACACGCCCGGCAAATTTTTGTACTTTTAGTAGAGACGGGGTTTCACCGTGTTGGCCAGGCTGGTCTCCATCTCCTGACCTCAAGTAATCCAACCACATCGCCCTCCTAACATGCTGGGATTACAGGTGTGAGCCACTGTGCCTGGCCCTCTCTATCTCTATCTCTGTCTCTCTGTCTCTGAGACTGTCTAGCCCTCCAACTCTCCCTTTGTGTGATTAATGCATTCTCATTCTTGAAGGCTCTGTTCAGGCATCACCTCCTCCAGGAACCCTGCTTCACACCCCTCTGAAAACTGGATTATATGCTGCAAAAGCCCCCTTAGAGCACTTACCTCTTTGGGTTAAAATGGTTTGCTTGTTGTGGCTTCATCATGAGCAAAGACAGCCGTCTCTTCCTCCTGCCTGCACGCACCCGCCTCACTTGGCTGCAGCCACGCTGACACCCTTGCCGCTCCTGTGGACGAACCAGGCACACACCCTCCTGGACTCTACTCTTGCTGCACTGCTGCTGGAAGACTCTTCCCCTGACATCTTGTGACTGGCTCATTGCTCTCCTCCTCTAGCACATTACTCAAATGTCACCTTCTTAGCTTCCCTCCTGTCTTAGTTCCTCCAGGCTGCTATATCAAAATACCATAGACTGTGTGGCTTCTAAACAACAGAAATCTATTTCTCACAGTTTTAGAGACTGTAAAGTCGAAGCTCAAAGTGCTGGCAGATTCTGTGTCTAATGAGGGCTCCTGATCGCTGGTTCACAGATGGTGCCTTCTAGCTGTGTCCTTACATGGTGGAAGGGATCAGCTAGCTCCCTGGGGCCTCTTTTGTTAGGGCACTAATCCTGTTCATGGGGGCTCCCCATTTCATGATCTAATCACACCCCCGAAGCCTCACCTCCTATTATCATCACGTTGGTATTAGGTTTCAAAATATGAATTTGGAGGGGACAGGGACATTCAGATCACAGCACCTCCTATTTAAAACTCCTAAACCCCAGCTAGCCCTATTTATACTTCTCCATAAAACTTATCCCTTGACATCAATGTTTTACTTATCTGTTTTTTTTGTTCTGTTTTTTTGGGACGGAGTCTTGCTCTTTCACCCGGCTAGAGTGCAGTGGCGCGATCTCAGCTCACTGCAACCTCCACCTCCCGGCAGTTCTCCTGCTTCAGCATCCTGAGTAGCTGGGATTAGAGGCACCCGCCACTGTGCCCAGCTAATTTTTGTATTTTGAGTAGAGATGGGATTTCACCATCTTGGCCTGGCTGGTCTCAAACTCCTGACCTCATGATCCACCCACCTCGGCCTCCCAAAGTGCTGGGATTACAGGTGTGAGCCACCGTGCCTGGTCTGCTTATCTGTTTTGATTATCTGTTTCCCTCATGAGAATATATGAGTTATATGTGTGAGTTACTTGAGTTCCCGTATCTGATTATCTGTTTCCCTCATGAGAATGTATGAGTTATAGGTAATAATAAACAAATCTAAGCCAAATGTTTTGAATAAATACCTACAAGCTACGCCAGGCTATCTTCATGGGCTGCAGATTAACGATTTTGTCCATAAAACAGAAAATAGCATCTCCAGACAAGGGCTGGATGCAGTGTTTCTCAAATGGCTTAGTCCCCCCTCAAGGCTCTGCCTTCCCACACTGGCATACGCCACAGTATTTTCTTCTTAGAGAGGTCTGAGAGCATGTAGTCAGGTGAGATAAATGATTCTTTTATTCTCCCCCAAAGTGGTAATAAACCCATGTGGAATCAATTCTTTGGCACCTTTCAGAAACGTTAAAAATGGCATGGCCTTGCAGATACTTCAAAAGTAAGATTGTAACCTTTAACAATCTCTTTATTGCCCACAATGATCCTAATTTTTTTATTTTATGATATATGATATTTTAATATGTATACTATCTGTTATATATAGTAATATATCATATTATATATTAGGCAATGTATTAATAAATTATTCTGTAAATACTCATTTTAGCGCCTGTTATATGTGAGGTATTGTGTTAGATGCTCTGGATTCAAGAGTGAGTGGAAGAAATACTGTCTGTGTCCCTCAGTAGCTTCCAGGGTGAAAGGAAGACAGATCGTTAAGAAATATTGTAGGACCAGCCAGGTATCCTAGGGAACCTTGGGAAATTTCTCCGGAGAGATGGTTGAGACTAATTCAGCTTGTTTAGCACTGTGGCTCTGTGAACATAAAAGGGCACCTGGATATCATTAGGGTCGCAGTGCTAAGCATAACAATATCAAAGTCATAAATACGATGTTGTCCCAGGTCCCTTAGGCCTGAGAAAGGTCATGCCTTTGTTCACCCAGTCCTTCTTTCAACAAATAGCTGCTGACCACCTGTAGCTGTGAACAAGACAGGGGAGGTCCCTCCTTGCCCTCTTGTTGCCTTTGGGTTGGCCTGGGGGTGTCCCTGCAGTAGCTGCCAAGCAACAAGACTTCAGCGGCCCTGCACCTGGATGCATCTGCTGCCTCACTGCCGTGCTCATGAATGGAAGACATTCATCTTTGCCCGGTGGCTGGCGGGCAGGCTGCTACAACCTCCACTTAGTTTACCCCAACTGCAGATTGTAACATTGGGGGAGCTGCCACATCCTGAAGGATGAAAAATAAATCACGCTTCTTCTGTCGTGTTCTATTTCTAGGCTTAGAAGAAAAGGGAGAAGAATTTGCTCGCATGCTTACAGAACTTCTCTTTGAATTACATGTGGCGGCCACACCTGACAAACTCAATAAGGTCAGCACTGTCTGATTTATAGTTTCTGGTTAAAAAAAAAAAAAAAAATGCAGGGAAGAGTCTCTGTTGTAAAGTTCCAGAGATGCATCTGAAATGGAAAACCCCCAAATCTTATAAGGCATAGTGCCGGGAGAGGAGTTGGAGATCTGTAACTCAGATTTGAGGAGGGGCTGGGCATGGTGGCTCATGCCTGTAATCCCAGCACTTTGGGAGGCTGAGGTGGGTGGATCACCTGAGGTCAGGAGTTTGAGACCAGCCTGGTCAACGTGGTGAAACCCCATCTCTACTAAAATACAAAAATTAGCTGGGTGTGGTGACACACGCCTGTAATCCCAGCTACTCGGGAGACTGAGGCAAGAGAATTGCGTGAACCCAGGAGGCCGAGGTTGCGGTGAGCTGAGATTGTGCCACAGCACTCCAGCCTAGGTGATGGAGTGAGGCTCCATCTCAAATTTTAAAAAAGGGGAAAAGCCTGTAATCCCAGCACTTTGGGAGGCCAAGACGGGCGATCACGAGGTCAGGAGATCGAGACCATCCTGGCTAACATGGTGAAACCCCGTCTCTACTAAAAAATACAAAACACTAGCCGGGCGAGGTGGCGGGCTCCTGTAGTCCCAGCTACTCGGGAGGCTGAGGCAGGAGAATGGCGTAGACCCGGGAGGCGGAGCTTGCAGTGAGCTGAGATCCGGCCACTACACTCCAGCCTGGGCGACAGAGCAAGACTCTGTCTCAAAAAAAAAAAAAGGGAAAAATGAAAAGATTTGAGGAGGCAACATAATGGAATGTGGTGGTGGAGAACATGCTAGGCTGTGTCATGAGATCTGCATTTTAGTTGTAATTTTACTAGTAACTACCTTGTAACCTTGAAGAAGTCACTTACCTTTTCATGGCAAAATAGAATGTTATATCGGAGCAGTAGTTATCATCAGATTAGGGGAGGGGGAAAGGGTGCAGAATCACCAAGAGGCTTTTTCAGATTTCACCCCTGACCCCTGTAAAGAAACATGCCAGAATTCGGTAGAGAGAGGCACGTCAGCCAGGTGAACCCCATAGTTCCTCCACCTGGAGCACAGGGGCTTCGTCATGTCTAAGACCACTCCAGCTTTAACAATCTGGGTTCCTCTAACAATACCACGGTGTGTTTTGCAAGTCAGTACAAGGTCTTGCTGTGAAGTTTCTTTAGAGGCCATGATCATTAATTACTTAAAACCACGTGATGTTTTTCCATTCTCTCTCTCTCTTTCTTTCTTCTTTTTAGCAAGCAGTGGTTTACATAGGTACTCACTTATCCGGGTGGGTGAGGAAAAGGGCAGAATGAGGAGGTGAGATGAGTAATTTCTTTATCTCTGATAGGGGTCACTGATTCTGACAGGTCAGTGACTTGCACACAGTGGGAAATTGCCTCATTCATCTCCGTGCAGCACCTGCCACCGCTCAGAGGGGGCATGTGGTGGCTCTGAGATTCCACTGGCTTATTTGCTTAGGTTTAAGTCTTTGTCTCTAATAGGGGACACACTAAGGCCAGTTTTGTTGGGTTTTCTCTCCCGAGATCTTCTTGCTGTTAACTTATCATTCAACACTCTGATATTTTTAACTTTGGCGTGTAAGATTTAAGGTGGGAAGTAGGTTTAGTCTAAGCCCCAAAACAACTTTTACTTAAGCAAACAGCTTAAACTATAATGATAAAATTGGAGTGAGTCTGCCCTTTCGTTCTAAATTCAGGGAATAACAGGTAGGGGAGGAGGTTTCTGATTAATTGAACCATGATTTTGTAGGGCACAGAGTGCGTAAACTGCACTCGTGTGAAATTAGACACAGAGCAGCACCAGACCTTTCCAGCAGCCCTTCTCTTCTCCCCCTTGAGGGTGGAAGACCTGTCATGAATCAAGAAACGCAGAGCCTTTCTAACATATATTTTTAAAAGCACTATTATTCTTTTATAGATGGTCATGAAAAGTGAAAAATATACTATAGATTTTTCAATGTGACTGTCATTTTTATTCTTATCTGAATATCATTTTTAAATGCTTTTTAAAGAGGCCTCAGGCCTGCATTGTTCTTTCCATACTTTCTGTTCTGTCCCTTTTTTCTACTTTATATTTGCCAGAGAGCAACAACAAGGTTATCTTTTTAGGGGGTTGAGAAACTGCCCCGTCATCCTCCAAACATACAGAGATCCATTCCTGAAGGCTTAGAGACACTTGATTCTTGTCTTGGGGTTGGAATGACTTAGGCTCCATATTTGCACCATAAAAGGGTTGTTTGGTTGGGGACCTTTGCAGGCCATGAAGAAGGCTCATGACTGGGTGGAAGAGGATCAGACCGTGGTGTCAGTAGATGTGGCAAAAGAGTCCGAGGAGGAAACAAAGAAAGAAGAAAAGGAAGAGAAACCTCAAGACCCTCAAGAAGACAAAAAGGAGGAAAAGAGAACTAAGACCATAGAGGTAAATTTATTCTAGAGTGTCCACCTACAAGGTAATAAGGGTGCGTTCATTTTATTAGCAGCTTAATTTTAATTGAAGAGAGGCCATTTCTTTTTCATTTGTTCCATATTATAGAAATATAAGTAGGAATGCAATAAACACTGAAATTTCTCTATGCCAAGATAATTCATGGTTTAACACAGATTTTGTCACTTTTCTCCATAGCTTTACAATTATAATTTAAAGGGACAAAAATCTTTAGGAACATAATTGATTTATCTTTAGAGTAGAATTTCATCTTATATGCAAATATATTACTATAAAATGTCTTTATGCCCTGTAACTAATGAGGTAATTGAAGCCTTTAAAAAAATTCATTGCCATTGCTTTTATTCTGTAATTTAATAAATTTATGTGTGCATAATTTATATCCTGCCTATGTTCAATAAAGGAGTTTGTAGTAACTTCATCTTACATTGAGTTTTAATTTTGAAGAAAGTAACTTTTTGGCTGAGTGCGGTCACTCGAGCCTGTAATCCCAGCACTTTGGGAGGCCAAGGCAGGTGGATCACCTGAGGTCAGGAGTTCAAGACCAGCCTGGACAACATGGTGAAACCCCGTCTGTAGTAAATATACAAAATAATAAAAATAATTAGCAGGGCATGGTGGTGTGTGCCTCTACTCTCAGCTACTTGGGAGAGTGAGTTATCAGAATCACTTAAACCCGGGAGGTGGAGATTGCAGTGATTAGATCCCTGTAAAGAAAAATATCCACTGAGCTCTGTTCATTCAGCCAGCCTTCCACACACCGTCTTTAGCACCTGCCTGTTTTGTACCCAGCATTGCTGTAAGCCCTGGGGATGCAGCTGTGAACAGACTTACCACATCCCTGGGGGCCCTGACGGCACTTCCATTTTCTGGCAGCATTACACTTAAAGTCTTAGATATGCTCGTAGTCTTCAGGTTAACAATTTCATGTTATGTCTGTGGTATTTTTGAAAGAATTATATCACTTCTAATGTCACAGCATTTTTTTAAAAAAAGCATCTGCTCAGTAAAAAATTTCTTCCTTGTGTTTATCCATTTCAGGAAGTATACATGTTGTCCATTGAAAGTCTGGCAGAGGTAACAGCGCGCTGTATTGAGCAGCTTCATAAAGTAGCAGAATTAATTCTTCATGGACAAGAAGAGGAAAAACCAGCTCAGGACCAAGCAAAAGTTCTAATAAAGTAAATAAATGTTACTTTAAATTATTATTTTCCCAGTTCTATATATAGGTACCATTCAGAAACACACATACACACCCACACCCTCTAAGCCACTAAAAGGTTCAGATTTCTTTTTGTTTGCTTTTGTTTTTTGTTTTGTTGAGATGGGATCTTGCTCTATCACCCAGGCTGGAGTGCAATGGCATGATCATGATTCACTGCAGCCCCAAACTCCTGGGCTCACGCCACCCTCCCGCCTCAACCTTCCCAGGAATTGGGACCACAGGTGCACACCACCACATCCAGCTAATTTTTTAATTAATTACAGAGACAAAGCCTAGCCGTGTTGCCCAGGCTAGTCTCGAACTCCTGAGCTCAAGCAATCTTCCTGGCTCAGCCTCCTAAAGTTCTATGATTACAGGCATGAGCAACCATACCTGACCAAATATTCAAATTTCAAGTGAACCAATTCCATTGTTCTATGGTCATCTTAAGAAATAAGGATTTCTTTTTTTTTTTTTTTTTTTTTTGAGACAGAGTCTCACTCTGTCACCAGGTTGGAGTGCAGTGCCACAATCTCAATTCTCTGCAACCTCAGCCTCCCAGGTTCAAGCGATCTTCTGCCTCAGCCTCCTTAGTAGCTGGGATTCCAGGCACACACCACCACACCCAGCTCATTTTTGTATTTTTAGTAGAGACGAGTTTTCACCATGTTGGCCAGGATGGTCTCCATCTCTTGACCTCATGATCTGCCCGCCTCGGCTTCCCAAAGTGCTGGGATTACAGGCATGAGCCACCATGCCCAGCTGGAAATAAGGATTTATTTAACAAATGCGTTATGTTAGCAAGAAGAAGAAGACTTAACTAGCCATCCTGGGAATTATTTATGAAGAGATTTAAGGGAAAACACACTAAATCATTCAGAGGCATGAAAGTGCTTATTTAATAGATCAGAGTCTTAGAAGTAAAACCTTTTGAGGGTAATTACATTTCCAACATATATATGAATAGAGAAAGGACACTTTAATGTAACTTCTAGCTAGAGTCACAAAATAGGCAAATATACTCCACTGATCCTGGGGACTTATACCAGCTCTCCATGTTCCGAACTCTGGTGATGATGGTCGCTAATATTAACCAGTTCACTTTTGGGTGGTATGTGTGCACATATGTGTTGTCCTGTATCATGTTCTTCAATAAATAATAGCTATTGTCATTAGTTTATTAAGTAAAATACAAATATATATATACGTAACACACGTGAATATGCAATCTAGTGAATATACATGAAAATAGTTGATATGGAGTATTCATGAAAATAGTTGGTATGGAGCTGAAAAATAAGCCTTTACCTTTTATGCACATGACTGTATACTGTGATATGGAAAATTAACGTAGGCCTAAGTACCCTCATGTTATTAGACAGACACAGGAGCCAAAATAGAGCCCCTGAAAATATTCAGGGATGGACACACACAGGTCTCAGCACACTCAGTTTGCTAGCTAACTAGTCTTTGCTTATTACCGCTTTGGTATTGTAGGTTGGGGAGTAAGTTTATAGTGGAAAGATCTTCCAAAAAGTCAGCATTAGTGTCTTTGTACTGGCGGCATTTTTCCTCACTTGTAAAGATCTGCCATCTAGTCTAGATTTCCATATCTAAGAATATAAAAATCGAAGTTATTATGAGAACCACATAATCCGCACCTTAATATTCCTAGAAAGAATATGCACTTGCCTAAACATTTAGAAGGAAGAGGAAAGAACAAAGTCAGAGAAGTTGAAAATGCTGAGGACAATCTGTAGGTACTGGTTTATCTTTGCAGTACTAATTGGAAAGAAGAGGGCCAAAGTTCAGAAGCCCCTAGGTATGGAAAATGACCTTACTCTTCACTCCTTTCTGATTCCCAACCCTGATTGTCCTGACCTTACCAAGCTGCACCCAGTCTCTGACTTGTCTGTACAATAAGTGCCTCCCTACCCACCTGCCCAAGAACATAGACTGAATGGTTCTGGGATATCTCCTGGCTTTACTCTTGACCCTTTCTGCAGACAAGTTTTTGATAGATGGGTGGGTAAGTGGATGGATGGATGGATGGATGGATGGGTGGGTGGATAGAGCTCATAAAAATCTGTATATATTAGATAAGGCCTCTTTTATCAAAGCAAAACTTACCTCTACTGACTTTACTAGATCTTTTAACATGTAAGATTCTTAACTTGGGGTTACTTTTCTTCCCATAGCATTTTAATCACTATTCAAGAGAGCTGTATGCAGTAACTGAGAGAAAACTATCAGACATTACCTACATTATTACGTAATTAGATTGTTGTCCACTTTTGTCGTCATCCCTAGTGTTAGGATAAATGTTGTTTTCATTAAATATTTGTGTGTATCTTGCGTTATTTTCTTGGGATAAAGTTCTAGAAGTGGAATGCCTAGCATAAACTCAGAATTTTGGTATCAGTATTAAAAACATATTCTACAGGATCTTTATTCTGAATCGTATAATCAAAACATAATCAAAGTATCCAGAGTCACCTGAGTTTGAATCCCTCCTCTCCTGCATGTCCTAAGCAGGTTACCTAACTTTCTTTCTTTCTTTCCTTCCTTCCTTCCTTCCTTCCTTCCTTCCTTCCTTCCCTCTCTCTCTCTCTTTCTCTTTCTTTCTTTCTTTCTTTCTTTCACAGAGTTTTGCTCTTGTTGCCCAGTCTGGAGTGCAATGGTGCAATCTTGGCTCACTGCAACCTCTACCTCCTGGCTTCAAGTGATTCTCCTGCCTCAGCCTCCCAAGTAGCTGAGATTACAGACACCTGCCACCACGCCCAGCTAACTTTTTTGTATTTTTAGTACAGACAGGGTTTCACCATGTTGGTCAGACTGGTCTTGAACTCCTGACCTTCAGTGATCCACCCACCTCGGCCTCCCAAAGTGCTGAGATTACAGGCATGAGCCACTGTGTCTAACCACCTATTTCTTAAATGTCCGATTTTCCATCTATATAAAATGGAAATAATAATATAAGCCATAAGGTCACTCTGAGGATTAAATATGATCAGGCACACAAAAGTGTTTAACATAGTGCCTCAGTGAATGTTCCTGATTATTTTGAAATGACCAAAAAGCTGGAAACCAGCCATCTGGCAAGTGTGTGTACCTCTACACATGTGGAGCTCAAGCCTGGTATTTTCCTGCACATGGTTTTCATTCTAAAAGAGGTCAAGTGAGTTGGATGATTATTCTTTAATTAAGCATGGAAAGAAAACCGGGATTAGATTAAACTGTGATTGCGAATCATGGAAGATGATTAAGGAAAACCGTCTGACTGCACATTTCTGTAGAACATCTTGAAGCGTGTGTGGCATTCTTTTAAATGTCATAATGAATTAGTATCAGAAATGGTCATGACAGTTAAATTATTTTACCTTATTGAAAACATCCAAGCCTCATTTTTTTTTCTTCTTTCAGATTAACTACTGCAATGTGCAATGAAGTGGCCTCCTTATCAAAGAAGTTTACCACTTCTTTAACCACTGTTGGGGTAAGATTACAGTCTTGATTTTTTTTTCACCTTTTTTAAGGGAAGTACGTCTGTGAGGGGCTGTGAGGAAATGTGGAGTTGCAGCGCCTTCTTTAGTAGCTCCATAAAACCGAAGCTGTGCCATGATGTAAGCTAAAGTCAGGCCAAGAGCAGCTTCTCTAAGGACAGGCAGCTTAGGACTCTCCTGACTGGGTTCCAGTCTTGAATCTGCCATTTCAGACATACAAGATGTTGGGTGAGTGAGTTTTCAAACCTCTATGAACCTCATTTTCTTTGTTTGTTTGTTTTGGTGTGTGTGTGTGTATGTGTGTGTGTGTTTGGAGACGGAGTTTCGCTCTGTTGCCCAGGCTGGCATGCAGTGGTGTGATCTCCCCTCGCTGCAAGCTCCGCCTCCCGTGCTCACGCCATTCTCCTGCCTCAGCCTCCCAAGTAGCTGGGACTACAGGCGCCCAGATGCCCAGTTAATTTTTGTATTTTTAGTAGAGATGGGGGGTCTCACCATATTGGTCAGGCTGGTCTCCAACTCCTGACCTCAGGTGACCCACCTGCCTCAGCCCCGCAAAGTGCTGGGATTATAGGCGTGAGCCACCACGCCCAGCCTGTTTGTTTTTTTTTTAAAGTGTCAGATGAAAGATTCCTTTTATTACTTAATATCTGTGATATATGTAATTCAGAATCTCTGTTAAAATGATTAATTTTGAATATTCTCATTCACTGTTGGCCTCAGAGCCTACTTTATAAACCATGCAAGATAAGAGTTTTCTTTTTTTCTGTTTCTTTTTTGTTGAGACTGAGTCTCGTCCTGTTGCCCAGGCTGGAGTGCAGTGGCACAATCTTGGCTTGCTGCAGCCTCCACCTCCTGGGCTGAAGCGATTCTCCTGCCTCAGCCTCCCGAGTAGCTGGGATTACAGGCACACGCCACCACACCCAGCTAATTTTTGTATTTTTAGTAGAGATGGGGTTTCACCATGTTGGCCAGGCTGGTCTTAAACTCCTGACCTAGTGATTCACCTGCCTCAGCCTCCCAAAGTGCGGGATTACAGGCATGAGCCACCACACCCAGCCGAGATAAGAGTTTTCTTTGCTTCATTGTAGCACTTGACTTTGACCAAAAGAAAAAAAATGTTACTGATTGGCTCAAGTGTTTCTATTCTCAGGGTAACAAATCTGAAAGGCTCAGCGTTCACTTGGGGGTGTGGCCTCTGGTTGTTTTCTTTGGCAATCAGTCATGTTATATAGCTTCACCTTAGTGAGCCCAGAGAAAAGTGGAAAATATTCCCTTTCACCTTCCTGTTTTTCCCCTTTAAAACCGTGGATGCAAAGTCTAATGATGTTCTCCATGAGAAACAGCAGTTTTACTTCCTATTCTAATTAGGTTGTTTTTTTTTTTTTTGGTTTCAAGTATATTCGTTTCCTAGGGCTGCTATGACAAAGTACCATAAACTGGGTTATTTTCTCATAGTTCTGAAGGCTAGACGTCTGAAAGCAAGGTGGTTTCGGGGTCTTGATCTCTCCGAAGCGTCTAGGATTCTTCCTTGCTTATTCGAGCTTCTGGTAGCCCCAGGTATTCTTTGACTTGTGGTTGGAAAACTCCAGTCTCTCTCTGTGTGTCTTGACATGGCTGCTTTCTCCCTGTGTCTCCACATCACCTTCCCTCCATGCGTGTCTGTGTCCAGATTTCCCTCTGCTTATAAGGACACCAGGCCTATTGGGTTAGAGCATAACCAGTATGACCTCATCCTAACTCATCACACCAGCAACAACCCTGTCTCCAAACAAGGTCACAGTCTGAGGTGCTGGGGGTTAGGACTTCAGTATGTCTTTTTGCAGGGGATACAATTCAAACCATACCAGGAAGCAACAGAAACATGTTCCAAAAAATTTAGACAGAAAGGAGGCTTTATGAAAGGCAGTGGGAGAAATGAACCGCTGTGGGGATCCAGCCCCAGAGCTCATGCACACTCTTTTTTTGTTTTTTGAAACTGTGTCTCGCTCTGTCATCCAGGCTGGAGTGCAGTGGCGCAATCTCAGCTCACTGCAGCCTCTGCCTCCCAAGTACAAGCGATTCTCATGCCTCAGCCTCCTGAGTAGCTGGGATTACAGGCGTGGGCCACCACTCTCAGTTAATTTTTGTATTTTTAGTAGAGATGGGGTTTCACCATGTTGGCCAGGCTGGTCTCAAACTCCTGACCTCAAGTGCTCCACCTGCATCGGCCTCCCAAAGTGCTGGGATTACAGGTGTGAGCCACTGTGCCCGGCCTACACATACTCTTTCTAAAGTGCTGCTATGAATGTGACTCAGTGACAGCAGCAGTTCCTAACCCTGTGTCGTTCCATTCAAAATCCTGGTTCCTGGGTAAAAAGGTTTGAATAGCTCATCAGCATGGGTCACAGGTCCACCTTGGCTTCACTCAGCAGCAACTGGGGTCAGTGTCTCATTGTGCAGACCTACCTGGCTTCTGGGGCACGCCCCCTCCTCCTCCTCAGGCCAAGAGCATTTCTCAAAAGAAATGAGAGATGACCATGGACCTGGCTGTCACCCAAAAAGACACCTGTCCCCCACACTTCTGTCAGTGACTCTGTGAAGAAGGGGTGAGCTACGCACTGCCTATTCATTCTGCTGTCAAGAAATCTGACCTGTTTCTCCTGTTTTGTAAAACAGCACCTTTTATGTTGGTCTAATTTTAGGCCTTCAGCCTTGTATACAAGCGGAATGACAAGGGAGGTGGAAGCTCATTGATATGATAGGCTGGATAAAATGCATTTGCACCCTCGGTGTGGTCCAAGTTACCTGATGTCCATGGACTTTGATATAAACACTAGGCTTGCAGAGTGGTGTGAGGTCTTAAACCTCCATAAACATGGACTTTGATATAAACACTAGGTTTGCAGAGAGGTGTGAGGTCTTAATCAAGATGGAATAGCTTGGTGACTCCAGTTCCTAAGGCTCTATTGTACCTCTTGTCCCCCTTTTCACAGTTTACTAGGTGAGGAAACTGAGGCGCGGAGGGGTGAATTGATTCTCCCAAGCATCTCAGTAGATCTCCTAATTCCCAGCTGGGTATCCACCAGATACATCAAACAGATACCAACTCTTTGGTTCTCCGTGTTCGTTTAGGCTTCAGAGTGTGAATGTCTGTGTGCATGTTTGTATGTATTCTATTTTGCGTAATATGTGTTAAACATTAATTTATCTACACGAGTGGGTAGTATTCATGATATTGCTTTTCATTCCTTTTCACATGTTGTATCCCAGCACAGTGCTTCTCAAACCTTAAGGTGCACATGAGTCACCTGGAGATGTTGTTAAAATGAAGATTGTTATTCAGTAGGTCTGGGATGAGGCTGAGATTCTGTATTTCTAGTAAGCAGTCAGGTGATAACAATGTTCCTGATCCATGGTCCATATTTTATGTAGCAAGGCTGTAGCAGATGGCTGTGCACTTGAACTTACATATATTTATATATACACACACATGTGCAAGTGTTTGCATGAACAAAATTGGGACTACACAGTTTATCATTATGGGGAAGAAAAACCTGAATCTAAAATAGAATTTAGAAAGGCCATCTCACCACAGCAGTACCTCCGATCTTGTGCTGTGATGAATCATTTACATCAAGTCAGTGTTTCTGTTCTCTAAAGCAGTCATTATTCATAACTTGAAGTTAATGAGTGTATATTGCTCTCTAGACTCTATTTAAATTGCTTGCACACCTCATTGATTCTGAAAACCATTGTCATCTTATTGCCCTCATTTGATTATATTTTAGAGGTTTATTGATAATCAAATAAACATGAAAGCAAATACCATAATGGATTTTCTGGTTACTTACTAAAATGACTAGGTTTTTAAACCTAGTCATTTTAAAGAGGTTTCTCCCAAGACTCCATTATGATTTCCCCAGGAAGACATTACTTCACCGTCAGTAGAGTAATGTCAATGAAAGTGGGCTGCTCTGGGAAGATATATATAATTTATGTATTTTTGTTTACTCTGAACTCTCCCAGGTACTGTAAGAGAAGCTAACTTATAAGATTGCCCTCTCTCTCTCTCCAATCCCTTTAATGGTTTATGGTCTAAGAATAGATTGAACTCTTAGATAGAGAAGACTATTGATTGATAGACCAATAGCATAAGCAAAGATAATGATATCAACTCTGCCTTTCACTTTCATTTTTTCTTTTTAGACGGAGTCTCGCTCTGTCACCCAGGCTGGAGTGCAGTGGCGCGATCTCGGCTCACTGGAACCTCCACCTCCCGGGTTCAAGCAATTCTCCTGCCTCAGCCTCCCGAGTAGCTGGGACTACAGGCACCCACCACCACGCTCAGCTAATTTTTTTGTATTTTTAGTAGAGACAGGGTTTCACCATGTTGGCCAGGCTGGTCTCAAACTCCTGACCTCAGGTGATCCACCCACCTCGGCCTCTCAAAGTGCTGGGATTGCAGGCTTGAGCCACCGCACATGGCCTGCCTTTCACTTTTTGAGCCCCTGCTTTATACCAGGCACTGCACTCTGTGCTTTACATATATTTGCGTTTTTCAAATGTAGATCTGCAGACCTGTTTTCAAGTTGCATTTAAGAATGTCTTAATTTTGCTGCTCTTCTGGGAGATGCCCTATAACCAAGTTTCTATGTTTACATTTAAAAGAAGAAAGAAAGAAAAAGAAGAGTAGACCAGGGCTTAGACTAGGTCAGGTGAGTGGGGGACTTAGCTGCAAAATGGAAGGGAGCCCAAAAAAGAAACAGAAAAAAACCTCAGGAATCTAGATAGATATTTTAATGAAACATATTTTAAAATAACAATGCCAAAATATTATGATCATCAAAATATCAAAATTTTAAGTAAAGACAGCATCCAACCCTCTGCCTACACAACTCAGCCTCCCTCGCTTCACTCTTATCCCAGACCTGCTATAGAATTTACATCGTGAAAAAGGTCTCGGTTTCCATTTCTAGCTATGTGACCTTAAACAAGTTACTCAGCCTTTCTGATCCCTATTTTCTCCTCTTTAAATTGGGGTTATCATGATACCTGCCTACTTCCTAGGATTTCTATTGCAACTAAATAAGACTAAAAGGGTGCAGCAGCAGGTATGAAGCCTGGTCTGTAGGAAACATTCTGCTTCCTCTCCTCTTCCTCTGTAGGAGATCCCTCAACAAAGCCAGTGTATTACATTTTACGTGCCTGTAGTACGAGCACTAATCTGTCGATTTCATACTTCTGATTCCACAGAGCAACAAGAAGGCCGAGGTCCTCAACCCCATGCTCAGTAGCGTATCGTTAGAGGTAAGTGGTCTCTGGAGAGAAAGTGCTTCTGAATCAAAGTAAATGTTAGAACTGCTTCTTCTTTTTTTTTTTCTTTTGTCTTTCTCCCCCACAGCAAATGTTATTGCAATTCTCAATCTCATCATCAAGTCTTTTTTGAGTATATTTGTGTAGCTCAACCAGCTGTAAACCCTCTGATGAAGTAACAATACCTAATTTTCAAGAATTCCTGATTATAAAAAGAAACGCTAAGCTTGCACGTTATTTTCGTCACTGTTTGCTCGAGCAGAAGCAGATTTCTGCTGCCAAATTTGACACTAGATTTAACACTGTGATTATTGCTGCAATGAGGGGTTATTGCTCATCGGTGATTTTCATAAAAATGGGCACTTCCTTCGATTTAGAATAACCTTTGGTTTAGCTGGGTCTAATCTCCAAGCTGGCAACAATGACCAGGAGAATGTTTAGCCTATGCCCTGTCAATGATAAGGGCACCATCCTCTGTGCCTTCTCACTCTGTGGGCTGCCCACTCACTAGGACTTTGCAGCATCAGCTGTATTGATATAAAGCTGCCCCAACCAACACTGCTGTGTGTTTGCCAGAAACAGTCGCCTAGGAGAGAAGAAAAGAGGTCCAGGAAGAATTCTCATTCTTGAATCATAGGCACTGTGTTCTACTTGTAGAGGAAAGGTAGAAGATTGGTAGAGGAAAATCTTCTGTTAGGGGCTAAACTATAAGTCACAGCCCAGGGCACCTAGCTGAAGGCACAAGGTGTTAACAAGCTAAGTTTGAACATGGGCGATGCATATATCATAGGATTTTGCTTTCTGAGGTGGCTGTCCATTGCAGAATTTGGAAATTACAAAAATTCAGGAGGGCTACTGTATTAGTCCATTTTCACACTGCTGATAAAGACATACCCGAGACTGGGCAATTTATGAAAGAAAGAAATTTAATGAACTCACAATTCCACGTGGCTAGGGAGGCCTCATAGTCGTGGCGGTAGGTGAAAGGCACGTCTCACATGGCTGCAGGCAAAAGAAGAGAGCTTGTGCAGAGAAACTCCCGTTTATAAAACCATCAGATCTCATGAGACTTACTATCACAAGAATAGCATGGGAAAGACCTGCCTCCATGATTCAATTACCTCCCACCAGGTCCCTCCCACAACATGTGGAAATTGTGGGAAATTCAAGATGAGATTTGGGTGGTGACACAGCCAAACCATATCAGCTACCTATATATTTATAGCATTGTTTGGGGGACTTGCACCTTACTGTTAAGGAAAATGACAAAGGTACAGAAATAACTAAGTGATGGCACTGAATATTATTGTTTAGGATGCAGCTGCACAGTAGGATGGCATCAGCCAGAAGGAATAGGAGCTGTAGGGGCAGGTCTTGGAGGGACAGACACAGCTAAGAGAAAACCCTGGCAGTCAGAGGCAGAGTGTGGTACAAGAAAAATCTCTCCCTTGGCCACCCAGAAGGCATAAAATTAACTTACCATGTCAGGTATGAGGAATATGAGGTCAAAGGTATTTTGTTTCCCCAATAGATGTTTTTACATGTTTTAGTTACCCTAGCTTTTAAAAGGCCTCTCCATCCAATACTGTGTGTTAGTGCACCACAAAACAGGAATAATAATGTCAGCTATGCCAACCAAGCAAGAAGTACCATGCATAGGAGGATAACAGTGTTCAAATTTGCTGTGAATAACTGCCCAATAATATCTCCAGTTAGCTTTATGTTGACGATTCTTATTTATCGATCTGTAGGGTAGGAAAAACTGACCTCCTTCATACTGTGTTTTTGTGTTATTTCAGGGCAGTAGGGTTGATCTGGGAAAGGGATAGATAAGACAGGAAATACCCTGGGCCAAAAATGTACACACACTGATGGATCTTAAAAGTCCACAGAAGTGGCTCACGCCTGTAATCCAGGACTTCGGGAGGCCGAGGCAGGCGGATGACAAATTCAGGAGATCAAGACCATCCTGGCCAACATGGTGAAACCCTGTCTCTACTAAAATACAAACAAATTGGCTGGGCGTGGTGGCACGCGCCTGTAGTCCTAGCTACTCGGGAGGCTGAAGCAGGGGAATCGCTTGAACCTGGGAGGCGGAAGTTGCAGTGAACCAAGATCGTGCCTCTACACTCCAGCCTGGTGACAGAGCAAGACTCCATCTCAAAAAAAAAAAAAAAAAAAATCCATGAAAATGATTTGCCTTATCTCGAGTGAATTATTCTCTCTGTTAGTATAGATAATTGAGAGCTGGACATGCCCCATCCAAAAGCATGTGTTTACACTTGCTTTAAGCACCAACATTGCAAGATAAATACAATCCAGTATTGGGGAGTGGGTTGAAGAGTGGGGACATTATCCAATTAGAAGAATTGTCAAGGTTGAACTATGAAAATAACCCTTCAATCTCATTTTTCTCCTCTCGCAGGGCTGCAACAGCACGACGTACATACAGGATGCCTTCCAGCTGCTGCTGCCTGTTCTGCAGGTCTCACATATCCAGACCAGTTGTTTGAAAGCACAGCCATGACCTGGCCAGACTCCATCTAGTTAAAGGAGACAGCTGGCCGCCTTGCCTCAATATGTACCATTTAAGGGGATGTTCTCTGTGCACCTGGCCACAGACACCCATTTGAGGACACTACAAGCAATTTTGCACAGACAATATTGAGAATGCAAATTTAGAGAGAGTTATCATTTCTCTCAATGTGTATAATTATTTTTACAAACAATTGTGTTTTCTTTAAGTTAATTTAAACTTACACGGCTTATATTGAACATTTCCTTTCATCTGAAATTTATTTACAAATATTCATGTTCATTTTCCTGGTTAAGCATGCTGTATTTAGAAATTCATGGGCAGACCTTAGACTTTTTTTTTTAGTCCTTTAAATTTCAACCTTTAAATGTTCCGTTCTTATAGTATTACTTTAAATCAATTCTAAAACTGAACTTTGTTTTGTTACATAAATGTCGCAGGCAAAAATAACACTACTTTAACCTATTATGGTAAAAAAAGGAACATATGGTCATTCTTTTTTTTTTTTTTTTTTTTGAGATGGAGTCTCGCTCTATCACCAGGCTGGAGTGCGTTGGCACAATCTCGGCTCACTGCAGCCTCCTCCTCCTGGGTTCAAGTGATTCTCCTGCCTCAGCCTCCTGAGTAGCTGGGACTACAGGCATGCGCCACCAGGCCCAGCCAATTTTTTTTTTTTTCGTATTTTTAGTAGAGATGGGGTTTCACTATGTTGGCCAGGATGGTCTCGATTTCCTGACCTCATGGTCCCCCGCCTCGGCCTCCCAAAGTGCTGGGATTACAGACATGAGCCACTGCGCCCAGCCAGTCATTCATTCTTGCAACAAGCGTTTATTGAGCACCTACTGTGTGCTCACAGTAAAGAAACCTGATCTTATCCCAGTAGAGGTAGATATTCTGAAAGAGAATAATTCTTAAACTGCTTAAAGAATTCCCTACCCCAGGCCACAGACCAGTACCAGTCCATGGTCTGTTAGGAACCAGGCCGCACAGCAGGGGGTGAGCGGTGGGTGAGTGAGCACAGCTTCATCTATATTTACAGCTGCTCCCCTTGGCTTGCATTACCACCTGAGCTCCGCCTCCTGTCAGATCAGCAGCAGCGACAGTAGAGTCTCATAGGAGTGTGAACCCTGTTGTGAACTGCACATGCGAGCAATCTAGGTTGTGTGCTCCTTGTGAGAATCTAATGCCTGATGAATCTGAACCTAATACCTGATGATCTAAGGTTGAACAGTTTCATGCCGAAACCATCCCCCACCCCCATCCTGCTACCCCCAGTCCGTGAAAAAATTGTCTTCCATGAAACTGGTCCCTGGTACCAAAAAGGTTGGGGACCACTGGCTTAAAATACCAATAAACTTTTAAACCCTAAAAACTTTGAAGAACGAGGTAAATTCGTGGGGTTTTTTTAATGTCCTACCCTTTAATTTGTTGTATTTTCCTATACTCTTTACACTATTTTATCCCGAACTATATATATGAGGTGAAAATATATATGAAAAGGGATACTGAAGAGTATTTAGTTTAAAATTAATTTCTTATGATCACAAGCACATGATGGCATAATTACAAAGCTTGGAAATATTCAGATAGAAAATCAAAGGTGTTTCAATACAGTAGAATCCCAGGACTGCATTTTAAAATCGCTTCACAGATCACACTCGCTGGTGGCAAACATCGTCATCGTTGCCGAAGGACAGAAAATACTGATGTGTGTTTTCACTAACCGGTATATTGATCCATGAGAGGCTGCACAGAAGACCATGCAGCCAGGAGGTGCATTGTCAGTGGCTGCTTCTCCTGAGCGCCACACCTTCGTTGCAGCTGCGTGTTCTATAGAACACACGTGCTTCACAGCCCCATGGGCATCCCTACAGGCACTGTCACGTGAAGCCTTGCCTAGTAGCTCCCTCCAGGGCAAATGAAGCTCATAGTTTTGCAAGGGGGAAACCTCTTGTTCACATTTGCTTTGATTCCCCTGATGGAGTAGATTGCCTTTGTTCCATACAGGCAAAGTAGGGATATTTTAATATCATCCTACTTCTTATTAGCATTTCATTTGTCTATGTACTGTATTTCATTTGTATGTCTCCTGAAACATCCAAATGGAAAACATAAGAACACTTTATGTACAATCTGGAAAAAACTACCTGAGAAATCAGTTAAAGATTTTTCCCCTTTTCTGATTGCCAGAAATGCTTTTGTTACTAAGTCTAGAGAATGATTAACTGATGAAAATGTTGCATTTACCTCTTCATCAATTTTAGACTTTTTATGTGTAGAGCAGAGGAAATGATTTAGCTTTACAATTTCTTCACATCGGTTTTTTGTTGTCATTTTGTTTTTTGCATCAGATGGGTTTAGACATTAACTGGAAATGTAAAAGAGAAACAAGTGGTGGGGCACAGTGGCTCACACCTGTAATCCCAGCACTTTGGGAGGCTGAGGTGTGCGGATTACCTGAGGTCAGGAGTTCGAGACCAGCCTGGCCGACATGGTAAAACCCTGTCTCTGCTAAAAATACAAAAAA
>NW_012102599.1:1708091-1709231 GCF_000951045.1 Mandrillus leucophaeus
TGGGAGGCGGAAGTTGCAGTGAACCAAGATCGTGCCTCTACACTCCAGCCTGGTGACAGAGCAAGACTCCATCTCAAAAAAAAAAAAAAAAAAAAAATCCATGAAAATGATTTGCCTTATCTCGAGTGAATTATTCTCTCTGTTAGTATAGATAATTGAGAGCTGGACATGCCCCATCCAAAAGCATGTGTTTACACTTGCTTTAAGCACCAACATTGCAAGATAAATACAATCCAGTATTGGGGAGTGGGTTGAAGAGTGGGGACATTATCCAATTAGAAGAATTGTCAAGGTTGAACTATGAAAATAACCCTTCAATCTCATTTTTCTCCTCTCGCAGGGCTGCAACAGCACGACGTACATACAGGATGCCTTCCAGCTGCTGCTGCCTGTTCTGCAGGTCTCACATATCCAGACCAGTTGTTTGAAAGCACAGCCATGACCTGGCCAGACTCCATCTAGTTAAAGGAGACAGCTGGCCGCCTTGCCTCAATATGTACCATTTAAGGGGATGTTCTCTGTGCACCTGGCCACAGACACCCATTTGAGGACACTACAAGCAATTTTGCACAGACAATATTGAGAATGCAAATTTAGAGAGAGTTATCATTTCTCTCAATGTGTATAATTATTTTTACAAACAATTGTGTTTTCTTTAAGTTAATTTAAACTTACACGGCTTATATTGAACATTTCCTTTCATCTGAAATTTATTTACAAATATTCATGTTCATTTTCCTGGTTAAGCATGCTGTATTTAGAAATTCATGGGCAGACCTTAGACTTTTTTTTTTAGTCCTTTAAATTTCAACCTTTAAATGTTCCGTTCTTATAGTATTACTTTAAATCAATTCTAAAACTGAACTTTGTTTTGTTACATAAATGTCGCAGGCAAAAATAACACTACTTATAGATTTAACCTATTATGGTAAAAAAAGGAACATATGGTCATTCTTTTTTTTTTTTTTTTTTTTTGAGATGGAGTCTCGCTCTATCACCAGGCTGGAGTGCAGTGGCTTATGCCCACAATCTCGGCTCACTGCAACCTCCTCCTCCTGGGTTCAAGTGATTCTCCTGCCTCAGCCTCCTGAGTAGCTGGGACTACAGGCATGCGCCACCAGGCCCAGCCAATTTTTTTTT
>NW_012102599.1:1711136-1736889 GCF_000951045.1 Mandrillus leucophaeus
AAAAAAAAAAAGCCGGATGTGGTGGTTTGCGCCTGTAATCCCATCTACTCAGGAGGCTGAGGCACGAGAATCGTTTGAGCCCGGGTGGCAGAGGTTGCAGTGAGCCATGATGCACCACTGCACTCCAGTCTGGGCGGCAGAGGGAGACGCTGTCTCAACTAAAAAAATAAAAAGGGAGAAAAAAAGGAAAACAAGTATTTTTCAAGGAGCTAGAATCCCAGACTTAGACTTTAAGCCTAACAGCACCTGTGTAGTGTGTCCATAGCAAAAACTTTAATGATAAAATGAAATATAAATGTTTAAAAGAATAAGAGATAATTATTGAAAAGAAGTAGTTGGTGTCATTGGCATTGCACTTACCTTCTAATGCTGGAGTGTCTAAGGTTGCCAGGTGAACACAGGCTGAGAGAGGATTCCCTGGGCCTAGTTCCATAGTCTGCGAATTACATTATATAAGAGAGAATAATCACTTAAAATAGATCCACCCTCTAGGATTTCTTTCAATACTGTTTTTCACCATCACTTTTAAATAATTGCTTCTTTGCTTTGCTTTAAAACCTGGCAAAGCGCAGGATCCAGATCTGTGCAAATGTCAGTCAGTTACTAAATGAATGATTTAACAGGCTTACCTTGGAAGTTTTTTATTCCTTCAATAATCCTTTACATAAATTGGGTTCATTTCATTCTATGCAATTGCCCTGAACAAGCATGCCAGCTTTTTCTTAACATCAAGTGCAAAATAAGTTCTAGTCTGAATAATGAATGTAGGCCTGTGCCTATGTCTTATTAAATAAGAAGCATCAAAAGCGGGTCTCAAATTCAAAGTAAAATGAGTTCGAGAAAAACTGCTTTCAGGTATTGATACAGACAGATCGAAGGGCAAAATGGAGTCCCAAATCTTAAAGCATAGGCCTTAGCTTAAATATTGTACCCCACCGAGAAGAGAAGGCTCTGTTTTCTCCATGTGTCACCCTGGGCTGCACATCAAACTCATAGCTAAATGAGCAGTGCGATGAGCTGAGGCCCTGGCAGGGGTGAGTGAGGATGTGCTACAGCCTCAGCAGTACCAGCTAAGGAACTATGGAGCTCAGCTGAGGGCTCAGAGGGAATGAAGGAAGTTCCAGCCTTGGGCAGGCTGAAGGAAAGTGCTGAATACAAGGAAGAGGCCTGAATAGGGAAATAAGAGCGTTCCTCAGTGGTTTGTAGAGATCAGCTTCCCCAAGGTGCTCAGATACCTGGAAAGTCACCTTCTGCACAGGCAGGCCATGCTGTTTTCATGTTAGAAATAAAGGCAGACAGATTCCAATCACAGCCATCCCGGAGGTCCAGGATATAACATCTCAGGGAAGCAATTCAGCAAAAATTTGAAATGAACATTAATTTCTCATCTTTCCTAAAAACGTGTGTGTGTGTTCGCGTGCGCGCGCGTGTGTGTGTGTGTTGAACAGATGGGGCTGATCATAATACATGACTTCAAATGATATTTGATGTTTTATAAAAGCAATTATTTTTCAGGGTCGAGCTAGTTTTTCTATAATGTAAAAATTGCCCTCTGATCTTCCTCCTAAGTAAGCGTGCCCTACATTTTGATATGCAGATCCAGGCTTCAACTTGGTGTCTTAAATTACTGTGTTTGTAAAGGCTCATCAGAAGAGATCATACTGAAAATCCATTTTAGAGCTTCAATTTCGCTCTGGTTTTGTAGTCGATTAGAATTCATAAAAACATAGGAGTGTATTCAGACCAGCCATTCTTCCCATAAAAAAAAAAAAAGATACAGTTAGCCATGTGTTTTATCTAGATTATCTCATCACTTATGCAAGTTTGTGTTCATTTGCTGTATGTCCGTCCATACTGGATGCTGCACTAGAATGTCTACTGCTATCCAATTCTGAGGAAAGACACCATTCTCTCTCTCTCTTTCTCTTTCTTTCTTTCTCTTTCTCTCTCTCTCTTTCTTTCTCTTCTTTCTTTCTTCTTTCTTTTCTTTTTTCTTTTTTTTTTTTTTGAGACACACTGTCACTCTGTCCCTTAGGCTGGAGTGCAGTAGTGCAATCTCAGCTCGCTGCAACCTCCGCCTCCCAGGTACAAGCCATTCTGCCTCAGCCTCCCGAGTAGCTGGGATTACAGGTGCCCACCACCACACCCAGCTAATTTTTGTATTTGTTTAGTAGAGACAGGGTTTCACCATGTTGGCCAGGCTGGTCTCGAACTCCTGACCTCATGTGATCCACCCGCTTCAGCCTCCCAAAGTCCTGGGATTACAGGCATGAGCCACTGCACTCGGCCTTTTTTTTTTCTTAGACCCTGAAAATAATCTGAATTATTCTACCCTTTGAGCATTTTACCTTTAGCAATGATTAAATCATTACACCCCAAACAGTAGGAAATGTATTAATGGTATTTCTGCTATTTCTAGTGTCTGGGGTCATCATAGACCAGGAATAGAAGCTGATTATGAATTTTGTGTTGGGATTTAAACTACATTTACCTTTGGATCAGAGTGAATTTTTCTCCGCCTGAGCTGTCAGCCAAAAAGCAATTGGATTATATCAGCCTGTGGTCACTGCTGACTCACTTGACAGGATTGTCTCTTGTATTAGTCTCAAAGGAATTCTATATTGCAAAAGAAGAATATGTTTATTTCTTAAATGCCTTCACTGAGTGCAGAAGTTTAGGGTGATCCAGAGATGTTCTATCTCCCTGCCCTGGGTTTCACCACGAGGCTTGGAAGCTGCCACTTGGAAGGAAAAGCAAGCGTGGAAGCCAAGGCCAGATGGATGAAACCTGGGCAAAAAACAAGGCTAAGCTTCTGCCTCTGAGTCTCTGCCATCTTTATCCTTTTTCTCTCTTAGGATTTTTTTTTTTTTGACAGTCACCAAGTACCTGTCTTCCAGGATCAGCTTTTAACATCTTGCCCCTCTTTTCCATATCTCCTATTTCCCTTCTCTTCCTCTACATTTTTTTTGTCTTATTTCACCATTAACCAGAAAACAATTGGTACAAAAGATTCAGTCATAATCACTAACATGCATTTACTGTGTGCTGGGCATTGTGCTGAGGATTTTATTTGCATTATCCCACTTCATCTCCATAATCACCCTATTAGGTAGATATTATTATCATCTCCCTGCACAAATGAGAACATTGAGACCCAGAGACATTATCTACCTCATCCAGAATTACACAACTAGCAAAAAAAAAGAGCCAGGATTCAAACCCAGCTCTGTTCAGCCTGACTAGCTAGTGTTTTTAAACTATTAGAGCCTCCCAACAAAACAGAAATGTAACATGGTTATTTTTAGAGACACCTGAATGTTTAGATTAGCTCTAAGGTAGATTTGAGTTGTGAGGTAGATTTGTAGCTGAAAGGTTTGGTTGTCGGCTTTGGTTGTTTCCATGCAACTGAGAACAAACTGAGACTAAAGAGACACAGAATGAAGCCACGCGAGGTTATTTGGCCCCTGGGTGGTTCTCACCACAGGCCTCTTCATCATTTCACAGACACTTACATCAAGCAGTTTCCCGGACATCATCAACACAGCATCCTGTCTCACAGGTGACTTTGATATCACAAAAACATCTCCATTTCCTTCTCGCTTCCCCTTCTCCGGTGCCAAGGAAGCCCATTTGTACATTACCACCTTCCTGAAAATCCTTAACCCTCTATTACCTTCCCGAAGCGTGGAGTTTTTTACTTATCTAGCAGCCTTTAAGCTGAATCTTCAGTACCAAGCCCTGTGAGATACTGATGGATGTTTAAAGAAGTACTGAATAATGCCTTTCTACCCCTAAACTTGTTTCCTGCTAAGCCCAGGAACGCATGATCACGGTGGCGGTGATAGTGATGTGATGATGGTGCCATACTTACTGATTATTTGCTGTGTTTCAGACACGAAGTATAGCGCCTCTACCTCTACAATCTCATTTAATCCTCCATGTCAACCTTAGGAGATAGCTACTATTATTATCATTTCCATTTTACAGGCAGAAAATGAAGCTCAGAGAGATTGAGTGATCTGCCTGTGATTATCCGACTAAGAATTAGAAAAGCCGGGATTTATAGCCAAGCAGTATATAGAATTCTAGACATAACCATGGAGAAGCAGACACCTGGTCATAAAGAAGAAAATTTACTCATTTTTTCCTGGGGCTGAGTTCCCCTCTTTCAGCTAATATCTGGGCTCCCCCTCCCCACTCTCTATCCTGTGGCTTCAGGCGGAGACAGATTACTCCACACATCTCTCTGTCAGAGAACCAGCCACGTTTCTCCTGCCAGCACCCCTGATCCCAGGAGAAAATGAGTGCCCTGTATGCCCTGGTCTCCCTCATGTTATAAACCTTGTATGTTGAGGGATTCATTTCTCATTGAAAAATATGATCGCCTTTTGACATTTCTGCAGGAGAGTTCTAGTCAACTCTCCTTGGGAAAAAAAATTCCACTGGTGGGAAGCGATAAAGGACAAGAACCCAAATGATGAACTGCAGGACAGAAAGACTCCGGTCTTTTCTCTGTCAGAAAAAATCCTTTGTACCCACAGGGTATCTTAGTTAGGAAGGCTTTTCCTCCAGACATCCCATCGGCTTCCTCCCTCGCTTCTTGAAGGTGTTTATTCAAAAACCACCTTTTGAATAAAGCACCTGTCCTGCCTTTGTGTTTTTTCTCTTTGGGACATACCACTGTCTAACATCCTTTATATCCCACTGATTTGTCTGTTACGTGCCTTGCACAAGGATGTAGATTCCAGGAGAGGAGGGATTTTTCTGTGTTTTGTTCTTTACCATATTCCCAGCACCCACAGCCATGCTTGGCAAATAGTCGGTGCTTGATAATTATTTGTTGAATTAACCAAATAGGTCAAAGTCTTCTGTGTGTAATTTGTAAATGCTGAATGAGAGAATGGAAGTAACTGTAGTATAGGGTAATTCATGGGAAAATATCTGGTTGAGTTACATTAGGAAATGTTAACTATGAAGTAATGGTGCTCATTTTAATGGTGTTTGGTGGTATAGCATAAATGGGTATGATTGGGGAGCTTAGAAATGAGTAAGATTTTTCCCAATAAAATTAATACAATGTACTCTTTTTTACTTTGAAGAATTCGCTGTTTGAGGGGTCTTTCAAGATTCTTCAGGGTTAGGTAGACTGCAGTGAAAATTCAGAAGCCCTAAAGAAGTTAACGGTGGTGCACCAATACTCTGGAATATTATGCAACGGTAAAAACAAATAAAAAGAATGGAATAGATCCCTGTAGTGACAGCTCCAAGATGTGTAACTGAGTGAAAAAAAAAGAAGCTGTAGTATATTTGTCTACAATAACATATTTGTACACACACAAATACTACATACACACACACACACAGACACACACACACACACACACCCCCACACACACACACACCCTGCTAGAAGATCTGGAAGGATACATATGAAACTGTTAACATTGCTTATAACCAGAAGTGAAAGGGGGTTCCATATGTGGGGGAAAACATCAGAATTTCACAATAATCAAAAGGGACTGCAATGTTATTTGCAATACTTATGTTTGTATAATGAAACATATTAATGGATGACTTACATAACTAAATTTTTAGAAATCAAAACAGGAAGCAAAAGAAATTGCTTCTGATCAGGGAGGTAAAAGGATAGGGCCCTGCCAGAGGCAGAAAGTGTAATGTAAAAATACACAGATTGTTTTTCACTAGAAGAGCCAGAAGTGTCCATGAGAATGTCTAAATGATTTGAATTTGTCATCAACGTGCCTGTAAGTTTCTAACATAAAGTTGATGACTCTACAAATCTCTCCTTGTTTTCCTCAGAAAAGCCCAAACCATGTATTTCAAATGCATAATTTGTAAAGATTGTGATGATGTGCACAGAAAAATTTGTCATTTCCATCTCATTGAAAAAGGCTTCTCACTTCCTTAGCCAGTTCGTCTCTCTAATCCTCAGACTAAACCTAAACAGCTCTGGGATACATAATGACTACAGAAGCAATTTCAGAAACTTCTGGAGGGAAGCATCACACAAATGAATGATTCTATGGTTCGAATTATTAGCTTGATGCCCAGATGCATATCATATTTGCAAGAGGCAGTTTACAATCTGCTCATCTTGACAAATGCAGCACAAGGGGATCTAAATCCCTGCATTTGCAATTTCTGTCTCTCCCTCTCCAAATTTATAGTGAAATTGTAGACACCAGTAATGTGTCAGGGTTGAGTGAACTGAGGTCTCTGCTGTGCTCTCACAGCTCCATTTCACTCAAAGGAGAGTAATAAATGGAAAGCAACAAAAAAGTCTCAGCAGATAATGAATCTGCGTCCTAATGACCTTCCCAAACTACAAAATGGATTTGTGATTTACTTGCTATTGCCCAAACCATTTGGTGCCTGTAGTGAGGTGTTAAAGTATTTTGGACATTTTAGACCACAAATGTGCATTTTAAGCAGTTCCTCAATGATTCAAGAAGGCTCTGAAATACCTTTTCCTGTCAAGGTAAAATTTTCCATCAATGACAGTGGAAGACATGTTTCCATTTCCCTGTTTACTGCCTTGATAATGATGTGATTGATTACTAAGGAGTCTTGGTCTGTTCTGCAGACCCTGGGACTACAGTGTGGCCATTTATATAAGATATGGATGTTACAAGCCAATGCGTGGTATCACACATCTGTCTTTATTTTAAAACCACTTGGTCTCTGGCAAGGATTGTAGAGTGGAGGCTCACATTTATTCAAGGGAAGTCATGTGCAAAATAACATGTTTGTTTGCTGAACAGGTCTGTCACTTGCTGGTCATCTCCATCTGGGTTTGCTGCAAAGGAAGCAGTTGATCAGTCGCTACTAGGGCATCAATACCAAATAGGAATAATACATATGAAATGGTCTGAAATTAGTAGGCTTTAGAAATGAAAAGCAGCTAGGCACAGTGGCTCATGCCTATAACCCCAACACTGTGGGAGGCTGAGGCGAGAGGATTGCTTGAGCCCAGCAGTTCGAGGCTACAGTAAGCTACAATTGTACCACTGAACTCCAGCCTGGAACACAGAGGGAAATCCTGTTTCTAAAATTAAAAAAAAAAAAAAAAAAAAAAGGCTCATTGATTTTTAAAGATCTCTACGTATTACATCCAAATGTTGCCTTTTTTTTCATGCCAGAGCTAAAATGGAAATAAGTCATGAGATAAAGTAAAAGAGAACATCTATTGATTTTCATGAACTCATACTTTTTATTCATTTAATCACCTCTATCCATATGTTCATCCAGTCAGTCCACAAACATTTATTACAACTGTTGTACACTTGCCCAAGTAAAATAAAGTTCAGTTTGAAATTCACTTTGCACTTCTTTCATCCAAAATTATATATTAGCTTGAGCAAAGCAATCCACTGGCTATATCTAGGGCTTCTGCAACCACCCACTGTGTGCTGATGACATTCAAATTTCTACATGGAGCCCAGATATCACTCTTGAATTCCAGCTTTATCGTCAACTTCCTACCAGACCCTGGTTCATCAGTGTTTAAGTGTCCCGCTAAACTTAATCGAAACACATCCAAATGGAATTCACCCTCTTTCCCTCTCCTCTTATTCTCTATCTGAGCTGGATGTATAGTGTGGCCTCTGCCAGAAGCTCAGCTATAGCCATAGATTGTTGCTTTTCCTCACCCTCAACACACAGTCAGTTTCGAAGTACTCTTAACTACTCCTTTGTGTATCTTCCTGCATCCCATTGCCTCGGTCTTGCTTCACTTTCTTCTCATCCTTCCCGCAAGCTAGCACGATAGATACCAGCCTGGTCTCAGTACAGGTCTCAGTTCCCTTCCGAACCATCCATGACAGCAGTGTCAGCATAGTCTCTCAGCAACTGCAGATCTGATTATTCCTCTGTTTCAGACCTTCACTGGCTCACCCCAGCATTCAGGAAGATGCCCAAACCAGGCCCTTTACGGCCCGGCCCCTGGTTATCTTTTCAGGCACCTCCTACAAGACTCCAGTGTAAAATCCTCAGAAATCCTTGTGAGTTTTCCCTTGCACCATGAGCCCTCTCACCTCGATAGAGTGGCAATTTAACTCATGCAGCTACAACTATGCATTGATTAGAGACCCTGAGGGACTCAGATAAATTGAAAGATTCAATAGTATTGATATCATAGACCAATGCATTCATAAAATCAGCATAGCATCATTAGCACAAATGAAACTGGCTTTAATGGAATTTATCCTGGACTGGATTGTTTTTTAATTTGGCTGGGGTACCACTCCTAAAGAGTAAATGAAATTCCACATGTCAGCCAGGCATGGTGGCTCACACCTATAATCCCAGCATTTTGGGAGGCCGAGGCGGGCGGATCACGAGGTCAGGAGTTCAAGAGCAGCCTGGCCACATGATGAAACCCCATCTCTACCAAAAATGTAAAAAATTAGCCTGGTGTGGTGGCACGCACCTGTAATCCCAGCTACTCGGAGGCTGAGGTAGGAGAATTGCTCAAACTTGGTTGGTGGAGGTTGCAGTGAGCCGCACCACTGCACTCCAGCCTGGGCAACAGAGCAAGACTCCGTCTCAAAAAAAAAAAAAAAAAGAAATTCCACGTGTCCTCCTCTGTCTCAGTATTCTTACAGTGGTGATTCAAGAACTGCTTTTTAGGGAAAACTGGAAAGAAAACACAATGGATTTTTCTAGAAAATGTGTTTGCTTAGCCATTAATAAACTTGTTTTTCCTTAACCATCAGGACTTATTTTGTTATTATGCATTGGAACTCTCCAAGAGAGGGCTTTAAGGAGCAGCTTTTCTCCAGGTTGAACAGGGAAGCCTGGTTTCAGAGCACTGATTAATAGCTCCCCATAGTGATTTTCTTTGAATGCAATCTGGCTTCCCTGTATTCCAAGGTAATAAATCATTCTTTCAGCTGTGCAGCAGCAGTTAAGGACTACCTGCTTAATCTTTAATTGGTTAAGTAGTTACAAGCTCAAATTATATGGTATAAAAATATTGCAATAGATCACAGTATTGTCAATTTTCTCCTACAGAACTCTGACATTCTCAAACGTAACAAAGCTCACCTCTCTCACATTAATGACTGAAATGTCCTTGGAATAGAGAATGGCATAGTTATTATTTGCAAAGAAAGTATACTTCTGTCTCCTGAATGTCAGGAACACACACGTCATGTGCACGTGAGTGTGTGTGTATGAGTGTGTGTGTGTGTTGGAGGACATGTAGACCTTGAATTGGGGCTTCATTTTCTGTACATCACTGATGAAGTAGCTTTATATGTGTTCCCTTCACCCCAGTCAACTTATCTTTTAACTAATCCTGTAAGGATCATTTAACTTATCCTTATCAGATGTGTCTCCTCCTCCAGGAAGTCTTCCCTCACTTCCGTCTGCTACCTAGATTCAGGTGTCCCTTGTCTGGGCTGCCACAGTGCTCCATTCATTGAGTCAACACTTATTGAGTAATTTTCATGTCAGGTACACGGCTTGGTACTAGTAATTTAGAGATGGATAAAACTAGTCCCTCAAGGAGTTAAGACCCAGCCTACCCCTGTCCAAACTACTTTGTAATTGTTTGGGTTATCTGTCTCTGGTATCGGACTGTGCCTGGTATATGCTCGATGTCGTATTAACAAATGGATGGATAAATAAAAGACCTTTGCTTCAGCAATATGTTAATACCAAAAGGGAGACCATCCAGGGCTTTAATATGTAATACATTTCCATTAAATTTCACTGGAAAAACTGTTAATAAACGAGGTCTGGGTGCTAAGATGATGGAGGAGTCTCCACGCTGCTCAACTATTGTGTTGGGGTTAAACAGGCAAGAAACTAGCTTGTTTGGGGTACAGGTGGGCCAACCTGGGTCCCCAGGGAAGACAGGCCTACATATTCAGGGCTCATACAACTGGGTCCCAAGAGAAGTCACATAATCTACTGTTAATTATACTAGAGATGCCATTAAATCACATTCCTTTCCTTATTTAAGAAGAAAGCTAGCTCTCTAGCTCACCGCAGACGACCCCTTCCCCCTTTCCCTTCTCTCCCTTACATACCCACCTTATCTAAGAAAAAGTTCAAATGTTTAGCCAATCAAGTCTAGCTTAGATTGTGCAATCTGACCCCAGCCAATAAAAAAAGAGCACAAGGGCAAAATTTACGTCAAGAACAAAAACTTTCACTCTCCTTTGCTCTGTGTGCTCTCATAGTGACCAGCCAAACAAGAAGCACCCCTCTGCACAGAAGTAACTTTGCTTTGTTAAGAAATCTTTTGTCTAAGTACTCATTTTCCTTAGGACTCCGAGCTTTATTTCCAACATCTACTCTTCTCTTCTTCTCTCACCTCCTGATATGGTTTGTACCTGTGTCCCTACCCAAATCTCATGTTGAATTGTAATCCCCAATGTTGGAGGTGAGGCCTGGCGGGAGGTGATTGGATCATGCGGCAGAGTTCTCATGAATGGTTTAGCACCCTCCCCTTGGTGTT
The DNA here is from genome assembly GCF_000951045.1 of Mandrillus leucophaeus. NCBI lineage: Eukaryota > Metazoa > Chordata > Mammalia > Primates > Cercopithecidae > Mandrillus > Mandrillus leucophaeus. Next base: position 1,721,623 of record NW_012102599.1, read on the forward strand.
GTTCTCATGATAGTGAGTGAGTTCTCCCGAGATCTGGTTGTTTAAAAGTGTGTGGCATCTCCCCCCATCTCTTTCTCCTGCTTTTACAGTGTAAAACACCCGCTTCCCCTTCACCTTCTGTCACTATTGTATGTTTCCTGAGGCCTCCTCAGAAGCAGAAGCCATTGTACTTCCCAAACAGCCTACAGAACCATGAGCTAATTAAATCGCTTTTCTTTATAAATTACCCAGTCTCAGATACATCTTTATAGTAATACGATAATAGACTAACACACCTTCCTACTGCGCCTCCACCCCCATCCATCCCATCCCATCCCAACCAGCAAAGTCTCTAGAATACACCCTGTGTGATTTCTGTGTCCGATGAAATTGCCAGCACTAAAACGTGTCATTGAAAAAGTCATTACATTTATCTAATTCTTCTATAAAGAAGCAACAATTAGTAAATCCTGGAGAACTTTCCTTCTAGTATGAGTCTAAATGTCAGAATAAACTTAGTAGAAATAAAGTAGACAATTTTTGTTGGGTTTTGTTTTATTTTGTTTTGTTCTGTTTTGAGATGGAGTCTTGCTCTGTCATCCAGGCTGGATTACGGTGGCACAATCTCAGCTCACTGCAACCTCTGCTTCCTGGGTTCAAACGATTCTCCTGCCTAAGCCTCCTGAGTAGCTAGGATTACAGGCACCTGCCACCACACCCGGCTGATTTTTGTATTTTTAGTAGAGACAGGTTTTCGCCATGTTGGCCAGGCGGGTCTCGAACTCCTGACCTCAGGTAATCACCCGCCTCAGCCTCTCAAAGAGCTGGGATTACAGATGTGAGCCACTGCACCTGGCCAACAATTTTTTAAATATACTTTTTTTTCTACTAAATTTTCTACCCTGAATAAAGACTAACACAAGAAAAATATCTCACTGTGATGTAATCATTAAACACTGTTGTTTTGTTTGACATAGTGGAACTTTGTAATGCTAAATTGCTTAAAAAGAAACCCTACATTGTTTGCCAAAATGAAAATGGAGTAGAGATGATTTCCTGTCTCTCTGTAGACAGGAAATTTCAAGTAGAAAAATGTGTTTTGAACCCAGCAAGGAGAAAGGGGACTTTCCAGATACTCAGTCCATGACTTTTTCTCAGCATTGCTTGGGTGTTTTTGTATTGTAATTAATTTTTTTTTTTTTAAACCACAGAGGATCTCAACATGGCTTCAAAGAATTTCTCTTAAAAAATCAATTAACACATTGCTTATTGATCCTATTTTATGAGCATCCAAAGCAAAAGGCTTAATTCTGTGCAATTCTTCTCACAACTACCAAATAATGGAGTACTTTGAGGTACTTTGTTACATGGGTAGAGATGAGAGAACGTTTGCTGTGTAGGGAACTTGTGGTAGAGTAGGGTTTGTAAGTAGGCCTTCCAAGCATTGTTGGGATCAAGAGATTCGCAATATAGAGCTCTCTACTAGAAATGTTTATGAAAAGTTTTGTCTGTATTGAACAATCTTTTTTTCCTAAGAAAAAGATCCTAGCCAGGCATGGTGGGATAATCTCAGCACTTTGGGAGGCTGAGGGATCACTTGAGGTCAGGAGTTCAACAAAAAGGATTCACTTTTGCCTCCATGATTCAGTGATTAAGATGCAACAGAGCAGTGGGTTCAGAGCACAGACTTTAAAACCAGACTACCTGGGTTTGAATTTCAACCCTGCCACTTAAAAGCTGTGTGACCTTGAACAAGTTTCTTAACCTCTCTTTGACTTAATTTCTTCACTTATAAAAAGGGGTAATAATAATAGTACTTACCTCCTAACCTTGTGAGGAGAATATGAATTCATTAATTAATACATGCTAGGTGCTTCATATGGTACCTGGCGCATAGTCAATACTGTTCTAAATTCCCTTCCCAACTCCTATCCCAACCTTGGGCTATTTTTTACAGTGGTTGCATGAACTATGGCTACCCTAAAGCAACTAAAAAAATAGAGCAGCTATATATCCTTTAGTGTGAGTGAAGGAAGGTCCTTTCCCAATACACACAGCTACAAGGGACAGACTTAGAAATTGTAGATAATCACTTTCAGAACTCTAGCCCATATGTTTCCCTAGGGCAAACCACTTCCTTTCCAAATATGAATTTCACGTAAGAGAATAAACATTTACACATAGGAAAGAAGCAAGGCTCCATATAGGGACATAAACTAATGCCTGTCTTTGCCAGATACCAAGTCCCTGAGAGATCTATCTCTGAAAAGCCTTTAAACTACATGAAGCAAACTGTCAGTTTAAGGGGGAAAAGGGGGATTTTAAAGTCCCTGTCTCCTATTAAATATTGCAGATACACAGAGAGAGAGAAAAAAAGAAGAGAAGTTGTGCTTTATACTAAAAAGGGACTTAGGGAAAAAAAGCAGCCTGCACTACCCTGGGGAAAGGAGACCTTGTCTTCTTTCCAAGTTCCATCACTGACAACCTCTGTGATGTGATCTTGGGTGAAACCCTCAACCGCTGGGGGCATTAGCTTCCTCAGCTGTAAAATGAGGGAGTTAAACTAGATCTATAAGATTTCTTATAGCTCCGACATCCTATGACTTTATAAAATAAAAGAGATGTTAAATGTATCCAGCAGGCAGCAGAAACTAACTCTGGAAACGTAAGCAGGAAAACGATATTTTTGCAAGGATATCACTGGTAGCCCACAGAATCAAAGGGAAGGCTGGAGAACCAGGTTCAGAACTGATGTGGTTTGGCTGTGTCCCCAGCCAACTCTCATCTTGAATTGTAGCTCCCATAATTCCTACATGTCATGGGAGGGACCCAGTGGGAGGTAATTGAATCATGGGGCGGGTCTTTCCCTTGCTGTTCTTGTGATAGTGAATAAGTCGCACGAAATCTGATGGTTTTATTAAGGGGAGTCCCCCTGCTCACACTTTCTTGCCTGCCGCCATGTAAGACGTGACTTTGCTCCTCCTTCTCCTTCTGCCATGATTGTGAGGCTTCCCCAACCAGGGAAAACTGTGAGTCCATTAAATTTCTTTCCTTTATAAATTGCCCAGTCTCGGATATGTCTTCATTAACAGCATAACAGACTAGTACTAGAACCAAGGCAGTTTGGTGAGGATAGGGGATGTGTTTGGGGTTTAGAGGCAGGAATAACTGAACTATGCTACTGAAGTGAATGAGCTTCATTTCTTCCACCCTTACCTCACTGAATCCAAAACTCAAAGTCCTAAGATAGAGGGGTCAAATTAGTCTAGCTCAAATCACATGCCACTCATTGGCTGGTGGGCAAGAACCCTTGATTAATAGTCCCACCAAGACATTGTTCAATGTGTGAGAGGGATTCCCTAAGAGGACATTGGGGTATGATTATGAAAAGTGCAATGACTACTGGGCAGCTCTTTACTACAAATGTTGTGTCTGTCTTTGTGATACTATACACTAATAGAACTTTTCTAAGTCAAAATTGATGGACTATTTTCACAGCCCATCTGAAAATGGATGTCACTTTGGATGGAGATAATGGCCCCATGACAACACTGTCCACACACAGATGTGACCACCCGTCTCAAAATGTTAGACAGTGACACATGCTTGCAGAACAGCCTTCACGTGCCTCAAGAGATTGTCCTGGGGGAAAAAACACAAGTCTGTGTTTTGTTTTAAATGTTTATTTTGGCTGGGCATGGTGGCTCACACCTGTAATCCCAGCACTTTGGGAGGCCAAGGCAGGCAGATCACAAGGGCAGGAGTTTGAGACTAGCCTGCCCAACACAGTGAAATCCCATCTCTACCAAAAATACAAAATTTAGCTGGGTGTGGTGGCGCTCACCTGTAATCCCAGCTACTTGGGAGGCTTAGGCAGGAGAATCTCTTGAACCCTGGAGGCGGAGGTTGCAGTGAGTCGAGATCACACCACTGCACTCCAACTCTGGGCGACAGAGCATGACTCCATCTCAGAAAAAAAAATTTTAAAAAAAGTTTCTCTCTTTGCACATCTCCTTGGATGTGAGAAAGAACATTCATAGAGGCACCCAAGAGTCACTTTCCTCTTCTTCATGTTTGCAGAGCCCTGGTTTTATTCTGATAGTCAATTCTCCTCCCCAACTTGAGAATCAGGTTAATCTTGATTGGTTGGAATTAGTCACGATGATCCCATACACCCTGCCATTGGGTGGTTTAAGGGTGGCTCTGTGACCTTGTTCTAGATGCTCTGACATGAGAATAAATCTGCTGGTGGTGGAGGAGACTTCTCGTAAAGGTTTCTTCACTTGTATAAAGGACATTGTGGCTATAGGTGTGGTAGCTCATGCTTGTAATCCCAGCTACTCAGGAGGCTGAGGCAGGAGTATGTTTGAGCCCAGGAGTCCGAGACCAGCCTAGGTAACTAAAAAAGAAAAATCATGGTGTAAAATATGATGATTGGGCTGAGTGCGGTGGCTCACGCCTATAATCCCAGCACTTTGGGAGGCCAAGGCAGGTGGATCACGAGGTCAGGAGTTCAAGACCAGCCTGGCCAACATGGCGAAACCAAATCTCTACTAAAAATACAAAAATTAGCCAGATGTGGTGGTGGGTAATCCCAGCTACTTGAGAGGCTGAGGCAGGAGAATTGCTTGAACTCAAGAGGCAGAGGTTGTAGTGAGCTGAGATCGTGCCCCTGCACTCCAGCCTGGGCAACAGAGTGAGACACCGTCTCAAAAAAAAAAAAAAAGACAAAAAGGATATGATGATTGTTGGTGCTATGGCCCCACCATTTAACATAATCCTTCCTTGAAACCATGAGAGGGGAAGCCTCAACACAAACACCAACAATCTGAAGATGGCAGAAAGGAAAGAGAAGAGAGAACTTGAGTGCTTGATGATATGAGTCTTGAATTAACCAACCCTGGAAGCACCCCATTAGAATTTCCCATTAGATAACATAATAAATCTTCTCATCATTTAAATTACTTTCACTTGGACCTTCTACTATTCGCAGATGAAGTATCTTTTCTTTAGTTGACATGTAATAATTGCACATATTTGTGGGATATAGAGTAATATTTTGATACATATGTAATGATCAAATCAGGGTAATCAGCATGTCCATCACCTCAAACATTTATCATTTATTTGTGTTGGGCACCCTCACAATCCTCTTTTCTACTTATTTTGAAATATTCAATACCATTTTGTTAACTACAGCCACCATGTAGTGACTATACAGTGACTTCCTATCTGGAATTTTTTAACCATTAACCAATCTCTCCCTATCCTTCCGTCTCTCTACCCTTCCCAGCTTCTAATAACAACAATTCTACTTTCTACTTCTACGAGCACAACTTTTTTTTCTAACTTTTGCATGAGTGAGAACATTTGGTATTTATCTTTCTCTATCTGGCTTATTTCCCTTAACACGATGACTTCTGGGCTCATCCACGTTGCTGTGAATGACAGAATTTTGTGTGTGTGTGTGTGTGTGTGTGTGTGTCTGAATTGTATTCCATTGTGTATATTGATATGGTTTGGCTGTGTCCCCACCCAAATCTCATCTTGAATTGTAGCTTCCATCGTGGGGAGGGACCCAGTGGAAGATAATTGAACCAGGAGGGCAATTTCCCCCATACTGTTGTCGTGGTAGTAAGTCAGTCTCATGAGATCTGATGGTTTTATATGGGGAAACCCATTTTACTCGGCTCTTATTCTCTCTTGCCTGCTGCCATGTAAGACATGCCTTTCACCTTCTGCCATGATTGTGAGGCCTCCCCAGCCATGTGAAACTATGAGTACTTTAAACTTCTTTTTCTTTATAAACTACCCAGTCTTGGGTATGCCTTTATTAGCAGTGTGAAAATGGACTAATGCATATATGTACCACATTCTCTTTATTCGTTCATCCATTTATGGATCTGTATGCTGGTTTCATATTTGGGCTACTTTGAATAGTGCTGTAATAAACACTGGAGTGCAGGTAGTTCTTTGATATATTGATTTCCTTTCCTTTGGATAAATACCCAGTAGTAGCATTGCTGGATCATGTGGTAGTTCTATTTTTAGTTTGTTAAGAAACCTTCATGCTATTTTTCATAAGGGCTGTACTAATTTACATTCTCACCAACAGTGTACAGGAGTTTCCTCTTCTCTGCATCCTCTCCAGCATTTATGTTATTTTTTGTCTTTTTGAGGACGGCCATTTGACTTGGAGTGAGATGATACCCCAGTATGGTTTTGATTTGTATTTCCCTGATGATTAGTGATGTTGAACATTTTTTCATTACTTTTCTGTTTTTATGTCTTCTTTTCAAAAAAAAGTCTATTCAGAACCTTTACCAAAGTATATAATTTCCAGTTCACAGAAGATTTTTTAAATGTATGTTTTAGTTTTCATGACTCTAGGTTAATCTGGTAATACGCCTTACTTAAATTTTCAAGATTTAAGAACTCTTTTCCACTCATTATCCTAAGATTGCCATCCATCAGAATAGTAAAAATAGTCGGAGATGGTGAAGAAATACGTAGACAGAAAAAGAAGTAAAATAGACAAGGAGACAGAGAAGGAAGTAAACAGAGTCAAATTATGAGAATAAACTGTGTCAGAAAATTGAGTTCAAGTCTTTATTCCACAATGTCTGACAGAAAGGGAAAGGAAGATAGTTCAGAGAGAGATAAACAGACAGAAGTTACCTACTGACAGAGGGAGAAGGTAAGGATGGATGCAATTCAGTACAATGTTTGTCTATTTTTAAATTTTATTTTACTAAATATTAAGTAAGTGCTAAAGTTCATTTTAAAATTTATGTAAGCTATATAGAATCATGACCCAACGAGTTCTCATACACCTGCCACCAAATTTATAAAAGGACATTATCATTGTGCTAGAAGGCCCTGATGTGTGGGCCTCCAATTCCATCCCCTTACAGATAACCTGAATCTACAGCCAACATCTGGCTAACTCCATTAACCCAGATGATTATTGCTTGGGAGAAGCAGGTTGGAGAGAAGTGAGTACCTATCATCAGAGACTCAGAAGCTGGAGATGATATGGTTCCCGCTCTCACTTACAGTCTGGTAGGGAAAGAGAAATGAATACAACTAGCTGCGGTACAAGGCAAGATGTGAGAAGTACCATGATAAGAGGACTAAATCCTAGAAAAACACCGAAAAAGAACCAGACATTGTACCATCTGGGGTGAGCAGGGGAAACTTCATGGACAAGGTGGCCTATCTGCCTTTGATGAAAAGGATTTATAAAGATGAAAGGAAAGGGCAAATGTAACAATCATTAAAAAGGCAGGGAAGAGAACGTGGTCTGAATGACTGTTCCATCCAGGCATGACTGAGTATAGATAAGGGAAGAGTACAACTTCAGGCTAGGATGAAAGTACAGAGTTCGGTAGAAATCCTCTGGAAAATAAAAATTCTTCTAGAAACTAAAAACTAGTAGTTATAAGTTCGGACAATATTTGTTTTCTGCACACAGGAGTCTGGAAGATTTTCACGTGTGTCTCATCTCTCCTTTCTCTGCCTACCCTGACTATCACCCCTGCATCAAATCACTTATCAAACACCACCAATTCTCCATCCATACCCTCTCTTCTTTCTCTTCATCTTTCTGTCACTCGAATTCCACTGTGTGCTTAGTGACTAAAAGACTCCTGCATGGTGCCATGTTTCCTCTCTCCCTCTTCAATCTACACCTGAATTCTTTGAATGGAAGGCTAAGGACCTGGCTGCTCAACAGGATGCAGAGGTCAAGGAGATGACTGTGGCTTACAGCTGGGGAGGAAAGCCTGCAGTGAGAGCCATGAACACAGGACTAAGCCACAAGTCATAGGGAGGGGGTGTGGGTGGGTCAAAGTCAAGTTTGGAACCAACTGGAAAGCAGGGTACACAAAAAACTAATGGTGTCAATGGGAAGCCATCAATCATACGAGGCACCAAGGACCCCAGGTTGGTTGTTACTGGGGCCAGTTGTATGGAGAGGGGGACAGAACTGCCAGGCTAGGGGAGACACACAGGACCAGTGACCACATAGCAACTCCAGTGAGATGTCTTCTTCCAGGGCCCAGTTCACCCAGCCTCCTTGCGCTCCTTGAAGAGATCTTTGACAGTACTCTCAGCCATAGCCACTTCTCTCAGGCACGCCCCCGCCCCCCCATCCATTTTGCTCTCTTTGCCCTGTCTCTACCCCACAGGGCAGACTGTAGAAGCTGCACAGGCTTTGCAGCCTGACCAACCTAAGATTGAAGTATATCAATCAATAGGATTGGTGAGCTTCCCTTAGCCTCAGCTTCCTCAGAGAGAATGACACCTGTTTCAAGGCATCATTTTGAGGAAGAAATGAGAGTACACAAGGCCCATGCCAGATGTAGAGTGAAGGCTTGATAAATAGGTCCTTATTTTTCAGAGACAGAGTCTCACTCTGTTGCCTAGGTTGGAGTGCAGTGGTACAACCATAGCTCACTGCAGCCTCACACTCCTGGCCTCAAGCGATCCTCCTGCCTTTGCCTCTCAAAGTGCTGGGATTTCAGGTGTGAGCCACTGCACCCGGCCTAGTTCTTTATCCAGCAAATATTTACAAAGGACCTACTGTGAGCCAAACACCCTACCAGCTGCTGGGGATACTATGGTGAGCAGAACCAGACATGTTCCCCGTCCTCATGCAGCTTCCAGTCTAGAAAGGAAGCCAGACATTAATTCGTAATCACAAAAATAATGGCAAAGTAATAGGTATGAAAACAGTTATGGGGGCTGAGAACGTGTGTATTTAAGAGGTTTGGTGATTCTGGGAAATCAGGAAAAGCCATCTTCAAAACCCTGCTCAAAAGCCTGCCCTAATTCCTCCCAACTGGAATTGATCCTATTGGCTTGTAAATTCTCAGCAGGAAGCCTGCATCCTGCAATTGACACTTAGCTTACTGTATTGTGTCTAGTATTTTCACCAGATGCGTACACATCCTGTCTCCTCTGCCAGAGTGTAAATTCTCTGTAGGCAGTGTAGGCCATCTACATCTTTGTGTGCTTCACAGTATCTGTTAAAAGTCAATTATTTTAATGAATAGGTGAAATTAGCTTCCTGAAAGCTGTCACAATTTAACTGGACTCGAAGCTTAATATATGCTTTTTGCAAGCCAAGTTCTCATTGATTTCTAAGTCATTTGTCAGAACATAAGAGGTAGTGTGTAGGGAAACAATAATTTGGCTTCTGAGAAGTTGCATAGTATCCATATCTCATAGGGTGTAATAGCCCTACACGCCTGCTGAAAAATCCCAGACCTGAGTTTGACTCACCTATTATTTAGGGATACACAGACAAGAAAAAGCGAGACTACTATAATTCCATTTGCCAAATCTTCAATCTCTAAATTTTACAATTAGAATCTCAATTTGTGATCTATAGAAAAAAATAATCAAATACCAGAAAAAAAAAAAAAAACTCTGGAATATTCATGCCTGTTAGATTGCTTATGTAGGAAGGGAAAAATATCTTTTCCTTCTACCCTTTTAAATTCAGAGCTGAATCCTCTATAACAAAAGATTAACCAGAGAAAAACATAGTGATTTATTTAAATTAATTCTACATAACACAAGGGCCATCTCTAGGAAATGAAGATCAGAGGAAACAGTTATACTTGAGTGTTTTTAGTAGTAGGTTTGATGAAGAATGGAGAAAGACTTGGAGAAATATGATCAGGCAAAAGGAGTACTAGATCTAATAGGAATAAATGGAGGGAAACTTAGCAGGGCCCGTTTGTTCAGATTCTCCTCTGTGTGCCTGTGTCTTGGGAGATAGGGAACTGCCTTTCCTCTGTGGATATAGGAAGAGCACCTCTCACATGAGGTCCTATGATGTGTTTTCGAGGAAGGTCAGCAAAGGTTTTATTACCTGCTTCCAAGGAGAAAGGTGGCAAAGGAAGGTCAGAGTAATATTTCCACTTAAAATTTGCCATTTTCTCAAATCCTTCAGCTTAAAACATTCAGTTTGCCAAGGTGCCATATTTTGGGGTAGCATGTCCTCAACCCCATCACTGATTATTAAATCTGACCCTGCAGTTAACCCTGTAAATCAACTCAGATAAGCAATTTTAACCATATAATGATGGCCAGGAGATTAAGTTCCACCTTAACTCTGGAAAAGCATTTTTATATTTTAATGTTAAGAGCTGCCCTCTTGTCTATATTTGCTTTTTTATTGTCATTAATAACTATAATTATGCTTGACATTAATAATGGCTATAACAAATATGAAAGCCAAAAGAATCAAAGGAAACGTTTTGCTGTTAGATTTAAGTACTTAAGTATTTTATTTAAATTCGTTTTATTTTGGTATTTTTGAATTTTTTTTTTTTTTTTTTTTTTTGAGACAGAGTCTTGCTCTGTCGCCAGGCTGGAATGCAGTGGCATGATCTTGGTTCACTGCAACCTCCGCCTCCTGGTTTAAGCGATTCTTCTGCCTCAGCCTTCTAAGTAGCTGGGACTACAGGCACGCGCCGCCACACCCAGCTAATTTTTGTATTTTTAATAGAGGCGGGGTTTCACCATGTTGGCCAAGATCATCTCGATCTCTTGACTTTGTGGTGCTCCCGTTTCGGCCTCCCAATGTGCTGGGATTACAGGCGTTAGCCACCGCGCCCGGCCTCTTTGAATTTTTTTAAAAACAGCCTGGTGCCAAAAGGCAGCGAAATTCATAAATGCAAACAAACGTATAAACAAACAACCAGACCCTCTTAAATAATCTACAAAATAGAAAAAATCTATCTGCATAGGAAAAAATTATCGAATCAGCACCTACAATGTGGCTCAATAAAAGAAAGGGTTTTCATATTTGATCCTTTTTTTGGTTCCTCAAAATTAAAATCTTGACTCCATTCTGTGTTGTATGTGATAGATTTTTTTAAGAAGACAAAGAGTAAGAATTCTCTTGCTGTTTCCATGGGTTTCATCATCTTGTTTTCCATGACTCATAACGGCTTCTTGCAAACACTCTTGTTCCCTTGATCTCATGGGTCAAATGAATGCTCTTAAGCTAGTTTTCATCAACCAGTCAGCATTCCTCCTGCTTTCCAACTGTGCATCCTCAGCTGGACCCAAACATTTTCCAGTCTACGCATTCACAAAATAAAATTATGAGTATTCTTCAAAGGGCTCAGTCCAAGGTGCCCAGGGATATTCTGAAGATTTAAATAAAAGCAAGAAAATATTATTCACACAAAAATTTTGTTAAGTGTTACTTGAACTAGAACTGGTAGAAAACAATTTTAAAACCAGTTGTTAAAACTATGCCTTATAAGACCACCAAAAAATGTCCTCAAGTCTCTGATTCAGGGCTCTTTCAGGGCAACCTGACTGCCTCGGCCTCCGAAAGTGCTGGGATTACAGGCATGAGCCACCGCAGCCTTCCATGACTTCTTTTCCTTTGGGTAGATACTCAGTAGTGGGACTACTAAATGGAACAGTAGTTCTATTTTTAGTTTTTTGAGAAATCTCCATACTGCTTTCTGTAGTGGTTATACTAGTTTACATTCCTACCAGCAGTGTATAAGAGTTCCCAAAGTTGGGATAGTTATTCTCTTTTTTCAGGGTGACCCCAGGGCTGATTCTGTGTGATGTGATGGCATCCCCCATTATATCCCTAAGAAGACAATGTGCTCAGTGATAACAAACTTCTCAGCCTAGGACCAAGGAAACCTAGAGTCTCCTCTAACATCTGCTGCTACAGTATGTTTGGTTTATTTTCTATCTCTATCAAATGAAAGTGTAAGTGTTCATGCTAGTTTCTTTCACTTATAACATTCCATGATTCTAGCACAGAGACATAGAAATTGGGATTTATTCATTCACTCGACAAATCCTTATTGAACATCTAAACGCTAGGCATCATGTCCTCTGAAGGAGGAGTCTCTCTATTGTGCTCCCCAAGGCCCTCTCTTCCCGTGTGAATCCCTCTGTCATGTTACTTGAGTCTTTATTGGAATTAGGGGTTCTCTAATCTGACTCCTCCATTGACTACATTGTTGTTTTTGTCAATGAGTAGAATTCTCAACATACAGTAGGTGGTCAAAAATCATTTGGTGAATGAACAAAGAAAGAGGAACCCTTCAGATGCAAAGATAAACATCCCAGAATGAAGAACCAGAATCAGAGGTCTCAAGCATAATAATATCCAGTAATATATCACTGACACAATCATATGACTACATTATATGCTACTTAGGAATTTCTGAGCCAACAGCAGACCCCGGTTGCATTGAGACCCAAAGTAGTAAGACCCGCCTCTCTTTAATCTTGAACACAGATAGATCCTTGGCACTTAGTTTCAGTTTGGCGTATTGAGCCATCTACGCTGGATCCCTTTGGCTATCTTTCCCGATCTGCCCTCTACTCGTTTCCACCCTGCTCGGTGCCCTAGGAGGTCAACTTACATAACTGCCTCCACTGGGCTCTAGTGCCCTCTGGCTCTGACTGGGTTTGGTCAATGGGGGAGTACTAGCACATTAGAGGAAGAAAGGATGGCAAAGTTGGGGTTGTTTGTACACATTTATGGGGTACCTGCTAACTTTTGTTCTATGTATATAATGCACAGTGATTAGTGATCAAGTCAGAATATTTAGGGTATCTGTAGCCCAAGTACAATACATTTTTGTGTAATTATAGTCACCCTACTGTGCTTTCAGATGTTCAATTTATTCCTTCTATCTAACTGTACGTTTGTACCCTTTAATCCATTTCCCTTCATCCTCTCCCCACAACTTACCTTTCCCAGTCTCTGTTCTCTATCTTTCCACTCTACCTCTATGTGATCAATTTTTTTAACTCTCATCTACAAGTGGAGAACATGTGATATTTGCCTTTTCGTCCGTGGCTTACTTCACTTGAGATAATGACCTTCAGTCCCATCCATGTTGCTGCATATGGCATGATTTCATTTTTTACAGCAAATGTTTCATTGTGTATATGGACCACATTTGTTTATCCATTCACCTGTTGATGGGCACTTAGGTCCATTCCATATCTTTGCTATTGTCAATAGTGCTACAATAAACATGTGAGCATAGGTATCCCTTTACTATAGTGATTTATTTTCTTTTTCTGTTTCTTTCTTTCTTTTTTTTTTTTTTTAGACATGGTCTCACTTTGTCTCCCAAGATAGAGTGCAGTGGCATGAACACAGTTCACTACAGCCTCAACTCCCCAGGCTCAAGTGATCCTCCTGCCTCAGCCTCCCCAGTAGCTGGGATTTCAGGCACATGTCACCATGCCTGGCTAATTTTTGTATTTTTTGTAGAGACAGGGTTTCACCATGTTGCTCAGGCTGGTCTTGAACCCCTAAGCTCAAGCAACCTGCCCGCCTCAGCCTCCCAAAGTGCTGGGATTACAGGCATGAGTCACTGCACCCTGCCGTGATTTCTTTTCCTTTGGGTAGATGCCCAGTAGTGGGACTGCTGAATGGAACAGTAGTTCTAGTTTAAGTTTTCTGAGAAATCTCCTACTGTTTTGCATAGTGGCTACACTAGCTTACATTCCTACCAACAGTGTATAAGAGTTCCCAAAGTTGGGATAGCTATTCTCTCTTTTCAGGGTGACCCCAGGCTATAGTGTCCCTTGAGCAAATGTCACAGCTCCTGTCAAACAGCCCTCCTCACACATTTGTGTGTGTGTGTGTGTGTACACATGCATGCATGTCTGCCTCTGTCTCTGTCTCTCTGGGTTTCTTTCTCCTTTAGTCTTAAAGACAGTAGCAGGGCCCCACTATTCCTTGTCTCAGGGTGCTGCATTCTCCCTTTTCGTTTTTCCCACATCCTGGCTTAATATGCCCTTCATTAAACTCTTCTCAAAGTATTCAATTTGAGTACAATATCAATTTCCTGATAGTACCTTGACTGATAACCACCAACGTATTCTGAAGAGTAAATGATATAACCAATTACCACAAAGCACAGTAAGAGGGGTACTAACAAATGCTAGTTTCCCTCCCCTTCTCTGTTACAATTTTTATACTCCCTACAATGGCTATTCCTAGTGCCTTTAATGTAATTGCTACTTAAGGAAGATTTGATGAATGAATGAAAAAATTTCAACACTTTTGACCATACTTTTAGACTTAAATACATGGAAATCAATAGGCATTAATTTAGATTATCAGATGTTACATTTAGAGAAGTTTGTATTTCAATATCAGGGAGTAGACAGTTTGCTTTACACATCTCATTCTCTGTTTTCTCATAGTCTAACTAAATTATGGCTCAACTCCAGGAAAAACAGGGTCAAGGGATAAGCTAACATCTCAGGAGCAGTTTAAAAAACTAAGAGATCCATCTACTGATCCTCCCTAGATCTTGGAGAAAATAGTCATTTTATTTCATGTCATCTAATTCATATGAACTGACTTTGCAAATTCATCATTTTCTACCTCCTACCAGACAGAAATGGAGTTGGGGTTCAACTGTGCCCCCTTGAATCTATCTGTGTTTATAATGAATAAAGTCGATAAAGCCAAATAATCACTCACCGTGTATATTGATCTCACGGATACACTGTGAAGTAACTTATAGTTCTGGTATTGGGGGAAGCACTTCCTGGACTTCATCCAAAGGCAGCCTCTGCGTGGTCCCTGCTGTTTAAGAAGGAGAACTGTTTTAGTCTATATTTAGTAAATAGCAAAAAGAGACATGCTTATTCTAATGTAGTAAGTGTAGCAAGAGAACCACGCTCCACCTCTAGAAAGGATTTTGGGACTTTCCACCCTCTCTAATTTTCCTGCCTACCTCTCTAACACCTTTCACCCAGTTCTCTCAACTGCTTGCCCCACATCCTGGGCACAAAGACCTGAAGAATAGTTAAGGAAGACAACGTAGAGAACAAATTTAAAGTCCAATGTCAAGTAGCAAGCAAAGAATCTTTGTTTGGAAACTGCAAACATTTTATTCTATCACATTTTGTTGAAATATGTCCCTAAGGAGAATATTAATGATGTCTTTGATCTCAGGGACAATTTTACCAAGAAGCAAAGTTACAAATTAGATGAATTCTAATCTGTCTTCCTGCTCATGACTGTGTGACTTTATAAAATTCCTCTAATATTATCCTCAGCTGACTTCAAGGTGGAAGATGAAACTTTATTTCCTACATCATGGCTTCTCGTTCATTCTCCTGAGATCCACGGTCTTGTTTTTCTAGCTTTAATATTAAGAATTGAGTTTTCGTTTCATAGACATCTCTACTTTTGATACAAAACCCTGAATTGAGGTGACCTACAATTTTTTTTTTTTTTTTTTTTTTTTTTTTTTTTTTTTT
>NW_012102599.1:1736939-1751721 GCF_000951045.1 Mandrillus leucophaeus
TTTTTTTGTGACAGAGTTTCGCTCTTGCTGCCCAGGCTGGAGTGCAATGGTGCTATCTTGGCTTACCACAACCTCCACCTCCCGAGCTCAAGTGATTCTCCTGCCTCAGCCTCCTGAGTAGCTGGGATTACAGGCATGTACCACCATGCCCAGCTAATTTTGTACTTTTACTAGAGACAGGGTTTCTCCCATGTTGATCAGGCTGGTCTGGAACTCCTGACCTCAGGTGATCCACCCGCCTCAGCCTCCCAAATTGCTGGGATTACAGGTGTGAGCCACCATGCCCAGCCAAGGTGACCTACAATTTAAAGAGAAATTTGGGTGATGGCTTAAGAAGATAAATCAGAAAGGGAGATTTAGTATATTCAAGAAAATGATGCTTCTTGTCCATGAAGATGATCAAACACTGGTACAGAAATACTGTAGAACCTTCTCTGAGGTTTTTTTTTTTTTTTTTTTTTGAGACAGAGTCTCGCTCTGTCACCCAGGCTGGAGTGCAATGGTGCGCTCTCAGCTCACCCCAACCTTCGCCTCCTGGGTTCAAATGAATCTCCTGCCTTAGCCTCCTGAGTAGTTGGGATACAGACATATGCCACCATGCCCAGCTAATTTTTGTATTTTTAGTAGAGTCTGGATTTTGCCATGTTGGCCAGGCTGGTCTTGAGCTCCTGACCTCAGATGATCTGCCCGCCTCGGCCTCCCAAAATGCTGGAATTACAGGCGCGAGTCACCATGCCTGGCCTGGTACATTTTTTTTAATTAGAAAATTTCCTTCAATAATATTTTTGAAATTTAATTTTCTGAATAAGGAATACACTTTCATGATTAAAATTTTTAAAACTATGAAGGAACAGTTAGGAAAATGGCTGCCTCTTCCCCAGTCTCCTAGAAAATCACTTGCCACCACATCACATAGTTTCTTACTTTCTTTTCTTCTTCTGCCACAGGTAAGTAAGGTTATTAGTTTTATGTGGCGTTTTTTTGTTTTTGTTTTTGTTTCTTATTGAGAAAGAGTCTCGCTCTGTCACCAGGCTGGAGTGCAGTGGCACAATCTCTGCACACTGTAACCTCCACCTTCCAGGTTGAAGCAGTTCTCCTGCCTCAGCCTCCAGAGTAGCTGGGATTACAGGTGTGCGCCACTATGCCCAGCTAATTTTTTTTTTTTCTATTTTTAGTAGAGACAGGGTTTCAACATGTTGGCCAGCATGGTCTCGATCTCTTGACCTTGTGATCCACCTTCCTCGGCCTCCCAAAGTGCTGGGATTACAGGCGTAAGCCACTTGCGCCGGTCCAGGTTGTTTTCTGTATATCAGTGTGTGTGTGTATACGTGCTACATATATACACTCTATATGTGTATGTATATGTAATATATGCACTGTATATGTATAACACACTATATATGTATATGCTATATATACTGAGTATGTATATATAATATATACATTGTGTATATAATTTATACTTTTATTATGTATATGCTATTTTGGTCCTTTTTTACATAATTGGTAAAAAATATATGTCTACTATATACATATACATTTCACACCATACCCAATTGGTATGAAAATATATGTATACTATATGCATATGAATACTTAACAATATATCTTAGACATCTTCCCACATAGCACTTTCTCATTTCTTTTTACAACTCCCCGGTATTCCATTGCATGGATGTATCATCAAGTAAACAGCCTCCTTTTTGTATTGTGTCTAATCTTTGGATATTGCAAACCCTCTAGCAGTAAACATTGTACATACATCATTTCTCTCCTGTATAAGTAAATCTATAAATTTCTAGGAATAATTTTGCTGGATCAAATGGCTTATGTATTTGTAACTTTGATAGTTACTACCAAATTATCTATCCAAGAAGTTGTACCAATTTACCCTCTGATACATAAGGTATGAGAGTTCCTATTGTGCTTTGTATTAAGTGTGGTGTCAAACTTCTGATTTTTGCCAATCTGATAGATTAAAAATAGCATTTCAGTGTAGCTTTAATTTGCATTTCCACTAGAATGTAAGCTCCATGAAGCAAAAATCTTTTTGTTTTGTTTTGTTTGTTGGTTTGCTTTTGAGACGGAGTGTCGCTCTGTCACTGGAGTGCAGTGCACTCTAGCCTCACTGCAGTCTCAGCTCACTGCAACCTCTGCCTCCTGGGTTCAAACAATTCTGCCTCAGCCTCCTGAGTAGCTTGGATCACAGGTGTGTGCCACCACACCTGGCTAATTTTTGTATTTTCAGTAGAGACGGAGTTTCACCATGTTGGCTAGGCTGGTCTCAAACTCCCGACCTCAAGTGATCCACCCGCCTCAGCCTCCCAAAGTGCTGGGATTACAGGCATAAGCCACCATGCCCTGCCTCTTTTTTTTTTTTTTCTGGGGAGTAGCGGGTAGGGATTCACTGCCTTCTATATCCAGAAGGTCAATATTATTAATATTATTGGCACATAGTAGGCTCACACACACAAAAAAAACTGTTTCTGGAAGAATTTATTCTGAGTGACCCTGAGCAGCCTTTCATGTGTGTAAGTGCCAGCCATTTGTATTTCCTTTTCTGTAGGCAGTCCAGTCTTATCCTTCACCATTTGCCTACTGGACTGTGGTCTTTTCTTCAATTATTAGAAGCTCCTTATTTACTAGAGATCTAGTTGCTTACTCAATAAACTGAAAATAATTTTGCCTATTACTTGTTGGTCTTTTATCTTAGCTTGTGATAGTTTTTTTGCTGTGCACATTTTTTTCCACATAGTCAATTTAATGAGTCTCTTCTCTGAGTTACCGTCATGATTAGAAAGACCAATTTTGCAGTTATAAATGAGTCATAGCATTGATTCTTCTATTACTTTTATAATGTTTAAGATCATTGATCCATTTAAAAGTCACCCTAATGTGAGTGTGAGATCTTGATTGAGTTAACTTGTTGTCCTAAATGATTACTCAGTCGTCCCAATACCAGTCAGTTGGTAATCCAGTACCTTGATGGACTGAATACCTCTCCTGTATTCTTCCATTTCAATTTTTTCCTGGCTACTACTCACAGTTTACTTTTCATAGGGATATTGAAATGAACCTGTTTGTTTCAAAAGATATTATTTTTATTTATTTAGGAAGAATTAGCATCTTTATATATTCGTCTTCCTCTTCAAGAACATGATACACTTTTCCTTTATTCAAGTCATTTTTATGTCACTCAGCAGCATTTTACTGAAGTTTTCCTCAGAAAGATCCTGCAAATTTCTCATTAAGTTTATTCCTAGTTACTTTATCTATTTATAATTGTTTTATATGCAGTGTATCCTCTAACTGGTTATTGTTTAAATAGGTGGATCCTATTGATTTTTAAAATATTTTTATACCCTGTCCCTTACTGAATTTTTCTTTTTTATGATTTTTTTAGGGAATTATCTTAGATTTTCCAGGTACACAATGGTATCATCTGCAAAATAAGTGATCATTTTACCTATTCTTTCCAATTTTGAAGCTTGGTATTTCTGATCGCTTAACTAACTGCATTGACTAGTACTTCCAATACAATGGTAGATAAAATGGCAGTAGTAGACATCCTAGAAGATTTCTGGCTTGGCAGGGCACGCTTTTAGTGTTTCCCTATTAAACATATTTCTGGGGTTTTTTGTTTGTTTGAGCCAAATATATTTTATCATTTTATCACATTAAGGAAGTATATATTTATTTCATTTTTATTAGAAGTTACGATGAAAAATGCATTGTATTTTGTCAAACGTGTTTTTAGTATAACCAACCATTTATCTCTATAAATATGATGATGAGTAACAGGTTTTCTAATGCTAAACTGTCCTGTAATTCCTGGAATAAGCTCCCTTGATCAGGCAGGATTGCGTGTGTGTGTGTGTGTGTGTGTGTGTGTGTGTGTGTGTGTATGTGTTATTTTTAAACTGTGCTATTGGATTGCTAATGTTTTATTTAGGATTTTTGCATGGATATACACAAGTAAGATTTCTCAATGATTTATTTATTTTTTCTTTCTTTCTGTTTGTGTGTGTGCGTGTGTGTGTGTGTGTGCGTGTGTGTGTGCGTGTGTGTGTGTGTGTGTGTGTATGTGTTATTTTTAAACTGTGCTACTGGATTGCTAATGTTTTATTTAGGATTTTTGCATGGATATACACAAGTAAGATTTCTCAATGATTTATTTATTTTTTCTTTCTTTTTTTTTTTGAGACAAGCTCTTGCACTGTCACCCAGGCTGAAGTATAGTGGTGCTATCATAGCTCACTGCAGTCTCAAACTCCTGGGCTCAAGCAATCCTCCTGCTTCAGCCTTGCAAAGTCCTGAGATTACAGGCATGAGCCACTGCATCCGAGCTGATTTCATTTTAGACTCAGTCTTTCTTGGATTTGAATATTATTAATAATGTTTATTTCAAAAATAGAATTAGGAAATATCTTTGGTCTTGCAACAGTTTAAATACCATAGGAAATAGCTATGTCTTAGAGATTGGTAACATTCTCCTGTGAACTGCTCTTCCTGTTACTTTTTGAAGGACAACGAACACATTTTCTATTTCTTCCATGACAATTATTTACATATTCTATATCTTCTGTTGTTGGGTTTTATACATTTTTTTTCCCAGAAAATTATACATTTTAACTGAAGTTCTTTTTTTAATTAAAAGTAATTTTTTTTTTTTTTTTTTTTTTGAGATAGAGTTTTACTCTTGTCTCCCAGGCTAGAGTGCAATGGCATGATCTTGGCTCATGACTCCGTCTCAAAAAACAAACAAACAGCGCTAGACTCTGTCTCAAAAAACAAACAAACAAAAAGAAACAAACTGCCATGCTGTGAAATGCCTATGGAGAGGGACTCCTAGCGGTGACTGCCAAGTGGCCTCTGGGACCTGAGGACGGCCTCCAGTGGGCAGCCAGGAAGACGCCAAGGCCCTCAGGACACAGCCGTAAATGAATTCTTTCCATAACCTGAGTGAGCATAGATGCATAGCATTCAGATGGGAATGCAGTCCCGCTGACATCTTGATTTCAGCCTGTGAGACCCTCAGCAGAAGATCCAGTTAAGCCATACACAGACATCTGACCAACAGAAACTGTGAGATAATCAGTGTGTGCTGTTTTAAGCCACTATATGTGTGGTAATTGGTTACACAACAACAGAAAGCTAGTAAGTACAGTGACCGACAGACCCTTGTCCTGAAAATCAACAGAGGTAGTTATTTAAAATGCATGTTGCAGATCTATTGAATTAAGAATCTCTCTTCATAGAGGCCTAGAAGCCTGGAGTTTTATAGACATCCAAGTTGATTCTGACGCACATTAAAGCTTCAGAATGAATTTGCCATGCAAATAACAAAGCATCTTATAACCCACAATTTGACATTTGAGATTGTTCTTTTGTTGTTATTGTTGGGTTTTGTTTGTTTGTTTGTTTGTTTTTTGAGACGGCGTCTCGCTCTGTCGCCCAGGCTGGAGTGCAGTGGCACAATCTCAGCTCACTGCAGCCTCCACCTCCCAAGTTCAAGCAATTCTCCTGCCTCAGCCTCTTGAGAAGCTGGGACTACAAGCATGCACCACCACACCTGGCTAATTTTTGTATTTTTAGTAGAGACGGGGTTTCACCATGTTGGCCAGGCTGGTCTCAAACTCCTGGCCTCAAGTGATTCTCCCACCTTGGCCTTCCAAAATACTAGGATTTCAGGCTTGAACCACCGTGCCTAGATGAGATTGTTCTTTATAAAGGTTAAGGTATCAAAAGAGCCTATTCATGAAACTAAATAATTATCCAAGGAAATTAACAGAGTTCTTTTGGTTGAAAAGCCAAACCGCTGATTATTTGCTTATTCATTTGGTTTGCTGGTGTTTATAGCATAAAATATAACTGTAATTTACAACAGAAAGCGATTGCCTGTCAAAATGATGGCTAAAGTAATTCTCTAGTGGGGCATTATCTTCAGTTTCTTTCAGTATCCAAAGTCATGTAACTTATATGGTAATAGCAAAACTTCTAAAAATTGATTAAAAGGCAAAAAGGTAGGATATATGTCATTTTAATGCCTTCTTCAGCATAGCTAAAAGGGGTAGAAATGTTTTCTAGTTCTACATAGGAAATACAATTTCTTTCAAGTAATATTAATTCACCAACACTAGTTAAGGCAGTAGGAACAGTCAGAAATATTTTAAAGCTTCACAGCAGTCTTTTCATGAATTTGTCAAATCTCTGAAACAAACATTTCTATGACTTCTTTTCAGAAACTTCAAAGACCCTTAAAAAAATTTTTTTAAATCCCAATCTGAATTTTGACCTGGCTGAATCTAGTGAACAAAATGGATTTTCAGCAGTAGAAACTTTGATTAAAAATAAAACTCCATGCCTTATGCTCTCAAATAAAGCCCTTATCACACTATCCCTGACCATGCCCAGGGAGCCCTCGGATGCTTCTTCTTTTTCTTCTTTTAGAAAAAGATTTCTATCATTTTTCAAAGGTGCTTTATATCCATGACATCTGGTATCTAACCTCAACTCATCTTTCCCAAGTAACTTTTGATTCCCACTGAGCAATGGAAACTTGCAAGGTGTTTTCGTTACTTTGGTCCTGATGATTTTCATGTCAAAGACAAGGTCCATCTCCCACCATGAAGGCACATCTGAAACTTCCTCATCCTAGTCAGCCTCTCTTGGCTACTAAGAGAATTTGCCTCATCCTTTTTTTTTATGCTCTTATCTCCAAAACTACTTGTTCAGCTATATTTTACTTGGTTATTATATTGGAAAGCCAAAAGTAACTTTTAAAAAAATACCAAGAAGGAGTAAATAGGGTTAGGTGATCACACAGTATATGTCCCTCTGTGCCCTCCACTTCCAAATGAGAACTTACCCAACTTTTTGTAATTATTCATTTGTCTGCCTCCTTGAGCACAAATATTATATTCTGGGCACTGTTTTATTCCCCAGAACCTACCTTAGACACATAATAGGTACTCAACAAATATGGGCTGAATGATCAAAAGAATATCATTTAACGCCTCTATGCCTCATTTTTCTCAGTAACAGGGCATGGGTTCAGGCGGTTCAAGGAGCAATTCTAGAGGGCCAACCACGATTTAGGGGTAAGAAATATAAAATGGTCCCCTGATTTTAATCTATAAAATCAGCACACGATCTGCACACAGACACACAAATTCATCCTCAAAAAATTATTCCCAAACCGAAGCTTGTTAAACGTTAAAACCTCTCTGTTAAATGAGCTTGTCAGGCTACCCTAAAATGGGGAGAAAGGTCTCAAGCTATCTGCCAAAGGAATGCATTTTTTTTTCTTTTGAGACAGGGTCTCGCTCTGTCACCTAGGCTGGAGTGCAGAGGCACAATCACATCTCGTTACAGCCTTGACCTCCCAGGCTCAAGGGATCCTCCCACCTCAGGCTCCTGAAATGTTGGATTACAGGTGTGAGCCACCCCACCTGGTCTGGTAAGGGAATGCGTTTTAAGACCTAACCAACAACTCTTTGCTGTGATTTGACTTCCCACATGGATCTGTCTTGGGAGAGAAAATACATTTGCTGTCAGAAGCGTCTGGTCTGCATTTCTCTCAACTGTATCATTCTTTATGGATGAATGCACTGGCCTTGAGGTTTAATAAACCTGTTGGTGTGAACTGCATCATACAATGGATCCTTCTTGATGTGCTGCCATTGCAGGAGGCTGTCCCCAGGCCTAAAGGGAAGCACTGGACCAGATAGATTCACTGACCTGAGGCCCCTGTGCAGCCTTGTGGGCAGCAGCGGCCAAGCGGCCAATCCTGGCAGGGTCCTGGCCTTGCCCCACACGTTCCATTTGAAGTTTTGGCAGTGGGGACTGACACCTGCGCAACCAAGATCACTTCCCTGTGGCTTTTGCAAAGCTAGTGTGGCTGCCTTGAGGCTAAAAGGAGGAAAATAAAGGTAAGGATAAAATGAGATGAGAATGGTGAATTTTTATATATTACACTTGGAAAAATAGAAAGCACTATCAAGCACAAAAAATATTTTCACCAGCATCTTTTAAGCCCTCCCAGGGGGCATGCACAGAATTTAGTAGGAGCCATATATATGTTCAGCAGGGGAGACCTATGGGTAGCTGACCTTGGAAATGATGTCCCTAGCTCCTTCCTTTCGCCGTCACACTTTGGGAGATGCAGCCATCATGACTCTTTGTGGAAACTATGGCAATAAATATCTAAACTGTTATCCACGAAGTACTTGGGTTTCCTCACAAGAGCTTCGCCAAAAATGAAGGAATTCAGGTTAATCTCCATAGATTACTTAGGCCAAGACAGCTGTGCAAATTTTCTGACAGTTTAGTGATTTTTATTCAGTTCTGTGATCTGGCTTCAAAAAACCTTCCAGTCTTAATTATGTCTCCTTATTACCATAGAAATGCAGAACTTCAATATTGCTATACATCATTCTGACCTTTTCATCACATGAAAACATTGGCAGTTTTCTGTAAGCCCAAGATAGCGAGTAGCCTTTTAGGGCTAACAGAACCAATTATGGCTGCTTAAAATAGATTTCTGTTATTCCAGGTGCCAACTTCATCCCATGTTCAAAGTTCCATCTGTTATTAACAATGATCCTAAAACTAATCATCTGCTCCAAGTCTAGTCAATGTGAAGATAAAATGAGGGTGGAAAATAAATGACTGCAAAATTTTCCAGAATTAACTAAAAAGAAAAAAACATCTTGAACTGACAGCTGCCAATATTCTGAGCCACTGATTCAGTTTCTGGTTAATTCACACTGCAGATATCTGTAATACTCCATAAGGATAAAACTGATGAAGTGTTTAACCATTTTCTTTTTATTATTTTGGATGAGCATAATCAAAAGTTGTAAGTTAGAGGTAAAAGTATGTGAAAGGCTTTTGTAAGACAGCAGCAGTCATTCTTTCAACACAGTCAATGTAGAATTGTATTTATTTGGCAAATATTTATTGGGTACCTACGATGTGCCCATATATATACATTACGCTATGAGCTGGGGATGCAGTGATGAGTATCATCAGATAGTGTCCTTGACCTCAAGGAGCCAACTCGCCCGCGGAAGAAACACTAACCAAATAATAACACAAACCACAATAACACAAAAATGTAAAATAGCAACAGTGATTGTCGCTGCAAAGAAAGATGTCTGGCGTTATGAGGGTGTGTCATAAGGAGAATCAACCTAGTCCAGGAGGCCTGAAACCACTTTGTTAGTTAAGCCAAGATCAGATGGGAAGGATGGGAGCTAACGAGCCGATGTCAGGGTGGGAGGGGAGCAGGTTTGTAGGGGGTGGCAGGAGAGGCGGGATGGTTCAGGCAGGGACAATCTATATTAAGATGAAGGAGATGTTTATGTGCACATGTTTTACCATCAATTCTTCCAGACCTGGCATAAATGCCTGTCACGTAAAGGCATTCAATGAATGACTAGAATAAATCATCCTAGTCCGCCTATAGATTCTTCACATTTGTGAATTTCTTCCTGCAAAAAGAATCATCCTCTTCACTTTGATCCATTCTGCAACCAAGCAGATGGCTGTAACCTTTCCTGTTTTATGAACCCAAATCTGTATTTTAAGAGTCATAAACAAGATAGTTAAGCAAGTAAAAATTAAATTTTCATGTTTTCTTGCTTGGTTCCAGGACATCTGGCACCAGTAATTTATCTTCTCATCTGCAGGAAGTTGAAACCTGCTTAATCTTTATTATACCGGCCATAAACATGTTGCAAATGATAATTTTACATTGCCATTAGTTTTATTTTGGTGTAATATAAATTACGGGGTCATCCACTTCCTTTTGACATTTAGTAATTCTCTTTCACAATAAAACTCCGTTTTCTTTTGCTTCATGTTCCCTCAGAACCCACCCACATTAATTGCAAGAAAATTTCAGCCAATGCCACAATGAGGATGACTCACATTGTCACACACAAGCTCTTACGGCCTTATATAGAGAAAATGTTTCGTCTCAGTTTCCGGTGTTAAATGCAAAAGAGCAGGAAGACTTTTGATCTGTGGCTTGAACCCCCAGTCTCCCAGCTCACTACTGACATTACGTGGCATGCTAGAAAGTGCATCAGTTGGACAGAACTGAGTTTGAATCCTGGCTCTGTTAGAAACCAGCTATGAACCAGTTACTTAAACTCTCTTATCTTCAGTTTTCTCATCAGGAAGAAAATGGAGTTCTTTTGAAATCAAATGAAATGATGTGCATGAAAGTACAGAACACATGGAAGGTGCTTAATGAGATATTAGTTTCCCTTCTCCTACGTCAACCACAGGTAGAATCTCCTTAACTATGCTGGAAGCTCTATAAAGGCAGGGACCGTGCATATGGTATGTGCCACTATAACACCAATGCTTAGTATAATGGCTGGCCCATAGTCGGTATTCAATAAATATTGGTTAAATACTGAATGGTTATAATGGTTAATATCGAGTGTCAACTTGATTGAATTGAAGGATGCAAAGTATTGTTCCTGGGTGTGTCTGTGAGGGTGTAGCCAAAGGAGATTAACATTTGAGTCAGTGGACTGGGAAAGGCAGACCCACCCTCAATCTGAGTGGGCACATCTAATCAGCAGCCATGAAGCCAGAATGAAAGCAGACAGAAGAACGTGGAAAGATTAGACTGACTATGTCTTCTGGACTTCATCTTTCTCCGTGCTGTATGCTTCCCGCCTTCAAACATCAGATTCCAACATTCTTCAGCTTTGGGACTCGCACTGGCTTCCTTACGCCTCAGCTTGCCGATGGCCTATTGTGGGACCCCACTTTGTGATCATGTGAGTCAATACTCCTTAATAAACTCCCCTTTACAAAGACATCTGTCCTATTAGTTCTACCCCTTGAGAGAACCCTGACTAACACAACAGTGAAGAATTTCAAGTTTTAAGGATTTCACTCTTTTTAATGGACATATAGGAGAGATATGAAATGAACTTTTCGCTGACCCACGCAGCAGGAGTGGATGGAAACTCTGATCCCGGAAACCTGATGTTGTCGATATTTGTTTGACAGTCCAGCATGTGGACATGTCAGGGTGATGACAAGTATGCAGAAAGCCAGAAGGGCAGATATTATCCCCTCTCCCTGCTTCCCGACACCCAGAGTACCACTGTATGGCCTCCCCTAACACCCCTCCTTGGAGCTTGCAATCCTGAGGCAAGATGCAAAGCTGCAAGGCAGTCAGAGGGGTGGCCCCAGCACTTCAGAGTGGGGGGACATCAGCAGAGGCTTTCTCACCAGACCATTCCTGACATGCAACTTGGGCTGTATTTTTGGTTTCCTGCCCTCCCCCACCTTAATGCCTGTTTATTTTCCACGCTCAGATTCCCTAGCCTGCCTGTCGTTTCCGTGGGCTACCTACTGGCTTTCCAATAAATGTCCTCGCTGCAGTCAGTCGAGTGGGCTTCTATCATTTGCATCCAGCGATTCAGATTCTAATCCACCCCTCCTGCCCCTGGCTTTGGTTTCCCAACATGGTCAACCCATTAGGCACTGATTCTAGGGGTACGTTTTAAAGTTACTTTTTTTTTTTTTGAGACACAGTCTTGCTCTGTTATCCAGTCTAAAGTGCAGTGGCGTGACCTCAGCTCACTGTGGCCTCAACTTCCCAGGCTTAACCGATCCTCCCACCTCAGCCTCCTGAGTAGCAGGACTATAAGCATGTGCCACCATGCCTGGCTAATTTTGTTTATTTTTTGTAGAGATGGGGTCTCACTATGTTGCCCAGGCTGGTCTTGAACTCCTGGACTCAAGTAATCCTCCCACCTCGGCCTCCTAAAGTGCTGGGATTACAGGCATGGGCCACGACACTCGGCCTAGAGTTACTTTTGCATAACTTTCAAAATCCCTTCTTCAAGACAGTCAATGTTTTTTATGACTCTTTGATATCCTTAGCCCTTCTACAAAGCATGCTACGCCTTCTTTAATAAAGTGGAATTCTATGCCCTGTAATTACTCTGTCTCTTTATTTGTTGTCATATTTCCCAATCCCTCAGACTCATTTCTTGCTCATCCTCTCTTTTTACTCTATGCTCATTTCCCTTTAGGGTTTACGAGATTTAATAAGCTTTTATAGTGCCAGATATTATGCTAGCAACAACAATCCACAGATAAATAAGACAGAGATCACCTGTGTGAAGATGATAGTTAAATGAATAATATGGAAAATAGATTAATGCCCAGCCAGAAAACATAAGCTCTCACACTTCTCAAAGCAAGGAGGGAAATATTAGAGACATAGAAAAGATGGGGATTTGATTCGGTTTGACATCTCTTTCCACAGCAGCAGGATGCATTTATTCCATCAGTGTCCACCATGCCCCTAGAACGTGCCAGGCACAATGTGGTGCCTGCGTCCTGGTAACCTCTCCTTATTTCTCTCTTGTAGGATGAATAAGCTTCTTTTAGAAGTACGAGCCCATTTATCTCTCTCTCTGTGTGTGTGTGTGTGTGTGTGTGTGTGTGTAACAATACGCACTCTTAAATGCATGAACAAGTGGAGAGACATCCTGGAATGTGTGGCGAGGGTCGACAACAAGCTGCTTCTGCTGAATGTGACACACAGTCACCACTGCTTTGAACTACATTTTTTTTCTACCCATGTTACTGCATCTCCAGAGAACCATGCTGACACATTTTTCCCGTACATTCTCACCGCTGCCTATAATCCATCACTACAAAGAGAGGCCTTAAAAACGGCACTCGAGGGAGACGTGATTTCCTTTCCATTTCTCTCTCAGAAAAGCAACTTATAATAGGGAAGGAAAAGACTGCATTTAGGTTAAAAGAATATAAATAAGAAAGAGTCTGCCTCTTTCTCTCTTTAAGATGCTAAGCCTCAAAAGAGTTCTTGGATTTAAAAAAGGCCATCACCCCTTGGCCTATACTAAACATTAATATTATATGCCTGGTAATAAAGCCAGAGGATTTTTAGTGAGAGCTATTAAAGGTAAAGGATGGCTAAGACAGGTTTCTTTGGTGGATGAAAGTCACAGGCTCATAAATACAACTTTGTGAGGTTAGTCTTGTGGTTAGCTAGTACTTAAAATTTGTGATTCCCTTGACTATATGGGTTGACAGGGGAACTATGGACTTTTTCTCAGACAAGACTGCAGTGCTCAAAATTACGACTTGAAAACAGAAACCACCAGAATTCCTAAGGTGACCAAAAAGCCCCGCAGAACTGTGTTAAAACATTCCTCCTATTTGGACACATGTACTGAGTAAGAGGGGAGCACAGGGAAAAATGCATTTTCTCCTTTTAAAAATTAATTTTGCCATTTAAAACAACGTTGTGGCTTTTAATGTATTAATCAAACAAAATTTTCATTGACTAGACAAAATTTCCATCAACTTACCCCACATTTAACTGGTGTCAAATGATTATTCAGTTAATGCTTATTATCAGTCGTAGCTCAATAATTTCACTGCTAATGCCAGGTAGAATGTCTACATTTTTAAAATATTTGAGCTCCTTAGGTGCACTCAAGCTAGGGTTCTGTGTATCTGCTAATTTAAATGGCTAACAAAAGCCCAGGGTGAACAAAGTCCCCAGTGAAATGTGGTGCAAATCTCTATGTCGCTACCGATGCAGCTGTAGGGTGGGGGACTGGAGGTTTGTTTGGCATCCTCCCATTTTTGGAAACTGTTTACACACCAGACTTGAAGCTTGCTTTTTTTTCTAACTTCGCACAAAGTACAAAGACGCCTGCTCGCTTTCTATGTACAAGGAGCTTTGGTAACAGCACTCGTAATTCTGCGGTTTTTCATGGTCAAGGATATGATTTCTCTCTGCTGAAGAAGAGGCCTTTGTCCATGTCACACTCTCCCTCTTTCTCTTTTTAACGTGATTTGACAGCTTGAATCCAAAAGGAGGCTTCACAATTAGAAGAAAGAGATTGAACCACAACATCTGTGCTAACAGCCCCCTTCCCTGCTCTAATTAGAATTCCCTTATTCCATTTCTGTTTCTCAGGAGAGGACAGGGGGCTTTTTAATTGGGGCTATTAGAAGTTCTCTTTACACAATGACACCCTCTGCTAAGTGAAGGCTCCAGCGAAAGTCATGCCCACTCTGCAATTACTTCTTGCAATTCTGGGGAATAATGGTATCTTGTCTCATTTAAAAATAAATCTAAGGCTTATCCCTATTGCTTTCTCTCCTCTGCCTACTCACATGAATTTCTTCTTGCCAATTAAGCAAACTTTCCATTATTTAAGGAGATAGTTTAGATTGTCACTGTCCCCTGATAATAAGACATATTAAACTAGATTTCATTTGCCCACAGCTCTGTGATTCCAGATACAAGGCTAATTTACATAAGCTCAGATCTCAAATCTTGAGTTTACTCTGTGGTGAAACCATGAAGCTTTGGAATTTCCTGAGTGCTGTTTTGTTTACATGCTACAGAACTTACCTGAAATAACCTGCACATTCAATGCTCTCAGTTTCTCCGAATCACTTCCTCTTAAGAGAACAGATGTAGGTTTGTCTCTATGACCTATTCCCAGAAAAGAAATGAAGTATTTAGGTGGTAAAAAAGCACATTGTTAACATATATTCCCCATGTTGATTCAAAGGATTACCAAAAAGAATGGAGCCATTCACGGCCAGGTGTGGTGGCTCACGCCTGTAATCCCGGCACTTTGGGAGGCCAAGCCAGGCGGATCATGAGGTCAGGAGTTTGAAGCCAGCCTGGCCAATATGGTAAAACCCCATCTCTACTAAAAAATACAAAACTTAGCCGGGCATGGTGGTGCAC
>NW_012102599.1:1752046-1753121 GCF_000951045.1 Mandrillus leucophaeus
TGGAAAAATGGGTCAAGAAACTCAGAACTATACACTATTTATAAATAACACAGATTTACTTTAAATAATAGAATTTTCAAAACTAAATACCCTACATCTTAGTTCTGACATTTTACTAGCTGCACAGCTTTGGATAAATACTTCACCTCTCTGAGTCTCAGGGGATTTTTATCTATAAAATAAAAATAGCATATATCCTGTTTACATACTTTAAGAATCTAGTGAAAATGCTCTGAAAATGGTTATTCCACAAATAAACAGTATTGATTATGTTATTAACCACAGCACAAAAGGCTTTATTACTAAAGTATCAATGATAACACTTGATATGAAACTGCACTCAAAAATATCTGCAACAAATACTTAGTCAAAAGAATTAATCGCAACTTTACTGAAACCTAGAGGCAACCACTTGTTCCGCCTACTGAATTGGCTAACACAGCCTTGCCTGGTAAAGAAGGAACGAGCCTTGGGAAATCATACAACCACCACAATACTGCTGTCCTTTAATGACAACTAATTATGCACTAGACACTGTGGTAAACTTTGGAAGTAATTTCTCTTTATTTCCTTACCTCAACCCTGTGTGGTAGTGGTGATTATCCTTGTTTTACAGAGGAGGTAAGGGATGCTCACGTAATTTAAATAACGTGCTTAATGTCACATAGCTAGTAAGTGGTAGTACCAGGACTCTAACATAAATCCATTTATTTTTAGTGCCTATTCTCATAGTGACACATTTTGCACTGTCTTTAAGAGACTAGCTATTCATATTATGAACTGTCCATTGGGCCTGATAGTCATCCATTTTATGCATGGGGGCATGCCAGTAGAGCCAGTATCTGCATGAGTACACACCAGTAGCATCATACCAGTAATTTACAATCAATATCCATCCTGATAGGTGGGTGCCTAGGTCATATGAGTTATTAAATATTTTTAACATCGCTCCTACTGCCCCGATTCCTAATTTCTAATTTTTTTTAGATCTGCCCTACCAAAAATCTGATACCCCCATGCTTATTAAGGTTGACTTGCCTCACACTCACCACCTACAGCCACTCTGTTCAGGATC
>NW_012102599.1:1753991-1755617 GCF_000951045.1 Mandrillus leucophaeus
TGTAAAAACCCAGTAAAATTATTCAACAGATAAAAGGCAATGTGGCAGGGTAGCCGAGTTCTACAACATATTCTGCCCTGAACTGAAAAGCTGAAATTATGACCATCACTGGTACAGGGTCACTAGCTCTCCTGAATTCTTTCTTGATATATTAAATGAAGGTATTAAATGGGAAAACTTGAGCAGGTAGCTTCCGGGTATGCATTTGGTTCCAAAATTCTAGGATTCTTTTCACTTACAGGTTATGCTGATATTAGTTTCACTGTCCTCATTAGTTGTAATGTTGTAACTAGGGTAAGACCACAACATAGCAGTCCCAGAATCAGAGCCACTTACAATTCATGATTCTGACCCTGAGCCAGGCAGCCCAAAATTATGTCCTCAAATCAACAAAGATGCAGTGAGTACAAGGAAGATGGGGAAGAAAGAGAAAGGCAGGTGGTCAAAGGACTGGTCTGAGGCACATAAGTGGTGAGGACAATGAATAATCAGACCCTCTTTCCACAGGGTAATAGGCGGTAAATACAGTGCTTTGCAGGCCAATGATCAGATCAAGTGCATGCGTTAATTAAACGTAGTTGTCCTGGCCTAAACTTAATAAGGATTCACGTATAAACTCATTCATTCAGATGACAATGAGGCAACATGGGAAGGACGGTCACCATGCAGCAATAACTTAGCATGGTCTTCCATTGTCTCATAAAGACACACTGGCCAGCAGAATCAGGAATCAGTGACTCATGCAAGTGTGGCCTCATCATAGCTAACATACAACTGTCTACTGACTCATTTT
This sequence comes from Mandrillus leucophaeus, assembly GCF_000951045.1. Lineage (NCBI taxonomy): Eukaryota > Metazoa > Chordata > Mammalia > Primates > Cercopithecidae > Mandrillus > Mandrillus leucophaeus. The sequence goes on from NW_012102599.1 coordinate 1,754,785, forward strand.
TTATTTTATTTTGTTTTAGATGGAGTTTTCCTTTTGTTGCCCAGGCTGGAGTGCAATGGCGCGATCTCGGCTCACGGCAACCCCCACCTCCTGGGTTCAAGCAATTCTCCTGCCTTAGCCTCCCAAGTAGCTGGGATTACAGGTGCCCGCCACCACGCCCGGCTAATTTTTTGTATGTTTAGTAGAGACAGGGTTTCACCATGTTGGCCAGGCTGGTCTTGAGCTCCTGGTCTCAGGCAATCCACCCACCTCAGCCTCCCAAAGTGCTGGGATTACAGGCGTGACCCACTGTGTCCGGCCTGTCTACTGACTTTCTAAGCCCACCCTGCGTACACTCTTCTTTGCATACAAAACACAGCTAGTACTTATTCACCTTAGCAGAATGTATACCACGTTTATACTCTTGGTATAAACTGCCTTTGTGGGGTTCATAACCTGGATGTCCCCTTTACAGGAACCTGGATGTACACTAAATAGGCATTAAGCATTCACTTAGAGGGGCAGCTAAGTAGAAAAAGGGCAGAGGTGGATTGGGATGGCAGCGCTCAGCCTCCCCAAGACTATTCCATGCTCTTTAGCTGCCAGGCTTTCATTCCTCATGCAGCAACATAAAAGCATGAAGTTAAATGGCAGAGAACATTGGCAGTGCCAGCAACGGTCAGGATGGGTCCAAAGACCAAGGTGTCATTGGGCACTGATAAAGCTATGGAAACAGAACCAACTTCATATTGCAATAGCACAGAACGCACGATGGGGACCAGACCAGCCAGTGCAGCCACCAGCATGATCTCAGAAGAGTGTATCTCCTAGGGTCCTGTGCTGCCCACCCATCC
>NW_012102599.1:1758537-1759971 GCF_000951045.1 Mandrillus leucophaeus
GCTGGGATTACAGGTGTGAGCCACTGCACCCAGCCGATATTTATATTTTAAAAGAAATACCTCCCTTTAGTACACAAATATGGTGGTATTACTTCATGCACAGAAAATAGGCATGTTTCAAAGTTATTCTGTGGTGGCTCATACCTGTAATCCCAGCACTTTGGTAGGCCAAGGCAGGTGGATTGCTTAAGCCTAGGAGTTCAAGACCAGCCCGGGCAACATGACAAGACCCCGTCTCTACTAAAAATACAAAAAATTAACCAGGTGTGGTGGTGCACACCTGTAGTCCCAGCTACTCAGGAGGCTGAGGTGGGAGGATCACCTGAGTCCGGGAAGTCAAGGCTGCAGTGAGCTGTGATCGTGCCACTGCACTCCAGCCTGGGTGACAGAGTAAGACCGTGTCTCAAACCACCACCACCACCCCACTGCAACAACAAGAAAAACATTTTCTGGGGCAGAAGGTCTTTCCAGTGCTCCTCAAATTGTGACACATAAATGCCTCTTCCTTCTCAGGTTACAGGTAGGCCCCATGAAAGGCACACTTTGAAGGAAAAGTAAACAGATAAATAGACTAACATTATTTCAGGCTATATTATTTCATCAGTAAAATTCTTCAGCTATTTGGCTTTCAGTTAATGTGATAGCCCTTACTTAACTTTATATATCTATATCAGATAACACCTTTTCCCTTTAGTTTCCTTAAAAACTTACTTTTTACATCCATCTCTAGGTGCAAAGAAATGTGTATACAATCGTTCGGGTATTCCATGATTCTACAAGTATGGTTTATAGATTTCCCCTTGCTTGGCTCATCCTCCATGATTGCTGATCTTCCAGTGTGGTTTTTTAGATGACAGGTAGTGTTATATTCCTCCAAGTGGTCAACCAGAGGAGCTACAGTGAAGTTCAAGTGCTGACAAGGTGAATAAAAATCATTTGCTTTCACTTCCATTGATCCTCTCCTGATAAGAACTAGAAAGTGATTAAGAAAACGTTATTTGCAAAATATTAATACATAGCAAGAAAACACATACAATTCAAAACTAAATATCTTCCTTTCTATACAAGAAAGTAGAAACAAGAAGTTAGCTACACTAAAAATATATACATATTTTTGAGACAGGGTCCCACTCCGTCGCCCAGGCTTGAATGCAGTGGTGTAATCACAGCTCACTGCAGCCTCACGCTCCCAGGCTCAAGCAATCCTCCCACCTTAGCCTCCTGAGTAGCTGGGACTACAGGTGTGTGCCACTATGCTCAGCTAATTTTTTAAATTTTTTTGTAGAGATTGGGTCTTGCTATGTTATCCAGGCTGGTCTCCAACTTTTGGACTCAAGGGATCCTCCCTCCTCAGCCTCCCAAAGTGCTGGGATTACAGGCATGAGCCACTGCAGCCAACCTAAAAATAATTAATAAGGTGATTATATTTTTTAA
>NW_012102599.1:1760021-1761995 GCF_000951045.1 Mandrillus leucophaeus
CCCAGGCTGGAGTGCAGTGGCCTAATCACAGCTCATTGCAGCCTTGTCTTCCCTATCTCAAGCAATCCTCCTGCCTCCGTCTCCGAAATCGCTGGGACTAAAAGTGTGCACCCAGCTTATTTTCATCCTTTTTGTAGAGTCAGAGTTTCACTATGTTGTCCAGGCTGGTCTCGAACTCCTGTGCTCAAGCAATACAATCGCCTCAGCCTCCAAAAGTGCTAGGATTACAGGCATGAGCCACCACCGTGCCCAGCCACCTTTAACTTTCTACACATGGCAAAATGAATATGCTTTTTGCAGAATACAAGAGTACATATTTGTGCACCACTGCTATCTTTCTGAGTTGTGGACACCAAAAAGCTGCTAACTATAATTAACTGTTATTAGAATTTATGGATTTTTTTCCATGAACACACACACAAAATCTTAAAATTATTATTATGGAAGTGCTTATTTTTTCTTTATTTTAGAAAAAATGTAAAATACAGTTAGATGGATATACAAGTGTACATTGAAAAAAATATGTTTTTGACGTCTATAATCTAAACTTCTTTACCCTTCAGATTTCACTACAGTCACCTTCTCTAGGCAATCTTTCCAGAGTCCATCTTCCAACTCATTCACTCCTCAGTCAGAGGGCACTGATTCTTCTGTTCAGATCTACTCAGATCCTCCAGCCCCTACACACGCACACACCTTGAAATGACCCCTAATTGCAGAGGTTATAGGGCTGTGGGAAAACTTAGTCACAGGAGAAATTTCTTTGAAGTCTCACGATTTATCTTAAAAAATGCATGCACATTATATGTTTCTGTTTGCTTTAAAGTGAATGTAATATTTTGAAAATCATTACCTTTACAATAATTAAAGCTCTAGGAAAGCATTCGAAAGCAATCTGAAAGGCTTCCGTATGTCTGGAATATCAAAAAGGACAGCAAATTACTCTCCCATAGCACCTGTAGCCCTGGAAGGCACTTGCTGGTGTAGGTGAGGGGTCGCCCTCTTTCAGATTGTTTCACGTCATCTAACTTCACCATCCCAATACCTGACACACTGCCTAGCATACAGCAGGCACCCTTAAATGAATGCATCAAAAGATACTCTTCAGGAATAGATTTTTGGGGTGAAGTAGGGCATACTGCTTAGTAGAAAGGAATAATTGTGGTATTTTGGAATAGGGTAACTAGAAAGTTAACCAACCTTAAACAGAATTAAGATATGCAAGTATGTAAGATTTGCCTTTTGATCTCCTATTTTTTCCTCTAGATGCCTAATCTGTACCTCACCCTATCTTCACAGCATTACATCAAACTCCCATTTCATCCAGGCCTGGTTCTCAGCTCAAGGACAGGACATGTTAAATCAACTCAAAACAAAACTTTAATAGCATATCACAATGTGTGTATATATATTCACTCTGTTGCCCAGGCTGGAGTACAGTGGCACGATCCCGGCTCACTGCAACCACCGCCTCCCGAGTTCAAGCAATTCTCCTGCCTCAGTCTCCCAAGTAGCTGGGACTACAGGCACAAGCCACCATGCCCAGCTAATTTTTTGTATTTTTGGTAGCAATGGGGTTTCACTGTGTTAGCCAGGATGGTCTCGAACTCCTGACCTCATGATCCTCCCACCTCAGCCTCCCAAAGAGCTGGGATTACAGGTGTGAGCCACTGCACCCAGCCGATATTTATATTTTAAAAGAAATACCTCCCTTTAGTACACAAATATGGTGGTATTACTTCATGCACAGAAAATAGGCATGTTTCAAAGTTATTCTGTGGTGGCTCATACCTGTAATCCCAGCACTTTGGTAGGCCAAGGCAGGTGGATTGCTTAAGCCTAGGAGTTCAAGACCAGCCCGGGCAACATGACAAGACCCCGTCTCTACTAAAAATACAAAAAATTAACCAGGTGTGGTGGTGCACACCTGTAGTCCCAGCTACTCAGGAGGCTGAGGTGGGAGGATCACCTGAG
>NW_012102599.1:1763870-1765348 GCF_000951045.1 Mandrillus leucophaeus
GGCATGGTGGCGCATGCCTGTAGGTGTAGCTACTTGGCAAAAGAATCGCTTGAACCTGGGAGGCGGAGGTTGCAGTGAGTCAAGATCGCACCACGGCACTCCAGCCTGGGTAACAGAGTGAGACTCTGTCTCAACAAAACAAAACAAAACAAAACAAAAAAGAACAGAAGTTTGTCTCACAGTTCTAAAGTCTGGAAGTGTGAGATCAAGGTGTTGGCAGGGTGGATTTGTTCTGAGGGCTGTGTGGGAGAGTCTGTTCTGGGCCCCTCTCCTAGCTAATGGTGATTTGCTGATAACCTTTGGCATTCATTGACTTGGAGATGCATCATCCTGCTCTCTGCCTTCATCTTCACATGTCATTCTCCCTGTGTGCATGTCTCTGTGTCCAAACTTCTCCTTTTTTGTAAGAAGATCAGTCATATTGGATTAGGGCCTATCCTAATGACCTCATCTTAACTACATCTACAATGACCCTATTTCCAAATAATGTCATATTCTGAGGTATTGAGGGTTAGGACTTCAACATGTGAATTTGAGAGGACACAGTTCAATCCATAACACACATGTTACCCTAAAACTTCACCATTTGCTCATTAAGGAATCTAATTTCTTTCCCCTTGAATCTGGTAGCGTTTGTAATTTGCTTATAATTCCTTTTCCCAGCCAGGCTCAGTGGCTCATGCCTGTAATCCCAGCACTTTGGGAGGCCAAGGCAGGTGGATCACGAGGTCAAGAGATTAAGATCATCCTGACCAACATGATGAAACCCCGTCTCTACTAAAATACAAAAAATTAGCTGGGTGTGGTGGCACGTGCCTGTAATCCCAGCTATTCGGGAGGCTGAAGCAGGGGAATCACTTGAATCTGGGAGGAGGAGGCTGCAGTGAGCCAAGATCGTGCCACTGCACTCCAGCCTGGTGAGAGAGCAAGACTCCGTCTCAAAAAAATAAATACATAAATAAATAGTTTCTTTTCCCTTGAATCTGGGAGGGTTTGTGATTTGCTTATAACCAATCAAGAGCAGAGGAAGTGACACTGCATGACTAAGTCAGAAAAGGCAAAGAAATTCCCATCTTGCTTTTCAGAACACTCATACTGGAGCCTTGAACCACTATGTATAAGTTCAAAACCTTAAGGCCACCATGATGTGAAGACACTCAAACTAGCCCAGGTAGAAAGATCACATAAAGGAAACAATCAACAGAGTGAAAAGGCAACCGACAGAATGAGATAAAATATTTTCAAACCGTTTATCTGATAAAAGGTTAATATCCAAAATACATCAGGAACTCCTATAACTCAAGTGCAAAAAAATACATATCAAATATTTTTAAGTGGGCGAAAGACTTTCATAGACATTTCTCCAACAAAGACATATGGCCTATTGATATATGTGAAAAGGTGCTCAATATTACTAATCATTAGGAAAATGCAAGTCAAAACTACAATCAGAAACACCTCACACCTGTCAGGATGGC
>NW_012102599.1:1765758-1767668 GCF_000951045.1 Mandrillus leucophaeus
AAAATGGTCCAGCCACTATGGAAAACTGTATGGCAGTTTCTCAAAAAATTAAAAACAGAACCACCATATGATCCAGCAATTCTACTTCTTGGTATATAGTCAAAAGAATTGCAATCAGCATCTTGAAGACACAGCCTGCATTCTCATGTTCATTGCAGCATCATTCACAACAGCCAAGAATAGAAACAACATCAATGTCCATCGATAGATGAGTAGACAAAGAAAATGTAATCTAGCTAGATAGGTATCTAGAGAGAGAGGGAGAGAGAAAGAGAGAGAGAGAGAGAGAGAACAATGTCCATTGATAGATGAGTGGATAAAGAAAATGTAAAAGAGATATCTAGGACCCACACAAAAAAAGAAAATAAATAATACAATTATTGTTGTTTAAAACCATTGAGTTTTTGGGGTACTTTGTTACAGAGCCACAGCAACTGGGTCAACGTGTCAATGTGCTGTTTTCACCTTTAAAGGAAGCAGAGAAATAAGATCTGTGAGCTACCAACCCTTAAAACACTTCCTAGTTCTCTATCATCATAGAGGTATTTTCACAATTTGCTTTCTGTTGGATTCAGCCCAGAACCTGGAGGAGTTACAGCACTACTTGAGTAAGAACGTCATCCAAACTCAATGCCAAGGAGCAGGGGGGTGAGGGTTGAAACATTACCTATTGGGTACAATGGTCACTATTTTGGTGATGGGTGCACTAGAAGCCCAAGTCTCACAATTACACAAAATATATTCATGTAACAAACTTGCACATGGACCCTCTGAATCTATAAGGACAAAATATTTTTAAAAGAAGAGATACATAAATGCCCAATAAGTACATGAAAACAACAACAGAAAAACAAGGTAAATGCCAAGAAATAATGTTCCCATTCTCAAAGAATGCCAAAAACATAAATTCCAGTATCTAGTGATACAGGAGGCAACTTCTCTCACTGAATAAATACAAATAATAAATTTGATGTTTGGGCTTGAGACCATCAGCATATTTTATGATTGTAAAGGAATTATTTAATTTCTTAATGATCCATTTTTATTTGATTTAATTAAATAATATAAATGGGTCTCATGATAACTGCAAGGTTCAGTTAGGCACTGCAGATAATAAGCAGTTATTCTTTATTCATTCATTCATTCATTCATTCAACAGAAATTTACTGAGTGTCTACTAGGTATTATGTCAGGCATTGTGCACAAAGCTTGAGATTTAGTAGTAAGCAAAAACAAAGGCCCTGCCTTCAAGAGGCACACTGTAAAGTCAGAGAAGTAAAAAGACTTCACATACAATGACTAAATGTTAAGCAGGAGTAGGTACAAATGCAAGGGCTCAATGATTCCTTAGAGAATCAAAGTTTGATTTTACTATGAGAAACTACAGATTTACTTAAAATTGTTTTTTAAAGATTTACTACTTTTGAAGAGAGTACATGCCAAATAATCCTCCACCCATCACATGTATGTGAATTACAGTGGCATTTTGATGCATTTTAAGAATCCTTTGTTTTCAATAAGTCAAAGTAAACCAAAACCAAGTAACATCCCAAAGCCCAACAAGTCACTCATCAAGAGCCACATCATTGAATGTTCCAATGCCACTGGATTTTAAAATGGAATATATTGGTCGGGTGCGGTGGCTCACGCCTGTAATCCCAGCACTTTGGGAGGCCGAGGCGGGTGGATCACAAGGTCAGGAGTTCGAGACCAGCCTGGCCAAGATGGTGAAATCCCGTCTCTACTAAAACTAAAAAATTAGCCGGGTGTGGTGGCATGTGCCTGTAGTCCCAGCTACTTGGGAGGTTGAGGCAATAGAATCCCTTGAACCCGGGAGGCAGAGGTTGCAGTGAGCCGAGGTCGCACCACTGCACTCTAGCCTGGGTAACAGAGCGAGACTCCATCTCAAA
>NW_012102599.1:1768128-1770234 GCF_000951045.1 Mandrillus leucophaeus
GAGTGAGTAGGTAAAATTAGATTGTAAACACACTTCCAGACATGATAGCTCCAATGTTCTTTCTGTAAAGAAAAAAGAAAAACACTTGCTTTACTCTGAAGTTTTGAGTGTTCGGCATTCAAATAAATACACAGTATGCTCCCAGTTTTTCTTAGGTGGATTCAGTACATTTTAGCTTATCAGAGATAAGACTTTTTTTTTTTGACATGAATTAACAATAACTATTCCATTTAAATATTTCTATTTTATTATTTTCATTTATTTATTTTGAGTCAGGATCTTGCTCTGTCGCCCAGGCTAGAACGCAGTGGTGTAATTATAGCTCACTGCAGCCTTGGCCTCCCAGGCTCAGGCAATTCTCCCAACTCAGCCTCCAGAGTAACTGTGACTGCAGAGGCATGCCACCATGCCCAGCCAATTTATAAAAAATTATTTGTAGAGACAGGGAACCACAGTGCCCAGCAACATTTCTCTTTTAAACTTGTGAACATTCCCTATTAACTCTCAGAGAACAGGTATCTTTATAAAGAAGTGCTTGGAATCTCAGCATTTTAACCATTCTCTGTTCTGGGGAATTTTTTATGGACAAGCCTTAGATTCTTCTGAATCCATCTGTTCCAAAATAGAGACTCAAGTCAATTGCATGGAGTTGAACAGGTTATGAAAACTTTGAACAGTATCTCTGTATCAGTTTCCTAGGGATGTTGTAACAAATTACCACAACCTTGGTAATTTAAAACAAGAGAAATTCATTCTCTCACAGTTTTGAAGGCCAGAAGTCCAACACCAGTTTCCATAGTCAGAAATTGAGAGGTCTACATGATTGTACTACCTCTGGAGATTCTAGGGAAGAATCTGTTCCTTGGCCCTCTGGTGGATGCTTGCATTCCTTGGCTTGTGGCCACATCACTCTAATCTCTGTCTCCATATTCATATTGCTTTCTCCTCTGTGTCTCTGTTTTCTACTTTTCTGTTGTGTGAAATCGCCCTCTGCCTCTCTTATATAAAGACATTCGTGATTGGATTTAGGACCCACAAGGCTAACCCTGGATAATCTTCACATCTCAAGACCTTTAATTTAGTCACACCTGTAAAGACCCTTTTTCCTTATAAGGTAACATTGACAGGTTTCCAGAATTAGCACCTGATATCTTTAGACAGCCATTATTCAGCCTACCACAACCCCTAAAGATGAAATTTAACAAGATGACATCATAATTTTTACTTTCGTCTGAAGACATACATCAGATATGGAAATTATGGTATAATAGAAATAATACTGAGTTCAGAAACAAAAGACAAACACTCTAGGCTGGATGCGATGGCTCACACCTGTAATCCCAGTCCTTTTGGAGGCAGAGGTGGGCAGGTTGCTTGAGCTCAGGAGTTTGAGATCAGCCTGGGCAACATGGCCACCCCATCTCTACAAAAAATACAAAAATTAGATTAGCATCGTGTTGTACTCCTGTAGTCCTTACTACTCAGGAAGCTGAGGTAGAAGGATAATTTGAGCCTGGGAGGTTGAGGCTGCAGTGAGCCATGATCACACTACTGCATTTCAGCTTGGGCAACAAAGGGAGACCATGTCTGAAAATGAGAAAAAAGATTCCAGTGCTATATCTGTCATTAGTCAAGATACTTAGATAATTTATTTAATCTCCACGAGTCTAGTTTTCTTACTAGCAAAACAGAGATAAGCCTGCTAATCTCATGGGGTTATAGCAACATCAAATTGTATAGTACATATGAAAACACTTTTGAAATTTGTACAAATATATGTCATTTAAAATGCAAATCCAGGCCAGGCGCCATGGCTCATGCCTATAATCCCAGTACTTTGGGAGGCCGAGGCAGTTGGATCACTTGAGGTCAGGAGTTCGAGACCAGCCTGGTCAACATGGTGAAACCTCATCTCTACTAAAAATACAAAACTTAGCCGGGCATGGTGGTGGGCACCCATAGTCCCAGCTACAGGAGGCCAAGGCGGGAGAATTGCTTGAGCCTGGGAGGCAGAGGTTGCGGTGAGCGGAGATCGCGCCACTGCACTCCAACCTGGGCGGCAGAGTGAGACTCCATCTCAAATAAATAAATAAATAAATAAATAAA
>NW_012102599.1:1770284-1770972 GCF_000951045.1 Mandrillus leucophaeus
ATTGTGGTGCTAGGTACACTGGTATGTATATTTGTCAAAACTCATCAAACTATACACTTAAAATGGGAGCATTTTACTGTATGTAAATTGTATGTCAGTAATGTTGATGTTAAAATAATGCTACTCTGAATATTGATGAACATGTCTTTAGTGTACACTAAGGGTTTAATTACTGGGTATTTAGTGTTTCTTCAGTTTTACTAGAAAATGCCATATCATTATACAAAAAATGGTTTGTATCAATTTATATTCCCACCTGCAGTGTATAAAAATTCTTTTTTTTTTTTTTTTTTTTTTTTTTTTTTTTTGAGATTTAAAAACTGGGGAAATTGGGAAATCAGCTAACTTTCTCAGATCTTTTTTTTGAGACGGAGTCTCGCTCTGTCGCCCAGGCTGGAGTGCAGTGGCCAGATCTCGGCTCACTGCAGGCTCCGCCTTCCGGGTTTACGCCATTCAGCCTCCCGAGTAGCTGGGACTACAGGCTCCCGCCACCTCGCCTGGCTAGTTTTTTTGTATTTTTTAGTAGAGACGGGGTTTCACCGTGTTAGCCAGGATGGTCTCAATCTCCTGACCTCGTGATCTGCCTGTCTCGGCCTCCCAAAGTGCTGGGATCTTAATATATTTATAATCAAAGTTGTAATCAGATTGTAACTATAATTTAAAAAATTGCCTTCACTAATAATGCCCC
>NW_012102599.1:1775432-1795138 GCF_000951045.1 Mandrillus leucophaeus
AAAAATTGCCTTCACTAATAATGCCCCAGGAAGGATATGGAAATGTACCATCTGATGGAACTCTATAATCTTTATCTTTTCTAATATCACTAAAATACATGAAAAACTGATTTCTTGCCATTTTTCCATTTTCCTCACTGGCACTTTTCATTTTATGAAACTTTCAACTTCAATTTATATTGCTATGATATGACCTAGAAGAGAGATAGCGAAATTTTTACTGTCAATATTGCAGTCTTCTTATTCAATAAGTGACCAACTGAGCTTTCTAGAATTGATGACAGATCCTTTATATTCAGCTATGGGGTAATTTCATGATGATTTTTAAACCTCAGCTTTAAATAATTCGATTGGAAAAGAAATAAATAGAAGACACATCCTTCCCCAGTATAATTTTAAGAAATAAATAAATTCTACTCAATCATTTTTGCTATCAGGTGGACTATATTCTCATCTCCATAAACAAGGGTTTATGAATTTAACTCCTGCCATTAATACTGCTGAGAGTCAACATCTAAATGCTCACTCTCAGAGATGGAAATGCATTCCAGAATTACTCCAGTACTAAGACTGCAACCTCTCAGAGGAAGTACATAGAATACTAAACAGAATTGGAAAAATACATGGCACTATAGGACAAATGCTCAAGTCAATTATTTTCTCTTTTTAAAGAAAAAGCAACAGTAAGATTAAAGAAACATCTACTACCTTTTTTTAAAACTTTTATTATAAAAATATATTACACACACATATATAAAATGTATTGTGCCAGTTAAATAATAATAACTAATACCCATGTACCTATCACCCAGATTAAGACACAGATTACCAATATATTTGAAGCACCCCATCTCTTCTCACCCCTACACTATAGCATAGTTTAGAAATATATACATATATATAGAATATACTGTATATATTCTGTGATTTGCTTTTACTTTGCTTAATATGTTTTAGTCATGTTGATACATAGAGCTGTAGTTAATTACATATGGTATTCTTATGAATGAATATACTATAATTTATTCATTCTTCTGACAGTGAACATTTGTGTTGTTCCATTTTTTGCTTTATGAATAATGTTGCTGTGAACTGAAACTCTCATACATTGCTGGTAGAAATGTAAAAGAGTATAATCATTCTGGAAAACAGATTTTCTTATGAGTTAAACATATACTTACCATATGACCCAAAAATTCCACCCCTAGAAATTTACACAAGAGAAATAAAAACATATGTCCACACAAAGACCTTTACATGAATTTTTATAGCAGCTTTTCTACTTATAATAGCCAAGGACTGGAAACAATTCAAATGTCTAAAAACTAGTGAATATATAAACAACTCTTGCTGTATTCATGTAATGGGATACCACTCAGCAACAAAAAGGAACAAACTACAAGCAACAACATGGATGAATCTCAAAGGCATTTTAAAGAGGCCAAAATCAAGTGGCTATATATTGTATGATTCCACTTATATGAAATTCAAGAAAATGGAAAACTGCATTGGCAGTAGGAAAAGGGCTCTTCTGTAATGGAGCTTTGTAATGTATGATTTGGCTTTGTGTCCCCCTTTAAATCTCCTCTTGAATTGTAATCCCCAGATGCTGAGGGAGGGACCTGGTGGGAGATGACCGGATTGTGGGGTAGTTTCCCCCAGGCTATTCTTGGGATAATGAGTGAGTTCTCACAAGAGCTGATGGTTTTATAACAGCCTCTTCCCCCTTCACTCTCCCTTCTGTCTCCTGCTGCCTTGTGAAGAGGTGACTTCTTCCTCTTCAGCTTTCACCATGATTGTAAATTTCCTGAGGCCTCCCCAGCCATGCAGAACTGGGAGTCAATTGAACTTCTTTCCTTTATAAATTACCCAGTCTCAGATAGTATCTTTATAGCAGTGTGAAAACGGACTAATACAAGCAATAAGAAACTTTTAGGAGTGAAAGAAAGTGTTATATCCTCATTGTGGTGCTAGGTACACTGGTATGTATATTTGTCAAAACTCATCAAACTATACACTTAAAATGGGAGCATTTTACTGTATGTAAATTGTATGTCAGTAATGTTGATGTTAAAATAATGCTACTCTGAATATTGATGAACATGTCTTTAGTGTACACTAAGGGTTTAATTACTGGGTATTTAGTGTTTCTTCAGTTTTACTAGAAAATGCCATATCATTATACAAAAAATGGTTTGTATCAATTTATATTCCCACCTGCAGTGTATAAAAATTCTTTTTTTTTTTTTTTTTTTTTGAGTCAGATTCTCACTCTGTTGCCAGGCTAGAGTGCAGTGGCACAATCTCGTCTCACTGCAACCTCCGCCTCCCGGGTTCAAACGATTCTCTTGCCTTGGCCTCCTGAGTAGCTGGGATTACAGGCATCTGCCGCCATGCCTGGCTAATTTGTGTATTTTTAATAGAGATGAAGTTTCACCATATTGGCCAGGCTGGTATCTCCAACTCCTGACTGCAAGTTATCCGCCCACCTTGACCTCCAAAAGTGTTGGGATTACAGGCATGAACCACTGCCTGGCAGTTCTTTCTTTTTGACACATATTCTGACCAATGCTTTTCAGGTTTTTCCAATTTGGTGAGTGTTAAATAGAATCTCATCATGGTTTTAATGTATATTTTCCAAATTTTCTCTATTTTTTCTAATTTTTGATTTTTTTGTTAGGTTATCTTTTTATTTAATTAATGTTTAGAAGTTCTTTATGTTTTCTGCTTAAAATTTCAATACATTATCTAAATTTTTTATCAGGGTATCTTCTCACAGTCGGTACCTTATCTATTTATTTTCTTAATGATCTTTTAGTTAAGCGGAGCTCTTAATGTAGTGAATTTATCAACCACTTTCTTTATAATTTGAGCTTTGTGTCTGAAGTCCTTCTTCCTTAAAGTTAAAAAGATCTTTACCTATATTTTCTTCTAAAAGTTGTTTTTAAAGTTTTGTCTTTCACATTTCATTTCTTAATGTATGGAATGGCTGGGCACAGTGGCTCATGGCTGTAATCCTAGTCCTTTGGGAGGCCAAGGTGGGTGAGTCACTTGAGTCCAGGAGCTTGAAACCAGCCTGGCCAACATGGCAAAACCCCATCTCTACAAAAAATACAAAATAATAATAATAATAATAATTAGCCAGGCGTTGTAGTGCATGCCTGTAGTCCCAACTACTACAGAGGCTGAAGTAGGAGGATTGCTTGAGCCCAGGAGGTTGAGGCTGTGGTGAGCCATGATCATATCACTGCACTCCAGACTGGGTGACAGAGCAAGACCCTGTCTCAAAAAAAAAAAAAATAACAACATAGAATTGTATATAGTATGATGTGTGGATCCAAATTTGTTTTTTCTTTATGTATAACCAATTATACTAGCATTTATTGAGTAGTCTATCTTTTCTTATCTGTAATGACACTTCTGTTATATAAAGCTTCCAGGTACACATAAGCATGTTTCTGAGTTCTCAATTTTGTTCCATTAGTCCACTTTTCCATCTTTGCAAAGATATCATGCTGACAAACTACTTTTCCTTTATAAAAGCTCTTATATCTGAGAGGAAAAAGTTCCCTCGCTTTGTTATTTTTCTTCAGAAGTATCTTAGCAATTTTTGGCCCTTCGCTCATTTCAATAAATTTTAAAATCAGCTTGTTAAGTTCGGTAAAGAACCCAGCTGTACTTTTGACTTGCTTCTAGAAATCAGCTGGAGAAGAAAGATATGAAACTGAATCCCTCCTATCATTCATTTCTTCTTTTCTTTTTATTTACTTATTTATCTTTTTTATTTTTTTATTTTCATTTTTTGAAATGGAGTCTTGCTCTGTCAACAGGCTGGAGTGCAGTGGTGCGGTCTCGTCTAACTGCATAACTGCAACCTCTGCCTCCCGAGTTCAAACGATTCTCCTGCCTTAGCCTCCCTGCGCGCCACCACATCCGGCTAATTTTTTTGCTATTTTTTAGTAGAGACGGGGTTTCACCATGTTGGCCAGGATGGTCTCGATCTCCTGACCTCGCGATCTGTCTGCCTCGGCCTCCCAAAGTGCTGAAATTACAGGCGTGAACCACTGCGCCCAACCCTTTCTCTCTATTTATATAGAGTTCTTTGGTTTCTTTGATATCTTTCCAGAAAGTTTCTAAACTTGCTCCATTATGATCTTATATATTATTAGATTAATATCAGTTAGATTTCCTCCTAGGTGCCTTGCTTTTTGTTGCTGTTGCCAATAGTATCTTTCAGGAAATGTGTTTTCTGTCTGTTGGTGGTATATGGAAATACAACTGACTTTTAAATATCAGTCTTATTTTTTGCCATTTTATTAAACTTCTTTATTAACTTTAATTTTTGTAGCTTTTGGGCTTTCTATGCAAATATGCATATTGACTGCAAATAATGTAACTTTATTTCTTACTTTCCAATCTTCAAACTTTTTATTTCTTATACTTGTCTTACTGCAATGTCAAGGATGTCCAGTACCATGTTGATTAGAAATTATGAGAGTGGGCATTCTTGCCTGCTCCTGATTTTAAGAATACTTACAATGTGTCATCATTGAGAATATTTCTTATAATTATTTTAGATGCCCTTTATCAATTTAAGCAAATTCTCTTTTAGTCCTACTTTGCTGGGAATTTTTAGTTATAAGGACTATTGAATATAATTGAATGCTCTTTCAACAATTAAGATGATTATATAGTATTTCTTCTTTGATCTGTTAATGTAGTGAATTACATTATTAGATTTTTTTAATGCTAACTTCATCTTGCACTCCAGTAATAAATCTAATTTGATCATTTTTCTACATTGCTGCTTGTGCATTCTTAATGTTTTGTTTCAAAGTTCTATATCTATATTTATAAGTGAGATTGGCTTGTAAATTTTTCTTTTTGCCTCATTTTTGTTGAGTTTGAGTAACGAGATATACTAGCCTTAAAAAATAAGTTGAATACCAAGAGGCACTCTTAAAACCAGACAAATACATGGAAACTCAACAACTTGCTCCTGAATGAAATCAAAAAATTCTTTCAAACAAATGAAAATAGAGAAACAATCTACTAAAACATCCAGGTTACAACAAAAGCAATGTTAAGAGAAAAGTTTATAGTGCTAATTCCTATATCAAGAAGATAAATCTTAAATTAACAACCTAACCATACACCTAGAGGAACTAAAACATAAGAACAAACTAAACCCAAAGCTATCAGAAACAAAGAAATAACTAAAAGCAGTGTAGACAAAATGAAATTGAGGCCCCAAAAAACTATACAGAGGTTCAATGAAACAAAAGTTGTTTTTTGAAAGGATAAACAAGATTAATAGACTGCTAGCTAGATTAATAAAGAAAAAGAGAAGATCCAAATAACCATGATCAGAAATGACAAAGGTAACATTACAACTAATCACACAGAAATACAAAAGACCCTCAGAGACTGCTATCTCTATGCATACAAACCAGAAAATCTAGAAGAAAATGGATAAATTCCTGGAAACACACAACCTCCCAAGACTGAACCAGGAAGGAACAAAAATTTCAAACAGACCAATAATGAATAAGGAAATTGAATCAGTAATAAAAAACCTACCAGCCCAGAACAGCCCTGGACCAAATGAATTCACAGCCAATTTCCACCAGACATAAAAGAAACAGCTGCTACCAATCCTACTGAAATTATTCCAAAAAATTAAAGAGAAAGGATTCTTCCCTAATTTATTTTATGAAACCAGTATCATCCTGATACCAAAATCTAGCAAAGACACAACAAAAAAAAGAAAACTATAGGCTAATATCCTTGATGAACATAGATGCAAAAATCCTCAGCAAAATATTAGCAAACCAAATCCAACAGCACATCAAAAAATTAATTCACCACAGTCAAGGGGGCTTTATTCCTGGGATGCAAGGATATTTCAACATATTCAACTCAATATATGTGATTCACCCCATAAACAGAAATAAAAACAAAATCCATATGATCATCCCAATAGATGCAAAAAAAGCATTCAATAAAATCCAACATTTTTTCATGATAAAAACCCTCAACAAACTAGACATTGAAGGAACACACCTCAAAATAATAAGAGCCGTCTATGACAAGCCTACAACCAACATTGTACTGACTGGGCAAAAGTTGGAAGTTCTGCCCCCAAGAACAGGAACAAGACAAAGATATCAGCTCTCACCACTCCTATTCAACATAGTACTGGAAGTCCTAGCCAGGGCAAACAAGCAAGAGAGAAATAAAAGGAATCTAAATAGGAAAAGAGGAAGTCAAGTTATCTCTCTTCATTGACGATATGATTATATACCCAGAAAACCCTAAAATTCCGTGAAAAGACTCCTAGACCTAATGATTTGAGCAAAGTCTCAGGATACAAAATCAACATACAAAAATCAGCAGCATTTCTATACACCAATAACATTCAAGCTGAGAATCAAATGAAGAATGCAATCCCATTTAAAATAACCATAAAAAAATCTGAAATAAAACACTTAGGAATACATCTAACCAAGGAAATGAAAGATCTCTACAAGGAGAACTACAAAACACTGCTGAAAGAAATCATAGATAACACAAACAAATAGAAAAGCATTTCATGCTCATGGATTGGAATAATCAATGTAATTAAAGCGTCCATACTGCCCAAAGCAATGTACAGATTCAACACTATTCTTATCAAATTACCAATGTTACTTTTCAGAATTAGAGAAAACTATTCTAAAATTCATATGAACCACCCCCCCACAACACAAACACACAAAATAGCCCAAATAGCCAAAGCAATCCTAAGCAAAAAGAACAAAGCCAGAAGCATCACGTCTTCCAACTTCAAACTATACTACAAGGCTAGAGGAACAAAAACAGCATGGCAATGGTACAAAAACATTAATAGACACATAGACTAGTGCAACAGCATAGAGATCCCTGAAATAAAGCTGCACACCTACAACCAACTGATCTTTGATGAAGCTGACAAAAATAAACACTGGGGAAAGATTACTCTATTCAACAAATGCTGTGGAGAAAACTGGCTAACCATAGGCAAAGAATGAAACTGAACCGTTTTCACTATATACAAAAATTAACTAAAGATAGATTAAAGATCTAAATGTAAGACCACAAACTATAAAAATCCTAAAAGAAAACCTAGGAAATACTTTTCTAGATATGAACTTAGGCAAAGAAATTATGAATAAGTCCTCAAAAGCAAATGCAACAAAAACAAAAATTGACAATTGGAACCTTATTAAACTAAAGGATTTCTTCACTGCAAAATAAACTATCAACAGGGTAAACAACCAACCTACAGAATGGAAGAAAATATTTGTAAACCATGGATCTTACAAAGGGCTAATACACAAAATCTATAAGGAACTGAAACAAACCAACAAGAAAAAACCAACCCCATTAAAAAGTGGGCAAAGTACATGAACAGACACTTCTCAAAAGAAGACATCCAAGCAGCCAACAAATATATTTAAAAATGCTCAACATCACTAATTATTACAGACATACAAATCAAAACCACAATGGGATACCATTTCACACTAGTCAGAATGACATTATTTTAAAAATCAAAAAATCACAGACATTCACAAGGTTGCAAAGAAAAGGGAAGTTTATATGCTGTTAGTGGAAATATGAATTAGTTCAGGTCCTGTGGAAAGCAGTTTGGAGATTTCTGAAAAAACTGAAAATGGAAATTATCATTTGACCCAGTAATTTTATTACTGGGAATATATCTAAAAGAAGATAAACTGTTCTACCAAAAAGACACCTTCACTCATACATTTATCACAGCACTACTCACAGTAGCAAAGACATGGAATCAATCCATCAGTGGTAGGTTGAATCAAGAAAATATGGGCCGGGCATGGTGGCTCATGCCTCTAATCCCAGCACTTTGGGAGGCCAAGGCAGGTGGATCACAAGGTCAGGAGTTCAAGACCAGTCTGGCCAAGACGGTGAAATCCCATCTCTACCAAAAATACAAAAATTAGCCAGGTGTGGTGGCATGCACCTGTAATCCCAGCTACTCGGGAGGCTGAGGCAGAGAATTGCTTAAACCCACGAGGCAGAAGTTGCAGTGAGCCGAGATCACACCACTGCACTCCAGCCTGGACAACAAAGCGAGACTCCATCTCAAAAATAATAATAATAAAAGAAAATATGGTACATATACACCATGGAATACTATTCAGTCATAAAAAAGACTGAAATCATGTCCTTTGCAGCAACATGGTTGCAGCTGAAGGCCATTATCCTGAGCAAATTAATGCAGAAACAGAAAAACAAATACCACATGTTCTCATTTATAAGTGGTAGCTAAACATTGGGTACACACAGACACAAAGATGGGCTCAACAGACACTGGGTATTCCCAAAGTGGGGAGGCAGGGAAGGAGGCAAGGGCTTAAAAACTACCTATTGGGTAATATGTTCACCACTTGGGCAATGGGATCATTAGAAACCCAAATCTCAGCATCACGCAATATACCCAATAACAAACCTGCACATGTACCCTCTGAATCTAAAATTTAAAAATTATACAGTACTTAAAAAGATATTAATGAAATACATTACATCAGTGGGTCTAAAACAATATGAACTACATCTAGATGCTTAAAAAGCACTTAATAAATATCCAATTTATTTGCAAATTATTATAAATCCTCTTTGCAAAAGAGAAGTATTCTTACATTATAAAATCTGTCTCAGACCAAATTATCAATATATTATAGCACTAAGGATACGGATGTAAATATATTTTAGTGGTGAAACACTATAAATATTTATGTCAAAGTTATGAAAAAGCAAGAAATTTTCCCTATAAATATTTGCCAAGAAAATCTGCCAATGCAATTAGGAGGAAACATTGATTAGAAATAGGTGGAGAAGGCCGGGCATGGTGGCTCACACCTGTAATCCTAGCACTTTGGGAGGCCGAGGCAGGCGGATCACCTGAGGTCAGGAGTTTGAGACCAGCCTGGCCAACATGGTGAAACCTGGTCTCTAGTAAAAATACAAAAATAGGCCAGGAGTGGTGGCTCACGCCTGTAATCCCAGCACTTTGGGAGGCTGAGGCGGGCGGATCACTTGAGTTCAGGAGTTTGAGATCAGCCTGGCTAACATGGTGAAACCCCATCTCTACTAAAAATACAAAAATTAGCCAGGTGTGGGGCAGGTGCCTGTAATCCCAGCAACTCAGGAGACTGAGGCAGGAGGATGGCGTGAACCTGGGAGGTGGAGGTTGCAGTGAGCCAAGATCACGCCACTGCACTCCAGCCTGGGTGACAGAGCAAGACTCTGTCTCAAAGAAAAAAAAAAAACTAGCCAGGCGTGGTGGTAAGTGCCTGTAATCCCAGCTGCTTGGGAGGCTGAGTCAGGAGAATTGCTTGAACCGGGGAGGCAGACATTGCAGTGAGCCGAGATCACGCCACTGTACTCCAGCCTGGGCAACAGATTGAGACTGTGTCTCAAAAAAAAAAAGAAAGGAAAAAAGAAAGAAAGAAGGAAACAATGCTTGGAAGTGTTGGAAAAGAGTAGTATGAGGCTGGGCATGGTGGCTTGCGCCTGTAATCCTAGCACTCTGGAAGGCTACTGTGGGTGGGTCTCTTGAGCTCAGGAGTTCAAGACCAGTCTGGGCAACAAAGTGAGACCTCGTCTCTACAAAGAAATACAAAAATCAGCTGGGCGTGGTGGCACATGCCTGTGGTCCCAGCTATTCAGGAAGCTGAGGTGGGAGGATGGTTTAAGCCTGCAAGGCAGAGGTTGCAGTGAGCAGAGATCTCACCACTGCACTCCAGCCTAGGCGACAGAGCCAGAATCTGTCTCAAAAAAAAAAAGAGTAGTATGACATAATTGGTTTATTTATTTATTGAGACAGAGTCTTGCTCTGTCACTAGGCTGGAGTGCAGTGGCATGATTTCAGCTCACTGCAACCTCCACCTCCTGGATTCAAGCGATTTCCCCTGCCTCAGCCTTCCGAGTAGCTGGGACTATAGGCACGTCCCACCATGCCCGGCTGATTTTTTGTATTTTAATAGAGACAGGGGTTTCACCATGTTGGCCAGGATGGTCTCGATCTCCTGACCTCATGATCAGCCCACCTCAGCCTCCCAAAGTGCTGGGATTACAGTCGTGAGCCACTGCGCCAGTTCAATTGTTATAATTATTTACAGACAAAATTATGTATTTAGAAAAGCTAAAACAGCCAACTGAAAAATGGTAAAAAGAGGATATATCTGTAATATAGATATACCTATACATTTCACTATGTAAGGTTATTCATCCAAAGGTTTAAATACTGTCAAACACCTATATTTTATAATTGTAGTGTAATGTAAATATATAGGCCATGGTCTGCAACTTAGTTTCTATAAAGGGTCATTTAGTAAATGTTTTAGGCTTTGTGGGTCATATGATCTATGTTGCACCTACACAGTTCTCACCTTATAGAATGAAAACAGCCACAAAAAATTTATGTAAAAATGAGTACAGCTGCATTAAAATAAAACTTTATTTATGGATACTAAACTTCAAGTTTAATATAATTTTTATGTCATAAAATATTCTTTATTTCCCAACCATTTTAAACAAAAGAGGCTGTAAAAGACCATAGTTTACTGACCCCTGAATAAACTATAAGTGATATTATCACAAGTCATTCTGCTATGTATTATGACATCAAAAACAGCACTGTCAAAATCCATATCACGTCATGAAGAATTTCATAAACTTAATGGAAGAAAGATTATTGACTAACAGATATATAGGCAGGAAGATAATTTTGAATGTAAAGGTTAGGAAAGGCAGGTAGAAGACATTGAGGGGTTTAATGAACAAATGAAATCATCTTCTCCAGCTTCTGTAGATAGAATCACAATAAATTCTGATGTTGCTTTTGTCACACCCCTATGAAAAAATCAGCAAGAGACAGGTGTGGTAGCTCATGTCTGTAATCCCAGAGCTTTGGGAGGCTGAGGCGGGCGGATCACTTGAGGTCAAGAGCTCGAGGCCAGCCTGGCCAACATGGTGAAACCCTGTCTCTACTAAAAATACAAAAATTAGCCAGGCGTGGTGGTGCGTGCCTATAATCCAGTTACTCAGGAGGCTGAGGCAGGAGAATCACTTGAACCCAGGAGGCTAAGGTTGCAGTGAGCCGAGATTGTACCATTGCACTACAGCCTGGGCAACAAACCGAGACTCCATCTCAACAACAACCACCACAAAAAATCAGCAAGAATTTCCCAGTAAATAAAATTTTCATCTTTTTGTTTAAAAAGAAATAAATGTCTCCTCTTTTTTATGTTTTGAAAAAATTTACATAAAATTGCATTTATTTGTTTGGTCTGTTTCTTGAAAGTCTGGCAGAGCTTGCCTGAAAAATCATCTGAAACTAGTGTGAAAATCATCTGAAACAGAAGATTAAACCATGGAATGAGTTTCTTTAATTGTTGTAAAACTCTTGGGCTTTCCGTTGCTTCCTAAGTTTCCTAGATATGTGTCTTTGTGTTTCAAATTTATTGACATAAATTATTCACAATATCCTCTTATTATATATTTAATTTTGCTATGTCTATAGTTATACCCCTTTTTCATTTCTAACATTAGTTACTTGTACCTTGTCTCTTTTTTTTATTATTCAGTTTTGGCAGGTAGAATAAATGTCCCTATCTTAATTCCTGGAACCTGTCCATATAGTATATAACATGGCAAAGTAGAATTAAGGCAGAAGATAGAATTCAGGTTGTTAATCAGCTGATCTTAAAATAAGAAAATTGTCCTGGATTATCTGGGTGGACCCAATGTAATCATGAATGTGGAATTGCGTAGCAGAAGAGTCAATGTCAGAGTGATACAATATGAGAAAGAATCAACAGGCCATTGCTGACTTTGAAGATGGAAGGAGGCCATGAGCCAAGGAATTCAGACAGCTTCCAGAAGCTGGAAACAGCCAGAAAATGGATTGCCTTCTAGAGCCTCACAAAGGAACACAATCTTACTGATACCTTGATTTTAGCCCAGGGATACCTCTGTTGAATGTCTAACCTACACTGTGAGACAATACATTTGTGTTGTTTTAAGCCACTAAGTTTATGATCATTTGTTATAGCAGCCCTAAGAAATTAACTGATATGGTTTGCCAGTGTCCCCACCTAAATCTCGTCTTGATTTGTAGCTCTCATAATTCCCTCTAGTGGAAGATAACTGAATCATGGGGTGGTTTCTCCCACACTGTTCTCATGGTAGTAAATAAGTCTCGTGAGAGCTGATGGTTTTATAAGGGGAAATCCCCTTTTGCTTGGCACTCATTCCTTCTTTGCCTGCCACCAAGTAAGATGTCCTTCCGCCTTCCACCATGATTGTGAGGCCTCCCCAGCTACGTGGAACTATGAGTCCATTAAATCTCTTTTTTTTTCTTATAAATGATATATGTCTTCATCAGCAGCATGAAAACGGACTAATACACTAACACATGAATCTTTCCAGTGGTTTGTGCATACAATTAGTCCTTTAAAATAACCAACTTGGCCAGGTGCAGTGGCTCACACCTGTAATCCCAGCACTTTGGGAGGCCAAGGCAGGTGGATCACGAGGTCAGGAGATCAAGACTAGCCTGGCCAACATGGTGAAACCACGTTTCTACTAAAATACAAAAAATTAGCCTGGCAAGGTGGTGTAAGCCTGTAGTCCCAGCTACTTGGGAGGCTGAGGCAGGAGAATTGCTTGAACCTAGAAGGCAGAGGTTGCCGTGAGCTGAGATCGAGTCACTGTACTCCAGCCTGGGCAGCAGAGTGAGACTCCGTCTAAAGAAAAAAAAAAGAAAGAACCAACTTGTGATTTTATTGATCCTTTCTATATCTATTCTTTTAAGTTCATTGACTTTTGCTCCTGTGTTTATTATTTCCTGCCTTTACTTTCTGGGTTTATCTTATTGTTCTTTTTCTGATGTTTTATGTACAAGCATTTAAAGTTACATGTTTTGGTAATATTGCATAGGTTTAAACAGATAGTATTTTTTAATCATTCAGTTACTAGTATTTTCTAATTTCCATTATAACTTGTTCTCAACTATAGGTTATTTAGAAGTGAATTTTTTAAATTTCCAAATATGTTACCTATTTTAACTTTCTTTTTGTTACTAGAATCTAATTTAATTTCATTTAGTCAGAGATGTATATTAAAAATTGCTTGAAATGTATTGAGGCTTGTTTTTATAGTCTGGTATTGTATTAGTCTATTCTCACACTGCTAATAAAGACATACCCAAGACTGGGTAAATTTTAAAGGAAAAAAGTTTAATGGACTCAAGTTCCACATGGCTGGGGAGGCCTCACAATCATGGCAAAAGGTGAAGGAAGAGTAAAGAGATGTCTTACATGGTGGCAGGGAAGTGAGCTTGTGCCGGGGAACTCCCATTTATAAAACCATCAGATCTCACGAGACTTATTCACTATCACAAGACACAGTATGGGGGAACCACCCCTATGATTCAATAACCTCCACCTGGTCCCACCCTTGACAAGTGGGGATTATTACAATTCAAGGTGAGATTTGGGTGGGGACACTGCCAAACCATATCAAGTATGTATTTTTATTCCCTGAAAAGAATTTGTATGTCAGTGAAAAAAAAATTGCCCAGACCAATGTCATAGATCTTTTTCCCTATGTTTCCTTCTAGTAGTTTTACAGTTTAGGTCTTCAAGTCTTTAATCCATTTTGAGTTGGGTTTTGCACATGGTGTGAAATGAGTCTGATTACATCCTTCTGTGCTTACTTATACTTTTTGATGTAATATTTTATGTATTGAAACAAACTATTTTCTATTTTATATTTCATAATTCCAACATCTGAATTCCTTGAAGATCCAATTCTACTGTTTGTTGTTTCTGTTGATTCTTGTCCATTGAGTTTTCATGTGTTTTATGATTTTTGATAATAACTATTGTTCCTTGGAATTTCACTTTGGGAAATTATTTGAGGAATGGTGTAAAGACGTTTTCCTCCAGAGAGGATTGGTGTTTTCCTCTGATGGGTGTCTAACGGCACCACTAACCCAAAGTGGCTTTAACTACATTCCTGGATTGGACTTTTCACACCTCACAGGTAATGATCCTCAACATCCTACTTATGGCCAGCTGTGTTTACAAACTCTCAAAGGACTCTTCCTTTCTCCACCCATAGCCAAAGTGAAGACAGACAAGTTTCCTCAAAACCAGACATAATTTGTCCTAGGTTACTGTTTTATGGAGCATATCACTTTATAGTATCTCAGTCATATCTCAGTCTTAGACTTTGCCTTCTGTCTCCTGACATATGACCCAGTGAAACTGAAATTCCAGGCCACCAGAGATTTGCAGATGCTCCCGAGGCACTAATCTGTTCACTCTTGCTTACCCATATGTATTTATAATTCCTACTCATTTTCTGCCTCCAAGGAGTCTTATTTTCTCAACAGTTCAACTCTACATTTCTAAAGTTTTAAATACATTGTATTACACATTTTTAGATATTTTGTGCCAGGAGTATTTTTCAGGGTATGACCGCAAGAAAAGAAATCTCAACCATCCATTGACCTCTACAAATAAGTGAAAACTTAAATTAAAATCTTCATTATTTGACAGATAATAGGCACACCAGAGGCTACTCTAGGTCAACTCATATTTTCCCAAGGCCTCATTAACTAGTTGTCAGGGAACTTTGAAAGAAATGTAGATTATTTCTTTGACTATACATATTCTAAATGTTATTGATTCAGTATATTAAATATAAACTAGAGAAAATGAGAATTTTTTTGCTACTAGACATATTGCTAGTACAACCACTTTGGAGAAACATTTGGCAGCTTCTTGTAAAATTAAATATACCCAGTGAAATGGAGTGAACATTTGTGTCCCTCTAAAATTCCAATATGATGGTATTTGAAGGTGGGGTCTGTGGGAGATAATTAGGTCATGAGAGTGGAGAGCTAATGGATAGGATCAGTGCCCTTATAAGAAGAGACCAGAAAGGTAACTAGTTCTCTTTCCATCCTGTAAGAATACAAAGAAAAGTCAGGTCAGCATTCTGCAACCCAGAAGAGGACCCTCATCAGAATCAGCCATGCTGGCATACTGATCTTGGACTTCCAACCTCCAGAACTGTGAAGGCTGTTGTTTACAAACGACTCAGTCTACAGCACTTTGTTATAGCAGCCCAAGCTGACTAAGACACCCAGGTATTCCATGACTAGAGCGTTACTGAATAGAAATGAAAACATACACTGACACAAACATTTGTACAATAATATTCATAGCAGCATATTTATAATAGCCCAAACTGGAAATAACCCAATAGATAAAGGGACAAATGCTGTGTATGTATGTAATGGAGTACTTTGCAACAAAAAGACAGGAGCTACTGAATCACTCAATAGCATGGATGAATCTCAGAAACATGTTAAGTAGAGAACCCAGACCAGGCCGGGCACGGTGGCTCATGCCTGTAATCCCAGCACTGTGGGAGGCCAAGGTGGACGAATCACTTGAGGTCAGGAGTTCGAGACTAGCCTGGCCAACTTGGTGAAACTCCATCTCTACTAAAAATGCAAAAAAAAAAAGCATGGTGGTGGGCACCTGTAGTCCCAGTTACTCAGGAGGCTGAGGCAGGAGAATCGCTTGAACCCAGGAGGCAGAGGTTGCAGTGAGCTGAGATGGCACCACTGCACTCCAGCCTGGGTGACAGAGCAAGACTCCATCTCAAAAACAAACAAACAAACAAAAAAACAGACCAAAAATATTTAAATATTTACTGTGTGATAAGTCCATTTACACGAAATAGAAGAAGAGACAAAACTAACTTATGGTAACACAGGTCAGATGTTACCTTGGGGATGTGGGAGGAGATTTGAAAGGAAAGAGCCAGAGGAATCTTTTGTTTGTTTGTTTGTTTGTTTTTTGAGATGGAGTCTTGCTCTTTTGCCCAGGCTGCAGTGACATGGTACCATCTCAGCTCACTGCAGCCATCACCCTCCCAGGTTCAAGTGATTCTCCTGCCTCAGCCTCCCGAGTAGCTGGAAATATAGGCACGTGCCACCACATCCAGCTAATTTTTGTGTTTTTAATAGAGACAGAGTTCCACCTGACCTCTGGCGATCTGCCCATCTCAGCCTCCCAAAGTCCTGGGATTATAGGCATGAGCCACCATGCCTGGCCGAGTCAGAGGAATCTTTATTGGGGCGATGTAAATCTGTATCTGGTATGTGATAGTAGTTACATAGGTGCACACAAATGTCAAAATTCATGAAACTGAACACTTAAGATCTTTCCATAAAGAAAATGTGGTATTATATACACCATTTGTAATACTATGCAGCCATAAAAAAGAAAGAGATCATGTCCTTTGCAGAAACATGGATGGAGCTGGAGGCCATTATCCTTAGCAAACTAACACAGGAACAGAAAACCAAGTATCACATGTTCTCAATTATAAGTGGGAGCTAAATGATGAGAACACATAGAGGGGAACTACAGACACTGGGGCCTACCAGAGGGTGGAGGGTGGGAGGAGAGAGAAGATCAGGAAAAATAACTAGTGGGTACTAGGCTCAATACCTAGATGATGAAATAATCCGTACAATAAACCCTCGTGACATGGATCTACCTATATAACAAACCTGCACATGTAGCCGTGAGCTTAAAATAAAAGTTTTTTTAAAAAAGATCTTTCCATTTTATTGTATGTAAATTATGCCTGTTAAAAAAGTAGTCGATTATTTCTAAAAATCTTTCACATGATTCGTTATTCTATAGCATAATTCAGCAATTTAAAAATATTAGCTGCCAGGATAGGAGAGACCTTATGGTTTAGCTAATTTACAGAGACATTCATTAACGTATGATATTTTCCTTTGGTCACAGGTCTGCCCTTTTTAACAATTGGAATAGGCCAGGGGTGGTGGCTCATGCCTATAGCACTTTGGGAGGCCGAGGCAGGCAGATTGCCTAAGCTCGGGAATTTGAAACCAGCCTGGATAACATGGCAAAACCACGTCTCTACCAAAAATACAAAAAATTAGCCGGGCGTGGTGGGGGCGCCTGTAATCCCAGCTACTCGGCAGGTTGAGGCAAGAGAATTGCTTGAACCCAGGAGGAGGAAGTTGCAGTGAGCTGAGATCGCACCACTGCACTCCAGCCTGGGTGACACAGCAAAACTCTGTCTTAAAAAAAAAAAAAAAAGATTGGAATAAGCTCAAAAAGAGTATCCACTTCAATAGCAAAAACTAGATTATATTTCAATTTGGGGGCCAATCATTGAAGGTTCTTTGGTAATACTGAGCAGGAAATGGGGAAAAACATATCATATTGTGTATGGGTGATATATCTGTAGTGTCAGCCAAATCAGGAGCAAGGGACTATGGATTTATTCATAGGATATTTGGGAAAGACCATTTAAAATGTTTGCTGGAGGCAGGTAGCAAAGTTTGGGATAACTTTTAACATACCGTAGCAATATTCGAAAGGCAGGTTTGAGACACAGGAGACTGCTCATTTTACTTGTCAAAATAAGAGCAGTAAATGAATATTATGAAATTCCCTGTAGATAAAGAAAATGGCAGGAAAATGACTCCGGGTAAAAAGACACATATCTTTCTTTACAAGTAAAATATTCTGCAAAATAAATTTCACACGCTAGCACAACCTAAAATCTCTAGGTTTGTGATGAAGCTTAATCTTTCAAAAATATGAGGCTAACACTCGGCCTGCCTAAATCACAAGATGTTGGGGAACGTCAGATCAGAAATGCCTCCTTCAAGGTTTTCTTTTGATTTCCTCAACAGTATGATTCAGCAAGTTTACTCCCTCAACATACTCACTGAGTGCCCCTAATATGAAAGACACGCTCTTAACTGCTTGAAACACATCAGTGAACAAAGCAGACAAAACCTCGGTTTCATGGAGCTTACATTCTATTTGGAGAAACCAGGTAATTTTTTAAAATGCGTAAGAAATAAATCATATAGGTAATAAAATATAAGTGATAAGAGAAAAGAAACAGAACAGAGTAAGGGGAAGATACATCACCATATGAATGTTTTAGAGAAAGTCTTTTTTTTTCTATTAAAGCAAAAAAGATATGCTACTCAGGAGGCTGAGGTGGGAGGATCACTTGAACCCACGAATTGGAGTCCAGCCTGGGCCATAAAGCAAGACCCTGTCTCTCTTTAAAAAAATTTTTTTAAAAATTAAAAAGCAAAACAGATATACTAAGAGAGCATTTATCCACCATAACAATGAGACAAGCAGTTAGAAAGCACCCTAAGCTAGGGTTGTTGGTAGGTATTGCAACCTAACAGATTAGAGAATAAAGCCAGTTCTGTCAAAGTGATGAAAAGCATTTTATTCAACACTTTTTTTTTTTTTTGCCAACACATAGTTGCCTAAAATACATACATGAAAATGTCTCACACCTGTAATCCCAGCACTTTGGGAGGCCAAGGCGGGCAGATCACAAGGTCACGAAATCGAGACCACGGTAAAACCCCGTCTTTACCAAAAATACAAAAAATTAGCGGGCCCGGTGGCGGGTGCCTGTAGTCCCAGCTACTCAGGAGGCTGAGGCAGGAGAATGGCGGGAACCCGGGAGGCGGAGCTTGCAGTGAGCCGAGATCGCGCCACTGCACTCCAGCCTGGCGACAGAGCGAGACTCCGTCTCAAAAAAAAAAAAAATAAAAAAAAGAAAATGTCATGTCCATTAGTGGCCATTTTAAAACTGTAATGATTCAGAAAATTCAATAAGAAAATCTGGCTGGATGTGGTGGCTCCAACCTGTAATCCCAACACTCTGGGAGGCTGAGGCGGGTGAATCACTTGAGATCAGGAGTTCAAGACCAGACTGGCAACATAGCAAAGCCCCATCTCTACTAAAAATACAAAAATTAGCTGGGCATGGTGGTGGGTACCTGTAGTTCCCGCTACTCGGGAGGCTGAGGCAGGAAAATGGCTTGAACCAGGGGGTTGGAGGTTGCAGTGAGCCGAGATCATGCCACTGCACTCCAGCCTGGGTGACAAAGTGAGATGCTGTCTCAAAAATAAATAAATAAAAATTTTTAAAAAGAAGCAAAATCTTACCACAAAGTATATTTATCCATCTAGTGTTATTCCTTCTTTCTAAAGATTTTCAGAACATTCTCTCTTGAGAATGATGCTGCACCATGAGTAGAAATATTTAATACATTAAAATGAATTATTGTTTTGTAAAATATATGTCAAAGTACTTGGCATATTACGGGCACATGTAAATGTATTTGTTAAAATTAAAAAAGAATTGTTTGAATAGTCATAAGGCCTTACTGGGGATTACTTATTAAATATTTATGAATAAAAAAAAGAGCATTCATTTTTGAGAACTAGAATAACACTTTCAGGAAATTAATTGCAATTACCCTTGATGTGGTGGTCTTTATAACATAGACTTAAACACTGTGAACATATGCTCATATTATGTCAGTTTATCCTATAGTTCCTTTATTCTTTGTTTTCTTCAATTTCACTGTTCATTATACCACCATTTCCATCACAAAGTGTGAAATAGAAGGGGAAATGAAAGCTGGTAAACAGAGTTTATGTCAGTTTGGCTCTTAAAAGAAAGTGAGGAAGTCAAAACAGCTAGATAAAATTAGGTCTGAGGTGTTTTCATCTGTGCTATTCCTTTTTTCTTTTTCTTTT
>NW_012102599.1:1797108-1798503 GCF_000951045.1 Mandrillus leucophaeus
GGTTCAAGTGATTCTCCTGTCTCAGCCTCCAGAGTAGCTGGGATGACAGGTGCATGCTGCCATGCCTGGCTAATTTTTAGTTTTTTAGTAGAGACAGGGTTTCACCATTTTGGCCAGGCTGGTCTTGAACTCCTGACTTCAAATGATCCACCCATCTCGGCCTCCCAAAGTACTGGGATTACACCACCCCCCAGCCCCAGCTAATTTTTTTGTATTTTTAATAGAGACAGGGTTTCACCATGTCGGTCAGGCTGGTCTCAAACTCCTGACCTCAGGTGATCCACCTGCCTGAGCCTCCCAAAGTGCTGGGATTACAGGCGTGAGCCACCGCACCCGGACTCATCTGTGCTATTCCTAGCCTGTATCACCACAAATCATTGGGAGTACACTTGTGTGACTCACTGCAATTTCCTCTTTCAGGAACTATTGATATACTGATATGAGAATATTTTATTTAATAATCATCATTTCTTCTCTTGAAAAGTGCTTTTGCAAACAGATAAGAAGGCATATTAGCTGATCATTCAAACTCTGACAATTATTTCTCTTTGCAAATGGAAATACAAAGAATGTCCTCCCAGAGACTGATGTGGAAGCAATGTGTATGTTCCCATTGCATCTTGTTTACATCCCTGTTTTAGTTAATTCCTGTATTTTATTTAGTTGTTTGCCAGTCAGTCATTCCCCCCAACTGAAAATTCCTTGATGGAAGAGTTGCCTTTCATTTTTGTAGCCCCAGGTTTCTATCACAGGTGAAAGAATAAATAAATAAAAGATGACTGGGATTTACACGAGAGTTAGCCAAGTCTCTCTCTCTTAAACACTGTAAGTCCAACAAAAACAGCTTGGAAAGTCTCTTATTTGGGAGTAAGCCAGCTCCCCTAATTGCAAGAAGCTCTGAATCAAAATATATCCACCACTCCCTTTTGTATCTCCATTATCTACATGTAATACAAATGCATCAAACCATTATATTAACTACTATATATTAGCTGCCTTTCAAATAAATGGAAAGGTTAAAAAACACTGCTGTAAAATAGATTATCTTGCTAGTAGTGCATAGCCAATGCAAACCCATTATAAGTCTCAAACAGTGTTGAAGTAGCTCCCTTTTTTGGTAAAGTTAAAACTAAATAGCGTATACTGTGTAATTGTGATAATGGAATATTCCTACTAATAATTACTCAGAGACTCAGATACATTCTTGATGAAAAATGATCAAACAAGGTGCTTTATTTTTAACTTAGGACTTCAGAGGGTTTATTATTTTGAAATCAAATCTATCAAACCTCATGAGTACATTATTCCTCATTAAGATTCCTTTTGAATTCATTTGACATGTTAAAGACAGGGTATCAGTGAATAATTTATAAGTAAAATTATTTTATAATATTT
>NW_012102599.1:1803918-1804364 GCF_000951045.1 Mandrillus leucophaeus
CACCTGAGTGTGGTGGTATGTGCCTGTAGTCCCAGCTGCTTGGGGACTGAGGCAGGATTACTTGAGCCCAGGAGTCAGCCTAGGCAACATAGCAAGACCCTGTCTCTTAAAAAAAAAAAAAAAAAAAAAATCCATCAACCCAGAAAGAATTTGGAGTAATATCTATGCTATTCTTAGACCAGGGGAAGAGAAACAGCTATTTTAAGTTTGGGAAGGCAATAAAGGTATTGGGAGCTGATGTAACCAGTTTTGAAAGCAAGAGAACAAACATCATCATAAATGATGGTTGATTATTGACAAGGTGAAGAAAAACACTGACACATTACTATTAGGCCAAGGAAGTTTGGCTAAGATGGATTTTATAAGAGCTCTTTCTTCTACCCACCAATAGAAGAGGCTCCCATCTGTCCCCCACTAAGAATTTCTCTGTGCTTCATCTGTCTTCT
>NW_012102599.1:1805384-1806544 GCF_000951045.1 Mandrillus leucophaeus
AAAAAAAAAAAAAACTACCCTCCAATAAGCACTTTCAAATCATTTATTTACCTTTCTAAGCAAGAAAGGTAAATAATTATTTACCTTTATTATTTATTATTATTATTATTTACCTATACTTTATTATTATTTACCTTTCTTTCTAAGCAAGAAAGGTAAAATGATCTCAAGAAGCAAGGGGATCTTCTCCCCACCCAATTTATAAATATAAACCCACAATATACTCACAAAAATAAAACCGTGGGCTGACGAAGTGGCTCACATCTGTAATCCCAGCACTTTGGGAGGCCAAGACAGAAGGATCACTTGAGGTCAGGAGTTTGAGTCCAGACTGGTCAACAGAGCAAGACCTCCTCTCTACAAAAATAATTTTAATATAGCTAGGTGTGGTGGTGCACCCCTGTAGTCCCAGCTACTCAGGAAGCTGAGGATCACTTGAACTCAGGAATTTGAGACTGCTGTGAGCCATGACAGGTCACTGTACTCCAGCCTGGGTGACAGAGTGAGACCCCTTCTCAAGAAAGAAAGAAAGAAAAGGGTGAATGTCAGTCATGTCTAGGTTGTATGGACATCACTCATTCATTTACTTATTAAATAATTGTCAATCCTGGTTGGTGCCAGGTGCTCTGCTGAATTCTGGTGTTCAGAAAATAGTACATCTAGAAGATAGAAACAGTACAAAAAGTAAGGATACACTGAGGACACATGTAAAATTTTGGTTTTACTTTACTATACTGTAGTCTAGCAGTAGAATGGAACTGATTAACATTACGGCTATAAACACAGTCATTATTGTTACAGAATCCACATTTCCAGTTTCCATGTCAAAAAAATATATATTTCATGATGATAATCCCAGTGAAATAAAATATTTTGTCTTAAAGTGAAGGGTAGCGAGAACTTAAGGTGAATAAAGCGTATGTGCAAACAAATATTATTATTTAGAAAATCCAGATATCCAGTGTTTTCACTGTTACTGTTTTCTGATTTTAAAAAATGGTACCACAGCCGGGCGCCATGGCTCACACCTGTAATTCCGGCACTTTGGTAGGTCAAGGTGGGTGAATCACAAGGTCAGGAGATCGAGATCAGCCTGGCCAACATGGTGAAACCCCGTCTCTACTAAAAAATACAAAAAATCAGCTGGGCATAGTGGCACA
>NW_012102599.1:1811115-1812780 GCF_000951045.1 Mandrillus leucophaeus
TCAGCCCACAATATCTTAAAATTAGATTATCTTTATTCTAACTATTCTCTTTATAACCCAGTGGAATCAAGCATTGAAAATATGTGCTATGATTGCTTCATCTAAGTAACATAATGCCAGAAAACCAAATTGTAGTCATAGTGTTTATTTAGCAAAAATATTTTTAACTCACGACTTAGCATCATGTAAATGCAACATCAAATAATCACTGAAATATGTCATCAAATATAATTAGCAAAAATATTTTTATCTGGCTACTTAGCATTACGTATATGCAACAATAAATATTCATTGCAGCAAATCATCAAATATGAGTTTTTCTCTGATTTTAATCCAATTCATATAAAGACTATTTAATGATAGAATACAGCCTTTTCTTTTCACCCTTCCTTCTTTTGAAGTGCTAGGGAGCACAATTACCATCTGAACACTCACATTAATACATTTGCAAGTCCTTTGCTAGCATATCAAAATAGTTTAAATTTATACCTATTTATTTTCCTAATCTAGGTTTCAGCGATTATATTACAATTTTCTGAAATGTTCACAAAGCTAATTTTGTTCCATTTTTCTCCAGTTACAAATACATAAACACACATCTGTTTAAATTTGCACCCATCTTATTTTAATTGTATTTTCAAAATACATAAATGCTTTTTCTTGTCAAAAGGTGACAGTAAGTTATCTGTGTGAAATAGTTGTAGTAGAGGGAATTCTAGAATTTTTAACACAATAAATATCACTTTCTTCATTAAAGAATTCCAGAAAGTAAACGCATACTTAAAGCTGCTTTGGGCCAGGCTCGGTGGCACAAGCCTGTAATCTCAGCACTTTCAGAGGCCAAGGCGGGTGGATTACGAGGTCAGGAGTTCAAGACCAGCCTGGTCTGAACATGGTGAAACCCCGTCTCTACTAAAAATACAAAAATTAGCCAGATGTGGTGGTGGGCGCCTATAATCCCAGCTACTCGGGAGGCTGAGGCAGGAGAATTGCTTGAATCCAGAAGGCAGAGGTTGCAGTGAGCCAAGATTGGGCCGTTGCACTCCAGCCTGAGCGACAGAGCGAGACTCCATCCCACAAAAAAAAAAAAAACAACAACAACAACAAAAAAGCTGCTTTGAAGAAAGTGTTTCAAAGAGCAAAATCATGATGAGATTGTTGTAATCTCAATGTCTGAAATCTTGACTATAGATTTTAAATATTTTCATTTTTAGGTATGCTACGATAATTAAGTACTATGAATTAGGTTACTGTACTATATAACAGTCAACTACAATTGCAATCTTGTTTTATTTTATTAGTTTTTCAGATCTAGAATTTCAGCCTATGCAGCATGTATCCAAAAAGAGGATCTTTTCTGTAACCACTAGCTGACACTAATTTTTTAAAATTAAGAAGGCAAAGCTAGATTACAATTACAAACTCACCTTTCGGTGTCTTGAAATATTCCGGCAAAATTAAAATGAATGTGATCACTATTGCCACAAATAATTTAAGAAGGGCTGTTTTTGTCATGTCTCTTCACATGACACAAATGTGTTCCCTTCCAGTACACTCATGGTATGTTGCTTCCTGCTTTAAGTTTCATCTCTGCAGTACTTTAGATTAATGCAATTCACCTCATACTCACTTCCTTTTGAGTAAGACTTAAAAAAAAAAAAAAAA
>NW_012102599.1:1817295-1832789 GCF_000951045.1 Mandrillus leucophaeus
AAAAAAAAAAAAAAAAAAAAGGTACTACGTGTCTCCAGTCTTTTTCTTCCTGCTCACTCTCTCCTATACCCCCACCACCCACCCATTTCCGTTTATCTATTTTCTTGTTATCACTCACCCAAACCTGAGCTCTATGAAACAATGGGTGGGCAAACAGTAAGAAGCAGGAGGTAAAGGCTGTTCTGTGAATACATTGTGAGCATGAATTAACTGTCTTTTCTTCTGACTGGACGATTTGATGAATAGATGGGAACCATGGGTTGGGAAACATTGGCACCCGAGTCTAAGATCAGTCAAAATGGGTGAAGGACATCAAATATGACTTACTTTAAGAACAGCATCAAGGCTCATTCTAAGGAAGGGAAGAATTGATGAGAGTCATGGCTTGTTTCATAGGCTGGACTAAGTGGTATTGGAATACAGGTCAGGTCGTGGGCTCAGTAGAGATGCTGGTGGGGAGTGGTAGGAAGCCCTGTCCGGGCCGAGTGTGGTGGCTCACACCTGTAATCCCAGCACTCTGGGAGGCCAAGGTAGGAGGATTGCTTGAGCCTAGGAGTTTGAGATCAGCCTGAGCAACAAGGCAAGACCCTGTCTCTACAAAAAAACCTTAAAAATTAGCTGGGTGTATTGGCTTGTGCCTGCAGTCCCAGGTACTTGGGAGGTTGAGACTGGAGGATAACTTGAGCCAGGGAGGTTGAGTCCGTAGCGAGTTCTGCTTGTGCCACTGCACTCCAGCCTGGGCAACAGAGGGAAGCTGAAGGACAGGACAAGACAAGACAAGACAAAGCAGAAAGAGAAGGAAGGAAGGAAGGAAGGAAAGAAGGAAGGAAGGAAGGAAAGAAGGAAGGAAGGCAGGAAGGAAGGAAGGAAAAAGGAGGCCCTCTCTCTTAATTCTTCTCCATCTTACAGGTTTCGCAAAGTCGTCGGTGAACAATGCAACTCCTTTTTTTTTTTTTTTTTTGATACAGAGTCTCGCTCTGTCACCCAGGCTGGCGTGCAATGATGTGATATCAGCTCACTGTAACCTCTATCTCCTGGGTTCAAGCAATTCTCCTGCCTCAGCCTCTGGAGTAGCTGGGATTACAGGCTCCCACCACCACACCTGGCTAATTTTTGTATTTTTAGTAGAGATGGGGTTTCACCATGTTGGCCAGGCTGGTCTTGAACTCCTGACCTCAGGTGATCCGCCCACCTCGGCCTCCCAAAGTGCTGGTATTATAGGCGTGATACTTCCCATTTTGACCCTGTTATGATTCCCCAGATGTTCTGACTCTTATTTTCGAATACAAGGATTCTAGCCATAATTGTAACCAATGGAAATGAAATTTACCATGGAAGTACTGACTTGATGTAACATGGCTAACTCACTTTAATTCCTGATAAATTTTCTAAAAAGGGTAGTTAAGCCACTCCAATTTTTTGCACATTAATTTTGATTAATTATGTTTTAGTTTTTAATTAGTTTTCATTAATTTTGAAATTTGTTAGTACATATTCTTTTCTATGTAAAGTTTCCAACAACTTGTTGGTTCATTTATTAATGATTTTGTCTATTTCAAAGTTGATTACTTTGGAAGTTTTTTTTTTTTTTTGGTAGCACTTCGTTAGTGGTGGCAGAGATTGGAGTTACCCTAAGTTACCAGCAGCGAATCCATAGGTGTCTGCAGCAACCTCAATTCTTGCCTCCTCAGAAGAAAGAATTCAACTGAGGGGCATAAAGCAGAAGGAGAGACAGAGGTAAGTTTCCGAGCAGGAGTGAAAGTTTATTAAAAAGCTTTTTAACAATAAAGAAAGGAAGGAAAGAAAAGAAGGAAAGTACAACTTGGAAGAGGGCCAAGCGGGCAACTTGAGAAACCCAGTGCCCAGCTTGACCTCTTGACTTGGAATTTTATACGTTGGCATACTTCCGGGATCTTGCATTACTTCTCCTTACTCCTGAGATCTTATCAGGAAGCTGCTGATCAGTTTCAGGTGTTTTCTATCTATTAGGAGCCTGCCTGTCCCTTGCACCAGCTGTGACCAATTACTGCTTTAACGAACCAGTTAACAACAGCCTGACCATCATCTGATGGTTGCCCAACACTCCTGGGTTTTGTTGGGGTGGGGTCTTCTCTTGCCCTGCTCATACCTGACTAGCTCCTACTGTAACATTATTTCTTTTTCTTTTCTTTTCTTTTTTTTTTCTTTTTTTTGAGACAGAGTCTTGCTCTGTCCCCTAGGCTGGCTGGAATGCAGTGGCGTGATCTCAACTCACTGCAACCTCCGCCTCCCAGGTTCAAGCAATTCTTCTGTCTCAGCCTCCCGAGTAGCTGGGATTACAGGTGCCCACCACCACGCCTGGCTAATTTTTGTATTTTTAGTAGAGACAGGGTTTCACCATGTTGGCCAGGCTGGTCTCAAACTCCTGACCTTGGGTGATCCATGTACCTCAGCCTTCCAAAGTGCTGGGATTACAGGCGTGAGCCACCACGCCCGGCCCAGTACCAATATTTCTTCCAGACCTGCACTGCCCACACACCTCCTGCCAGTCTGATCTCAGACTTGTTATCCTATTCTTGGACACCTAAAAGGCAAAATTATCCAGCAGTTCCATGGATCCTTTGTTTTCGATAGGCTGACCCATGTGCTCTGCAACTGGTTTCTCTGGAGATGGCCAGATAGTGAATATTAGGAGAACAGTCCAGGGACCCGAAGTCCCAGACCATAGCC
Organism: Mandrillus leucophaeus; assembly: GCF_000951045.1. Lineage (NCBI taxonomy): Eukaryota > Metazoa > Chordata > Mammalia > Primates > Cercopithecidae > Mandrillus > Mandrillus leucophaeus. The sequence goes on from NW_012102599.1 coordinate 1,820,005, forward strand.
TGGCTGCTCTGAGGATACAGGAATCAGTGTCTCAAAGTCAGCCTGCAGTTCACTTGCTGGACATCAGTGTGTCATCTCTGACTTAGCAAATAATGAGTAAATTAAGATATGCACCCAGATATTTCAGGAATCTCTATGATTTTTCTATATATTAATAATCCAATTCCATAAATACTTTTAATCATTCTACCAACAGTTATTAACTGCTTAAAGTGATAGCAGAGCAAAAGCCAATGACAAGTTCTAAATATCTTATGGGTCAAATCTTCCAAGATTCAATAGCATAGGTTCAAATTGAAGGTTCAAAATGTTTTGCTTTTTTTTTTTTTTTTACTGTCATAATTCATCCACTAAATGTTTTATAACTGAAATTGCTAAATATATAAAATACGTTAAATCTTTGCATTTTAAACACTAGCAATCACTTAAATTTAAGAATTAAGCTGCAGGTAATCTAACTTAAAATGACAGTGCCTCAGAAATAAATAAATCAAGATTGTGCTAACCCTTGATTTCATTTAACTTCTCATTTTATTTTGAAGATAGAACTGAAGCAACAGAAAAGTCAGAAATAAAAAGGGAGTAGACAAGCATTGAGTGCTGTGTAAGAAACTTTAACAACGCTTTTGTGGCTTGGATTTATATACCACAGATTTGTAGCAAATGCTAAACCTTTAAGTGTATGACTCTGGGATATTGTTAGAATTTAATGTATGTATTTACCTTGAAGAGTTGTGAGAAGTCAGGGGGTTCCCAGAATTTGAGAAATCAGTAAAGGTTCTCCTTGCTGCCCAACACTCCCCTTTTGATAATACTCATGGCGTCTGTGCTGTCTTCTCTTATAACCTCTGTTACCAACATCCAAACTTAAAAATGCTGCAGAAGTTAGTTTTAAAGGCAGCATTCAATTTTTAATGGTCCACAGATGGATCATAATTCCATATTCTAATTATGTCATTAAAAAATTTCATATATAACACTACAATGTGAACATTCACATATATAAATATTTGTGGGAGTCTGATTATAAAGTGGAACTACTGAGACAAAGAGTATAAAGGTTTTTGAAGATCTTAATTCATATAGCCAACTGTCTTCCATGTAAGTTGTATCTACATACATTCTTATCAACTATGTACGGGAGTGCCCATATATCACAAAACTTCAACACAAGCCATTACAGTCCTTTAACCATTGCCAATTTAAAAGAAAAAAAAAAAGTATTGTTTAATTTGCATTTCTTTGGTTGATAGTAATTCTGAACATTTTTAATATTTGCTGGCAATTTGAATTTCTTTTGTTAATTGCATGTTCATGTCTTTTATTGCAGCATTTATATCCTTCCTGTTGATCTATAAGACTTTTTTCTCTATTGGGAATATGGAATCTTTGCATATGTTTTGCAAGCATTTTTCCCAGGCTGTCATTTGCCTTTTCATTTTGTATATGGTGGGAGTTTTTCCACCCAACTATTTTGTAACAGATTATAAAATACGTACCTAAAAGTTTTATGCAGAGAAACACAGTTCTTCATTATATTCATAATATTACATGAAATAATGCATAGTTTATCAATTAATCATTTATTCTTTTGTTTTTGTTTTTTGAAATGGAGTCTCAATCTGTCTCCAGGCTGGAGTGCAGTGGCACAATCTTGGCTCACTGCAACCTCTGCATCCCAGGTCCAAGCGATCCTCTTGCCTCAGCCTCCTGAGTAGCTGAGACTACAGGTGCGTGCCACCACACCCAGCTAATTTTTCGTATTTTTAGTAGGGACAGGGTTTCACCATGTTGGCCAGAATGGTCTCGATCTATTGACCTCGTGATCCGACCGCCTTGGCCTCCCAAAGTGCTGGGATTACAGGCGTGAGCCACCAAGCCCAGTCTCATTTATGCTTAAATACGAAGTTTACTTGCAGCCTGATTTTGGCTTCCTGAAATGCATCAAAACTTGGTCATCTCCCTTAAAGTGACAACATCTGACCCTCTAACATCCTGTTAGGGTTGATGATAATACTAATGGCCCACGTCGCCATAGTTTTGTTTTACAACTTCCAAAGCACTTTTACAAATATTAGATTATTTTTTAAAAAACACAAATATTAGATTATAAAGGGGAATCTAGGAACTGCTACAAATGGCTACAAATCTGCAATTACTTACCCACTGCGAGCTTCTCCTTCCTGTTTCAATGAAGGAATAAGAGATTAACGAATCTAAAACACAAGAGGTTGTTCCTACTACACTAGTGTTTAACTTTCCTAAGTCTTATATTTCATATCTGAGATCCGGGTTCTCAAAAATACTTTAATGTATTTATATTTCTAATCAAGACCAAATGTCTTAATTAAATAATTATGCATTCTGTGTTAGATACAAATGTTTAAACTTGAGAGGATCTTTTACATCAAGGAGGTGCTCTACCCTAGGAAAGCAAAAGCAATATACTTTTTAGAAAATTATAAATAGCAGCCTTAAAAAGGATAGTTTAAATTTAACTTCTACATAGTTATTTATTAATATATGAAATATATACCTGTGTATACTTTATATAAGTAATTTTTTTTCTAGTTGAAACTATCCTCCATCCCTTCACTATATTCTGTGGAAAGGTCTTTATTGGATCAACAACAGCACCAACAATCGATGGCATTTATTGAACATTTACTATGTGCTACTGCACAGTGTTGAATGTTTTGTATGAATTATTTTATCCAATTTCCCAGCAACTCTCTGAGGGAGCTGCTGTTATTCCAATTGGATAGACAAAGAATATGCAGTATAGCGAGTCAAGTAAGGGCTCAAAAGTCACATAGTTAATAAAGGGTAAAGCTAAGTGTCAAATCCAGAGGTCTGACTGCAGACGTAATACTCTCAACTCAACACTCCATTATACCTCCACTGTCAGGCTGTGTGGGAACATTGGTCAAGAAGGGTCACTTATAAAATAATAATCATAGCAAACACCAATGCAGTTTTTACTATGTGCCTGATGCTGCACTAACCCAGGATTTCTCACTGGTGGCACTATCGATATTTGGGGACAGATCATTCTGTGTTGTGGGAGATACCCTGTACATTGTACGATGTTCAACAGCTGGTTCCAGTAGCAGGCCTCTCCACCCTAGTTTTTTTTTTTAAATAAAAAAAAAATTAAGAGACAGGGTCTCTATCACTCATGCTGGAGTGCACGGCATGATCATGGCTCGCTGTAGCCTAGAACTCCGAGACCCAAGCAGTCCTCCACCTCAGCCTCCTGAGTAGCTGCGATGACAAGCATGTGCCACTGGGCTTGGCTAGTTTGAAAATTTTGTAGAGATGGTGCCTCACTGTATTACCCAGGCTAGTCTCAAACCCCTGGCCTCAAGCAATCATCCCACCTCAACCTCCCAAAGCGCTGAGATTATAGGCATGAACACAACACCTGGCCTCCCCACCCCAGTTTTGACAAACAAAAGAAAACAAAAATGTTTCCAGATATTGCCAGATGCCCCTGGGGTGACAAAATAGTTCCCAGCTGAGAACCACTGCATGAAACGCTTCACTTATATGAGGCCATTAAAATTTTTTTTTATTTCCATAGATTTTTGGGAAACAGGTTATATGAGTAAGTTCTTTAGTGTGATTTGTGAAATTTTGGTGCACCAATCACCTGAACAGTAAACACTAAACTCAATTTGTAGCATTTAATTTTTGTAACCACCTTATGAAATAGTTACTATCATTATTTCCATTTTAGTCACTTTAGGCCAGTTCTATTCTAGGTAATCTAATGAGCCAGAAAGTAAATTTAAAAGACAATCCATAACCTGGATTAGCCTAATTACTTGTTTTTCTTTTCCTTTTTTTATTTTTGAGACAGGATCTTGCTCTTTTGCCCAGGCTGGAGTGCAGTGGCACAATCAAGGCTCATTGCAGCCTTGACCTCCTGGGCTCAAGCAATCCTCCCAACCCGGCTTCCTGAGCAGCTGGGACTACAGGCACACATCACCAGGCCCAGCTAACTTTTGTATTTTTTCTCGAGAAGGGGTTTCGCCATGTTGGCCAGGCTGGTCTCAAACTCCTAGGCTCAAGCGATCCACTCACCTCAGCCTCCCGAAATGCTGGGATTACGGGCATGAGCCACCGCACCCCTAATTACTCCTAATTGTGTTACTGGCAGATAATCATCTACGTTGAAAACACAGCAATTCTTAGATTAACATATTTTTGTCGGGAAAAATAATCTCTTTTTAACAAGGTCTACCTGAGCATGGAGAGGGTCCCCGGAAGTTCTAGTATCCTCATTCATTCTGTGGTTCATTCAACAAATATTTACCGAACACTTACAACACATCAGGCAGCATCCTGAACCCTGGAGATCAAGCAGCAAGCAGGCAAGGTTCTCACGCTCACATTCTAGTGACAGTGTACATTCCAATGAGAGAGAGTAGTTAAGTAAATAATAATTTATTTTCAGTTAATGTGGGTGTTCTGAAAAAAAATCAGGCAAAGTATGAGGGTGAGATGTGCCAGCAGAAAGTTGGGCAGGGCACATGTTGGTTTAAATAAGGTCATTAATGAAGGCCTTGTCATTAATACAACACTTGGGAAAGGCAAAGCCACAGAGACAGAAAATAGATTAGTGGTTGCCAGAGGCTAGAGACAGAGGAGGGGTTAATGACAAAGGGACACAAGGGAATTTTTAGGGTGATGGAAATGTTTTATATCCCGATTATGGTGGTGATTATACAATTGTGTGTTAGTCAAAATTCTAGAACTGTACCCTAAAAAAGATGTACATCATTTACTGTATATAAATTATAATTTAATAAACACAATTCTTTCTCTCCCCACTCACATAGCCTCTTTGCTATTTTAGAAACAGATAATTAAGAAAGGGGCTGTGGTGTCTCTGTGGTGTCCCTGGGCTGGAGCTTGAACTTAATAGAGCAGAAATCCAGAGAGAACCTCTGAGCAGGCCAACAGGAGACAGCAGTGGTACCTTCAGTGGCTGTGGCAAGGTTGCTGCAAAGAACTCCACAACATGAGTGCACACAGGAGGTCACCCCTTCAGCAGCCATGTTGAGTCAGCCAGCCTGACCTGGAAGTCCAGTCAGCCCCTCAGAGAACCGGAAAAGGTGCTCAGCACTGCTCAGACCCCAGGCTGTGGGTCACTGAGCTGCTTTATCTTTGTTCACTCAGTGCATTTCTTTTTTATCATTATTATTTTATTTTTTTGAGATGGAGTTTCACTCTTGTTGCAGTGAGCGTGATCTCGACTCCCTGCAACCCCCGTCTTCCAGGTTCAGGCGATTCTCCTGCCTCAGCCTCCAGAGCAGCTGGGATTACAGGCATGCGCCACCACGACTGGCTAATTTTTGTATTTTTAGTGGAGACGGGGTTTCATCATGTGGGCCAGGCTCGTCTTAAACTCCTGACCTCAGGTGATCCACCTGCCTCGGCCTTCCAAAGTGCTAGGATTACAGGCATGAGCCACTGCACCTGGCCCACTCAGTGCATTTCTCCTCTAAGTGGGGAAATATGGTTTGACCTGCCACCACTAGGTTTAGAATCCTCAATGGGCAGAGTTTGCCCCAGGCCCTCACACTCAGGCCTCCTGAGATATGGCTGGGCTTCTCACGCCCAGCCCACACAGGGCTGCTTGGCCCATAGTGTCCTGACCCCAGTCACCTGTGGCTGGAAAGGCAGTTTGTTGTCCCTCACAAAACCCTCTACCCTGAGACTGCAGCCTAGACAGGAAAGAACCTGTTGGAGCCTCTTTCCTCAAAAGAACTATGAGTCAAGCTTATCTGCCCAGCTGTATACTCACAGAGAGTAGGAGCAAGGAGGGAAAACCACCCCGGAATGGATTCTGGGACCACTGTGGTATATTTCAGCTTCTGGGAACAAAGTCTGGCAACCGAACAACAGAATTCATTATCTTGTTAATTATATGCATAAAGAGACAGAAAAGCATAACCAAAACATTCTTCATGATGGTAAATATAACAACCATTGAATATGTACGAGATAAAGTAAAATAAATTTCCCAGAGTCTGAAAGTATCAGGCCTAATAGATCCAGTCTCAGATAAAAAGAACTGGCTGCAACAAGAGAGCTCGTCTGACTCTAAGTAATATCATTTCTTGGTTTTCTTGGAGATAGAGCAGAGGAGAATGAAATGCTTGGTTTTGTTGTTTTGTTGTTGTTGTTGTTTTTCTTCCTTCTTTGTATTGCTTAGCCCATTGACTCTGAATGTCTTCAAATGTGTACAGAGCGTGCCACCTTCTATTCACTCACTGTTTTTGTATTTCAGGTCAGCTGCTTGTTACTTAACTAGAATCTTTCCCCAAGAATTCTGTGCTAAGTATAGTCACTGAATATAGAATGCAAGTGTGAATACAGGGATATGTGCTTTTACAAAGATGAACAAGATGGAGGTAGAAGAAGCTTAATAATTGATAAGAACTTTTCAGTTTACATATCTGTTTGATTCATCTTTATTCATTCTCTCCCTCATAACAAGTAGCAGTGTTTTCTATGCTGTAGCCCTCTTTATAATATTTGGTAAATATTTTGTGATTTCTGTACACAAACTGTCAGCACAGTAACAATGTTTAAACTTCTATAGTGGTTATGAACTTGTTCTCTCAGAACATGAAAACAGAAGTCAGATTGAGTAGTTCCCCTCTGTTAGTGAATCAGGAAGTAATATATCAAATACAAAGATACATCCTGGAACTTTTTTTTTTTTTTTTTTTGAGACGGAGTCTTGCTCTGTTGCCCAGGCTGGAGTACAGTGGCAGGATCTTGGCTCACTGCAAGCTCCGCCTCCCGGGTTCATGCCATTCTCCTGCCTCAGCCTCCCATGTAGCTGGGACTACAGGTGCCCGCCACCACACCTGGCTAATTTTTTTTTTTTTTTTGTATTTTTAGTAGAGACAGGGTTTCACTGTGTTAGTCAGGATGGTCTCAATCTCCTGACCTCATGATCCACCCGCCTCGGCCTCCGGAAGTGCTGGGATTACAGGCATGAGCCACCGCGCCCGTCCCATCCTGGAACATTTTTAACTCATGAGACATCAACATCAATTAGTAGTCTTTCAACTGTTATTTTCAAAATGCAAAGTAATTATATAGAGATGCTGAAATAATTTTTTAATACATGAAAGTATGGAATAATTTTTTCAGTGCATGGAAATAAATACAAGTACTTTGTGTTCATAACCTTGTCCTTGTAAGTTTCTGAAATCCTAAGTTAATAACCTTCTAAAGTTTAAGGAAATTCGTAGTAAACACTATAAATTAGAGGAAAGGTCCTGTCTGTATATGTTATAACACTCAGGGGGAAAATGGCCATACTCAAATAAGTTGTTGTTTGTAAAGACTTCATAGGCAGAGGGGAGGGTGGATTTCATTCATTCATTCAGAAAGTATTTCTGAGGGCCTGCCATCAAAGACCTCTCAGCTAGTCAAGCAGACAGACAAGTAAGCCAATGTTCACAACCCATTGAGTAACTGCTACAATCAAAGGGGCATCCAGTATACTTTGCAGGCACAAAGAAGGAACTCGCTCAGCTTGGAAAGTTCAGGATAAAGATAGCAGAGGAGGTGACCCTGGAGCTGAGTCTTGAGGGCTAGCAGATATTAGAAAGAAGGGTATTTCGGAAGGAGGAAACTTATTTAAAAGCACAGCTGTGGGAAAAATGATACGTTCTCAATGCTGCAAATAGTTCAGAATGGACATAGGGCTAAATAGGTAGATAGGGGTTAGATTATAAAGGACCTTACAACAATGCTAAGGTGTTTGAACTTTACCTTGAAAGCAATAGAGTCACGAAAGCATGTTAAACACGGTCCTGGGGGATGAACAGAATTAAATTTGTGTTTTAGAAAGGTTAAGGAGACTGGCAGGAAGTATGGAAAGTCCTTTTGCAAAGACCTTTTTATTCAGTCAGTAACTGTGGCCTGGTTATAGGACACCTACTTATGAATGGGTGAATGGAAATACATGCATGAGAGAATGCACATTCCTTCCCCATGTCCCCAACACTGTTTTGGGCAGTTCTTTCGGGAATGCTCTGGGGACTGCAAGGAGTGGCCTGACAGTGGGCCAGTAATGACCTTCCTAACACGTGTAAAGAGTGAGTCTCACCCGAAGAAGTAGCTCATATATTACGACAGTCACCATAGTCCCGCAGTTTGACCTGGACTATGCCATATCCCTCTCAGCAGAAGAATGGGGACAGAGGACAAGTGGGGCTTTTAGTCTTGGCTGTGATTGGGACAGGCTTGTGGTGGCCATGTGAAAGAGAAAAGTGGTCCAGGCGTGATGGCCCATGCCTGTAATCTCAACAGTTTGGGAGGCTGAGGAGGAGGATCACTTGAGCCTGGGAGTTTGAGACCAGCCTAGGCAACATAGTAAGACTCCATCTCTACAAAATAAATAAATAAAATTAGCCGGCATTGTGGCTTATAGTCCCAGCTACTGAGGAGGCTGAGGTGGGAGGATCACGCCAACGCACCCCAGCCTGGGCGACACAGCAGGACCCCGTCTAAAAAGAAAAAAAAAAATAAGACAGAAAAATGACCTTACTGTGCAGAGAAAAAGAGAGCCTAGAGGGAAGGAAACTAGGCAGGTTGCCTGCAAATTTATATCTCCCCTTGGGGATGGAAGTTTGTTCTTGGAAGAATGGAAACTGAGAAGAGAAGCTGAACAAATGAATAAAGTTATTGGTGTTGCTTATATTTTCCATAATATAGTAATAATTTCATTTTTATTCTCCTTTAGATTTTAGCAAAGTTCACTTAGAAATTCTAGATTGGTTTAGCTGTGGTTAAGAGAGCTGAGGCTGGGCGTGGTGGCTCATGCCTGTAATCCCAACACTTTGGGAGGCCAAGGCGGGCAGATTACGAGGTCAGGAAATCGAGACCAACATGGTGAAACCCCATCTCTACTAAAATACAAAAAGTTAACTGGACATGGTGGTGCGGGCCTGTACCCAGCAGCTACTCAGGAGGCTGAGGCAGGGGAATTGCTTGAACCTGGCAGGCCGAGGTTGCAGTGAGCCGAGATCATGCCATTGCACTCCTGTCTAGCAACAGAGTAAGACTCAGTCTCAGAAAAAAAAAAAAAAAAAGGCGCTAAGGAAATTCTCTTTCTTGTCTTTTCTTTTTTCTTTTTTTTTGTATTTGGACCGAATTGACAGGTGAACCAAGAGAAACCAGAGTGAGAATATAAGGTAAACTTCAAGGGACACACTTTTAGTTGGGTTTACTTGGCCACCTGTCTCTCCTGATTTGGAGATTTGCTTCCCAGGGGTATGATCTGGTCATATTTATATAGCTCTCTATTTTAATGAGACTGATTCCACAGGAGGCTGTTCATGTCAGAACTTGGAGAGCAGAAATACTACTAAAAGAAATCCTAAGTCCTCTAAAAAAGATCACATTCCTGGGATCCAGATTTTGAACACATATACTGTATATAATCATAGTTTAATCTTTTGATCCTCCCCACCCACACACCCAGTAGGCAGAGCACAAAATGAAAAATCAAACCGTTTCTTTATTAAGCACATTTACATACTAGGGTTAGGTTCTCTTTACTATCTATTGGTATTACCCTTTAACCAGACTAAAACATTGTTAACCTCATCATCATAATTATCAATTAAAATTAAGCATTCACAAAAGACGTCCTACTGACATCATATATCAAATTATCAGTAGAGTTTTCAAATTTTCTGATTATGGCTGTGTTTCCTCTCATGGAAAATTATTAAGACTTTCACAGCATGTATTGATCCATCATTCCCTCTGATTCTACGGATCCATTTATGGGCGAAGTTGTAAGATCTCAGCATAAATTCTTAGCTGCAAATGCTTCTTCAAATCCTGTTCCTTAGTATTGCCAGAATGAGAGATAAAACGCCTTTTCATATTCTACGTTTTTTTTCTTTTGAGATGGAATCTCCCTCTGTCTCCCAGGCTGGAGTACAGTGGCGTAATCTCAATTCACTGCAACCTTCCCCACCCAGGTTCAAGCAATCCTCCTGCCTCAGCCTCCCAAGTAGCTGAGATTACAGACACCCATCACCACACCCAGCAAATTTTTGTATTTTTGGTAGAGGTGGGGTTTCAAGGTGTTGCCCAGTCTGGTCTCAAGTTCCTGACCTCAAGTGATCCGCCCACCTGGGCCTCCCAAAATGCTGGGATTACCCGCATGAGCCACCACTTCCAGCCAAATTCTACTTTTAAATAAGGTAAATGTGGGCTGTGTTTTAGACCTTATTAATACATCTAAGTCATATGATTCAGTTATAAGATAAATTTCATGAAAGCTGTTTGGCCATTACAAAAGGAATACAAGCTATCTCTCCTATTTGGATTCATTCATTCATTCAAAAAATATTTGTTGAGTATCTACTGTATGACAGACATGGGAAATAATATGTACTGGAGATTTAAAAGTAACAAAACAAAGCTCTGCTCTCATGAAGTTTACATTCCAGTGGGAGTACAGAGATAAACAGATGTATATGTCAGGTGGTGCTCAGTGCTGAGAAGAGAGGAGTTGGGGGGTGGGTTACAGGTTTACATGGATAGTCAGGAAAAGTGACATGATGGAGGAGGGAGTAGCTAAGAGCTTGCTAGACAGAGGAACATGTGAAGGCTGCATGGGCAAGCACTTGGCCTGTTGGCAGAAGAGGAAGGAATCCAGTGTCTGGGAGTAGCGTGAGAGCCCGTGGAGGGAGCCAGATCACAGGGGATGTTTTATTTCATCATTTTTACTGGGCTGATGGAGCAAATGAGCTGAAAATACAGATCAGTAAATAAAATAGGTTTCAGGATAGAACAAACAATATATTTCACCAGGAAAAAAAAAAGATTAAGTATGGGAATGCCTCTTTCTTTTCTTTTCTTTCTTTCTTTTTCTTTCTTTCTTTTTCTCTCTCTCTCTCTATTATTTTTTTTAGATGGAGTCTCGCTCTGTTACCAGGCTGGAGTGCAATGGCACAATCTTGGCTCACAGCAATCTCCACCTCCCTGGTTCAAGTGATTCCCCTGCCTCAGCCTCCCCAAGTAGCTGGGATTACAGGCATATGCCACCACACCCAGCCAATTTTCATATTTTTAGTAGAGTCGGGGTTTCACCATGTTGGCCAGGATGGTCTCGAATCTCCTGACTTCGCCATCCGCCCGCCTTGGCCTCCCAAAGTGCTGGGATTAAGGCGTGAGTCACCGCGCCTGGCTGGGAATGCCTATTTCTTAAATAAGGAATTTTTACTGCAATTGTAATCTGATTTGATTGCAATGCTTTTCTAGTCTTTCTCATTGTAAAACTGAAAGAAAAATGCTGAACTAAAAATCCAAAACTGAACAAGTAACTATGAGCAGGGAAAAAAAAAAAAAACTATGAGAAGAATGTCATTTGCTGTTAATGTACACAAAGGTAAACATTGAAAAATCCAATAAGGGCTGAAACGTAGCACCAAATTCCAAAAATTCAAGCAGTGGGTTTGTTTACACAATTGTCTTTTGTATTTAAAAACAAAGTTACTGAGGCAATTTTTATCTATGGGCATAGGTGTCATTGCATAGGAGGTGGAGGGTGTCTCTTCCACATAGCTCCGATAAAAAACGTATCCTGTACTTTGTGGTTGGAATCCTCCTTGGGAGAGTTTGTGATGTATCTTCTTCCTGACTGTAACAATCTTAAATTGTCCCATCCACTTCCCTTTGAACTAGCAGTCCATGTCAGTACTTCATTCTTTTACATCATATTGTTTTTTCCTAACCACTTCCCCAAGTGGAAGTGCACAAAACATCCCTAAATAGATCTCCCAGCCACCCCAGGCTGCTACCACAATTTGGTTATGTTATTTGATTATCAGTCTTCTGGACCACTTGCTTTGCTTGCATTGGGTTTTTTATTATGGAGACAAACTGAAGATCTCCTGAACAAATGTCATTTGCGGGGAATGACCACATTCAACCATCACGGACGGAGAGCATACAGCTAACTCAGAGTAGCAAACACTAATCTACGAATAATGAACATAGGCATTACTTTAAGAACCAAAAGCAGATGGGCATTTGGTTTACGCATCACTCAGAGACAAAGTACGGAAATCCCTCCCTTCCTAATGCATCATGAGCTACTGGGGGCAGGGACCATAGCTGTTTTGCTCAAACCTGATGGTGAATTAACATGTAAAGTACTTTAGTGTTTTCATAAGGTGCCAAGTAAATTAGTTGTTATTCTCACAGCCTAGCATATAGGAGTTCAATGTTGGGAAGAGGACTGAATAAAGAACCTACTTTTTCAGATTCTTATTATTCCACCACTGGAAAACAATGATTATGGTCATAGTGCTGAGGATCATATTTGCGATGCCACAAACCCACCACCTAGAGCACAATAATTATCAGATTATTGCAAGGGGAATGGTTACTGAGGCTGGAGAACGGAGACGAGTCTTGGTGAGTTCCCTCTAAGCTCTGAGATGACAGAGGCCGCCTCTCTCACGGCCTTCCAGCCCTGCAGAGGGACCTCTTCCTAACTTCCACCCCCAGGAATTCTCCTAACCCCAGTTTCAAGGGGCGGGGAACAACCAGAATCTTTGTCAGATCCGCTACGCCACGCCCCCTCCTCGCCATAGCCCCGCCCAGTCTGACGTCCCCTTCCCCCACTAGCTCGTCTCGCCACAGACGCTCCCCTTCCCCCAACCCCTTCCCCGGCTCGGGCAGTCCCCACGCCGCGCAGGAGAGCAAAGAAACCCCCGGTGGGGAAATGACTG
>NW_012102599.1:1833504-1856022 GCF_000951045.1 Mandrillus leucophaeus
TGCACATCCCCGAGCGCTGGAGCCGGCGCCCGGGCCGCCCTGGAGTTGTGGAAAGTTGTGGATGCGGCGCTGGTGGCCGGCGGTGAGGAGCGGACTGCGGTGCACACGTTGCTGCTTTTCCGGACTGTTTCTGCCAATAAAACAAACTGGAAACCATTTCGGATTTTTTTTTCCTCTCCTTATTACTTGCAGGCAATTTTGACCTAAGTTTTTAAGCTTTTCTTTTAAATAATAGCCTCGCCCCCGGAGTGTGGAGAATAAGACGAGGACTTCATTTTCCCGAGACCCGGCGAGTCTGGTGAAACTTTTCCATTTAGGCATTTATTTCAGTGCATGCTCTGGGATCAGAAGCTGGCGGAAAAAGTTTGCTGTGTCAAAGAGTAAAGCATTACTGTGGTTTTTTATCTCTTCATTTCATTTTTTAAATTATTCTTTAGTAGTCGACAAGTTCACAGAATTCAAAAGGTGCAAAAGGGACAGACAGGCTCCCCACCCACCCCTGCACCCCCGCCAATATTCTGTTTCTGGTGTCGTCTTCCAGAGGTTAGATGTGCAGATGCCCCTCCTGCTTGCTTTGAAAAATGGAGCTGCTGTTATGTGCCTGGCATCTGCTGGTGCTAAATAAATGTTGATTCTCCTTCCTGTTAGGAAATAGTTTAATAACTCTTTTTGGTTATTAGACCTCTGGCGGCAAAAAAACAATCATGACCTTTTTTTTTCCTTTTTTCTTTTTTTTTTTCTTCTGGTTTTCAGCATTTACAGATTTGACTGCATTGTGAATGTGTATGTCCTATTGGCTTGTTATGACTTATGTGAATACTTTTACACAAAGATGAATACGCTGACATTGTTGGGTAGTTGGGCGGGGAGGGCGGAATCAACATGAAATTGTAAGAAGATGCAATATGTACAATAGGTAGTTCCAGAAACTATATATTTGAAGCAATCTAGGGACCATGTAGTACCATAGGATAAAACAAACTAAATGGAAAAATTGAGGTAGAGAAGGAAAAGAAGAATACAAAGTTAAGAAAAAAGATAATACCAAGTTCCTGTTTAAAAGATCCTGTGCTAGAGATGAGTCACAGTTTGGGCCTTGGGCTTCCTGGGAGCTAGGTAAAAAGAGAAAAAGGAACAACATAAGTTTCAGCCTGTTTTGGCTGGGCGCGGTGACTCACGCCTGTGATTCCAGCACTTTGGGAGGCCATGGCGAGCAGATCACTTGAGCTCAGGAGTTCAAGACCAGCCTGGGCAACATAGTGAGACCCCTGCTCAAAAAGATAAATAAAAATAAAATAACAAAGTTTCATTTGTTTCTAATTCCAAGATTAGAAACAAACCAGTTCTGCCCTAAGCAAGGTGTTTTCCAGTAATGAGGCCTGAGAGGCATATTTTCCTCATGGGCCCTAATAAAAAAAGGAGATATGGGATGCAGTTGACAATATCTTTAAAACGCCCCTAAGGAAAATAGTGAATTTTGCACAACAGTGTTTTTCAATACAGGAGAGTAATAAAACTGTTAATAAGTTTTCTGAAGGAGTGGAGTTGATCCATTTATAACTTTTAGAATGATCTAGAACAGTATTTCCCAAACTGTTCTAAGGAATGAGAAAATATTTCCTTTCTTGCAACAAGATTCTGAGCTCAAGTAAGTTTGAGATAACTGGATTAGAAAATTGGTTTTACTACAGAATTTCTTGGAGATTTATTATACTAATGTTCAAGTTGCTATTTTAAAGAGGGATATATTTTGTAATCTTTTCCAAATCTATTTGACTGTATAACACAAACTGAGGACCACTGAACCTATAAAAATGGATGAATTAGCTGGGCACAGTGGCTCACGCCTGTAATCCCAGCACTTTGGGAGGCCAAGGCAGGTAGATCACTTGAGGTCAGGAGTTCAAGACCACCCTGGCCAACACGGTTAAACCCTGTCTCTACTAAAAATACAAAAATTAGCCAGGTGTGGTGGCACGTACCTGTCGTTCCAGCTACTCAGGAGGCTGAAGGAGGAGAATCGCTTGAACCCAAGAGGTGGAGGTTGTAGTGAGCTGAGTTGGTGCCACTGCACTCCAGCCTGGGCAACAGAGTGAGACTCCATCTCAAAAAATAAAAATAAAAAAAGATGAATTATCTATTCTTCAGGCAGTTCTTCGTTAGTATTTCTTACGACTGAGGTTCAATGAGAATTGGAAAGCAAAGAGTTGAGGTTAGCCAATTTGGTAAGGTCCAAAGTGAAGATAATTTAAAAGTCAGGATTTTAACATACTGTATAGCAAAGGAGAACGCTACTTCCCCCAATTCTTTCACATTCCTTCATTGTTCTGCAAGTTGCCTGTTGAAGGACCTCTAGGGCACCTTCTTGTTCTGTACTTAGTGTCTATGACTTAGACTAGGTATAGGCAAGTTGAAGTCCTTGAGGAATGACTTTATTCTTGGATGTAAATATGTGATTGACTTTTTTTTTTTAATCACAAACACTATTTGTACTGTTAATTTACTATCAAATCATAAGCATTCCATAGCTATGAGAAACCTAAGAAAGCACAGTACAGCGTGGAAAGAGCGAAGATTTGAAGCCAGAAACTCTGGGATTGTGTCACTACTGAATGTGCAGGATTGTTTCCAGCAAGTCGATGAACCTCCCTGAATCTATTGCCTTATTTGTAAAATTAGAATGATGACAGTACATAAATTCATTTATGGAATAAACGAGAATCTACTGGGTACTGGGTAGTAGAAAAACAGCAGAGTGCAAATGAAATAATATATCAAGAATTCTTCACTGTCTAAATTTATTCCATTCCTGAGTGCAGGTGGCAAGAGTATGGAAGGCAAGGAATGGCACCTATCCAAATGTATTTGGTTCCAGAGTTTGAGATGGCAGGTACAGAGAGTTGAGAGAATGAGGTGTTGATCCAAAAATTTATCAGAATCCATTCAGTTCCTGTGTTCGGATGATGAGTTTGGATAATGAGGGGCACTTCCATTCAAAAGTATTCTCTAAATGATAGTGCTATACAAAATGATACCATTCTGAAACTAGAGGGCCAGAGCTATTCATTGCCTCATTCCATTTATGAGAAAGGGGTTTGTTGAGTATACCAGGCAGGATAGATTATGCTGTGGTAACAAAAGAACTCTCACATCCCATTGATTTTAAACAGTGAAGATTTTTTTTCTGTTATACTACATGCTGAAGCAGGTCAGCAAGAGAACTCCATTACAAATGGTCAGTCTCAGGCTATCGGAGGCTATATTTCAGCACGTGCTTCCACAGTTGTTAGGACAGGGAAAAGGATGTGGTGATTTTACATTGGCTCTTTTTTTTTTTTTTTTTTTTTTTGTGAGACAGAGTTTCACTCTTATTGTCCAGGCTGGAGTTCAATGGCATGATCTCAGCTCACTGCAACCTCTGCCTTCTAGTTTCAAGCGATTCTCCTGCCTCAGCCTCCCGAGTAGCTGGGATTACAGGTGCCCGCCACTGTGCCTGGCTAATTTTTGTATTTGTTGTAGAGATGGGGTTTCACCATGTTGTCCAGCCTGATCTCCAACTCCTGACCTCGTGATCCACCTGCCTCAGCCTCCCAAAATGCTGGGATTACAGGCGTGAGGCACTGCACCCGGTGTACATTGGCTCTTCAGGGCTTCTGTCTGGAAGTGACACAGGTAACTTCCACTGCTATTTCATTGGCCAAAAGTCACTTGACTACCCCCAACTTCAAAGAGATGGGGAAATGCATTTCTACCATGTGCCCAGAAAGAGGAGAACTGGAATAGTCTGTGAACGGTCTTAATGACTACTAAAAAGGCTTCAGAGTCCCATGAGCTAACACAGAATCTAAATAAATCAAAACCCAAATTATGTCAATACAGTATTCTATTTAGAAAATAGAAAACAGCATTTCTTTGTGTATGTGAGTGTGTTTAATCAGAATTATGCTAATGAGAATTATAAAGAACATCTTTTATTAGTTTGAAATGAAATGCTTTTGAAAACTCCACGATTAGGTTTGTTATTTTGGCCAAATGAATTTCATTCTTTTTAAATTGTATGTCCATTCAATAAACATTTGTTAAATGTGTATAAGGGGCCAGGTGTAGTGGCTCAAGACTGTGCAATCCCAGCACTTTGGGAGGCCAAGGCGGGAGGATTCTTCAGTCCAGGAATTTTGAGACCCGTCTGGACAACATAGCGAGACCCTGTGTCTACAAAAAATAAATAAAATTAGCTAGGTGTAGTGGCATGTGCCTCCAGTCCCAGCTTCCACGGGGGCGGGGGTAGGGAGGTGGGATGATTGATCATTTGAGCCTGGGAGGTTGACACTGCAGTGAGCCATGGTCAGGCCACTGCACTCCAGCCTACGGAACAGCAAGACCTTGTCTCAAAAATAAATAAATAAATAAATAAATAAATAAATAAATAAATAAATAGTATAAGGCACTGTGCTAGGCCTGTGAGGATAAAAAGATAAATGAGGGTCGGGCGTGGTGGCTCATGCTTTTAATCCCAGCACTTTGGTAGGCTGAGGTGGGCGGATCACCTGAGGTCAGAAGTTTGATAGCAGCCTGACCAAAATGGTGAAACCACATCTCTACAAAAAATACAAAAGAAACTAGCTGGGCATCATGGCGCACGCCTGTAATCCCAGCTACTCTGGAGGCTGAGGCAGGAGAATCGCTTGAACCTGGGAAGCAGAGGTTGCGGTAAGCGGACATCACGCCACTGCACTTCATCCTGGGCGACAGAGTGAGACTCCATCTCGAAAATAAATAAATAAATAAATAAATGGGGAGTTTACAATCGCAATAGAAAATAACTATACTTGAGTTCTCTCTCCCTTTCTCTTTAAGGCGTCATTTACAGTGTGTAAATGATGTGTATACACACATATATAAAATAGTGAAAAATACTAAATATATAAACTGTTATACTTTGTTCCTGTCTGCCTTTTTGGACTTAAGGAGTATTTCATGACAAATTAAACAATATTACTTAAATTAGCATAAGCAAAAAGAATGTCATGTTAGAAAAGGAATATAGTTTATATTGGAGGCCAAGGGCGAGAAGCGCACCTGGGCCTCAAAAGCAACTGGCACCAATAGCAGAAAGCTAGGAGCTAGGGCTACTTTCTATCTCTCCAGGTCTATATGATTTCTTGCTAGTGTCTCTTTCTGCACTTGTATTTCTTTCTTTTTCTCTGTTGACTGATTTTTCTCTATTTTGCTGTTACTGGGTGTTTTAATCTAAGAGTTTATGAACTTGAAACTAGAGGCTTTAGCAATTTTAGACGATCTAAAAATTTTTAAGTGCATTGTCTTCGTAAGCTCTTAACCACTAAGGAAATAATGCAGTTGACTCTTAAGGTATAACAAATTAGCGTAATTGACAACTTTATAGTAGAGAAAGAGGCAGTTATAATAGCTTTCAATCAAAGAAACCAAGGTGCCATGAAAAGTTCTACACAATTAACATCAGCTTGCAAATTCTAGTGGGACAGGCTGATTATGATAATCAGGATAAGAAGGTATAACTGGATCTGACTTAAGTAACTATGATATTCCCTCCCTGAACACTGGCAAATGCCATCTCCGTTGTAATCCTTTCATCCATCCCTTCTTCCTCTCCGAGGGTAAGGATTGACTGAATTGTCTAACTCTTACAAGTCATCTGCTTTGATCCTGATACAGGGCTCCCTGGCCTCTCCTCATGGGTAATAATGTAGGAAGAAGGGCATATGTAATATACTACCTAGCTCTGCTCTTCCATCCAAACTGGTCTCGTAGACACTCTTTATCTGGACATTTTACATTTTAATGTGCTATTACCATATCTCTTCACCAATTTAATCTAACTTTATTCTCAATACATTTCTATCATTTTCTGTTAGACTTGTTTACTTAGCTTCACTAGCATAGTTCCCTTGCATTTTCACACTATGCGATATCTCCTTCATGGTTGAAAAATATCTATAGCTTCACCTCAGCAGTGGCTGAAGAGATTAACTATGGGGAGGTGGTATATGTTACCTGAAGAGGATTTCCCAGGAAAAAAAAAAAAAGATGAGTAAAAGCTGTATATGAGATTAGATTTAGATTGTAGAATGTCTGGAATATCATATTAAGACTGTTAGACACTTGTTGCTGTGCAAATGAAGGGGTTTTCTTGGATTTAACTAAACTTCAAGTTCAGAAAGCTTGTTTACTCAGAAGGCTATCAGACAGGAATCATAGCTTGCCAGCAGGGCAGCATCAAATGTTCCTCAGTGGGAGTGATTTTCACAGCAGTCCACGCAGGCAGCTCATAGCCATCTGGGCAGCACCTCAGAGGAAGCTCACGCTAGGTGGTGCAGGAGCTGCCTTAGCTTCAAAACAAAACAAAACAAAACAAAACAAAACACGTCCCACAGGAGCCAGTAACTCTAACACAAACTCCATAGACTGAGTTTCCAGGATGGTTCTGTAAAAGCTATGCTAATTAAAAGAGCCATCACAGGGAAGTCAAAGCTATAGCTTCCTTATGAGGTATTTATGGTTCATTTATGGTTCCTGAGTCTTGATGCAAATTTAATCACAGGGATCATTTTTACTATAAGTAGTGTTACCTAGTAACATAGTTGAGATACCTAGTTTTACAGATGCCAGGAAACAGAGCCAAAAGGGTTAACTGAAGCTTAACTCTACTCATACTTGTATTATCTGCAGTGCCTTTCATTCAGAAGTATTCTATAATATTTCTTTTGCTTATTTTGATGTAGTGTGTTTCTACTCTTTTTAAATTTATTATTATTATTATTATTAATATTATTATCATTATTGAGATGGAGACTCGCTCTGTCACCTGGGCTGGAGTGTGGTGGTGCAATCTTGGCTCACTACAACCTCTGCCTCTCAGGTTCAAGTGATACTCCTGCCTCAGCCTCCCAGGTAGCTGGGATTACAGACACCCGCTACCACACCCAGCTAATTTTTTGTATTTTTACTAGAGATGGGGTTTCACTATTGGCCAGCCTGGTCTTGAACTCCTGACCTCGTGATCTGCCCCCCCTCAGCCTCCGAAAGTGCTGGGATCACAGGCGTGAGCCACCACACCCGGCCCATTTACTCCTTTCTATGATGGAGGAAGTGAAATAAGTTGAGAGGAAGGTGAGCCTAGAAAGGCAGGCAAGACTACTAGATCATTAAAAATCCTGAATTCCATGCTAAAGATCTTAGCTTTTATTTATCTTGTAGCTGATCGAAAACAAACAAAAATAAACATTTTAAGTAGAGTGATGTAGTCAAGAATTGCACTTTAGAAGGCTACTTTGGCGATAGCGTGGAGAGTAAGAGAGGATTTAGACTTCAGGTTGGTTGGTTCATTTCTACTTAATATTTGCCTTTCTTTGGGGAGCTATTTCTTTGATAAGCAGGAAAAAGGAATACTCAAGTCTCTGCTCCACAGGAGTTTAGAATTGCTCGCCTGGTTTCCGCATGGTTCTTTGGAGCGGCCTGAATCAGTTTGTCCTAAATTTATTTGTCATCTCCTTCCCCCCATTGGAGTTTGGGAGGACTACTCTGAAGTGCCTCCTAAGAACATTGGATTTAATCTAATGCATGATTAACACCAAGAAATTCTAGCCTCTACTGATCTCCACTAATCTCCATTTGACCACTGACATCCTCCTTTTGCTTTCTGCTGAAGTTAAATTATTGAACAGGTTATTGGTGGCTTTTCTTTGGGTCTAGTTTTAGGGCAAGCTAGGCAGTTTAATGCTTAACTGGTTTAATTAACATTTGTAGTGATTCACCATTTCTAATTATGAGCAATTGAGAAACAGTGCTTCACATTTTCTCCTCTTTATTGCTCACGCTGCCCATTACTACCCTTTCCCTACCTGACTTATGCTGTTCTAACAAAAAAATATAATTTATAAAATCTGGATTGGTCCTACAGCAGAATCAAGTTGATCTGTGATTGGCTCATTATGTGTTCAGAGAGCACAGGCAACTTTAATTGATGATACTTGTGACTGGAGAGTACTGATTGATTAAAATTTTTTTTAACCTCCATCACCATAAAGCTATGTGGTGAAACACATATCTTTGGATTTGGTTGAAGCACTTCTGGATTTGGTTGAAGTCAGTAAAAGACAAATTTGTGGTTATCCAGATTGTTACTTTTTATGGCACATAAGATAATTGGGTGTCTCAGCACATGCCAACCATAATGGATCAGGCAAGAATTTAGCAGTGGTTTTCCATCATTTTTTTAATGATATTACAGTTTTCATCCTTGTGCACAGCAAATATATACTTACATTGACAAAAACCTAAGGAGTGGATAGCAAGGGAACCTTGTTTTTTTACCAGTCATCAAGCCAAAGGACCATTTTCAAAAGTAATGATTTTGTTATACCATAGTAGTATCAACCGTAACAACTTTTACAGGTGAGCTTAAATAAAGGCTACATAATGTTAATTTAGCTGAGTTTTAAAATGTCCCTTGCTTTACTGCCAGGTGTCAGTACTGATAGGTAGTTGTGGAATAAAACGATTCTTTTGATGTTACTGTAGGCCAGTACTTTGTAAGAAACAGCAGCAGAAATTGGGAGGGTGCTAAGTAGGGAGAAATCTGTACTTGGTGAATAAATGTCATTTGGCGTTTAACTGCAGTTATGATGAACTGAATATTTTGTTATATATAAGAAATCATGTGTTCCTTAAGTACTCTGTTTTTCCCCCACTTCTGTGTCTTACTTGCTTTTAGTTTGGTCAGATATTATCGGCCAAGAATTTGTCTGCTCTGCTACTCTCTACTAGACATCTATCCTTGTCCAAGTCAACTATACTGTCAATCTACTTCCTCATTTTCATAACTACTCTACCTGCCCCACAAGGTGTTTGTGAGTAGTGAATGAGAATACTTCTTGCTTTGAAAGCAAGAAGCAGTGTGGTGTATTCGAAAGTATATGGTTTTTAGAGTCCATCCTGGACCCTGCCACTCACCAGATACAGGTATTAAGTCAGGTTAATTAATCTTACTTCAATATCTTCATCTATAAGGAGTGGCAGGCTGGGGGCAGGAATGACCCCTGTTTAACGGAGTTTTTCTGACAGCAAAATGCCCCACTCAGTCTAAAGTATTTTATATATTATTGTGCTCATTTGGGCACTTAAGAGATAGTAGCTGCTGCTACAAATCCTGACCATTACTCAATACTTAGATGTGCCACTTAATCCTATTACTGAAGAGAAAACTGAAGACAAAAGAGGTGAAATGGTTTGCCCAAATTATACAGCTAGCTGGTGAGTGGCTTAGCTATTGACTCAGACTCTTTCTGCTGTGTCACTTAGGCTACCATTAATAAGTGATAATGTGGGAAAATAACAGCAGAAGGACTCTCCACCAACTACTTCTGAACTGACTTGTAGCTCTAACCTGATGCACACTCTTCTGTAAAATGTACTTACTGATACCACGGGCCAACTGAACACTCATAGGTAAGTAGGCAGCTCCATAGCTGACCTGTACATCTCTGCTTACTCGTTGAATTGAGTACTTACCAGAAGTTGGTTCTGTTTATTCACAAACCTGTTTTTAACAATTATACTTGTTATAGTAATTATAAAACATTAGTAAACATATAAATTGATGAAAATGTAAAGAAAAGAGAATTCTTCCTGTGAAAATTAAGTTGAATGCTTTGCGATGCCTCTCTGTAAATGAGTTATTTAAAAAATTCTATCAAGTTGGATAAAGGCTGGATAATTGTAAGAGACTAGGGAAAAAGTCATCAAAGTCTAAAGCAGTGCCTGTCAAGGGCCATCAACCAGCTACCTGGTCTTCAGACTATTAGGGGTCCTCAAGGATATAAGGAGCACACATTAGAATATTAATTAACTACATTAGGCAAACTAATGCACACTGGTTCAGCAGATATTTTGTTTTCATGGTGAGACTTTCTCCTTGAAGAAAGCAATGCATTAATTTACAGTCTGGCACAAGTTTTCCTATGGTGGACAGACCACTGGTCTAATGGATTCTGTATTCATATTCTTTCAGAAGTGCTTTTAAGTTCTGTTTCCATTTATAGAAACTGTAAGTGGAAATCATAGATGATGGATCATTATGGGTATGACTTATGCAAGAAAAAGGACCCAAACTCAGTAGGAGACCCCTATCAAATATGTGGTATTAACCCTATATAAAAAGATTTACAAATGAATGTGCATGTATATGTTCAAGTTAAAAGAACATCTTTAAGGGAATGTATATATTATTTTTATGATTATTGACTTTTTTCTTTAGTGGATCAACTGTAGGTTTCATCTGAAAAGGGGGCTTTCACTGTACTCGGAGTTCCAGGTTGACCGGAAATCAATCTTTGACCTCTGCAGCTGTCTAAGCTTGCCTTGCTATCTTAGCTTATCCTATGCATTCTGTGTGTAGCTTCATCATGCTGTATTATAATTTTTAAATTTAATGTCAGTTCCTGCATTGTAAATGATATGGTAAAGGGGCATAGTTTAGTTTAAAGGTTAAAGTTTACTTCATTTACTTTTCTTGCCTTGATCTTTTTCATGTTGATCTTCTCTCATAAATGTATACTTATAGGTATATATTACAGTGATTTATTTAGGATACACAAAGAAATAAAATCTCTATATTATATGGCTTTTACCATGAAGTCATCTTCAGTTTTGAGCATATATCAAAGTTCTTGACTGCCTAGTTTTCAGTCTACCATGTGATTTGTAGAGCCAGATCTCTTGGTATAATGCAACTGAATTTAAATTGTGTGTGTGTGTGTGTGTGTGTGTGTGTGCGTGTGTGTGTGTGTCAGTCTCGCCCTGTTGCCCGGGCGACCGTGTGATGGCACAGTCTTGGTTCACTGCAACCTCCACCTCCCAGGTTCAAGCGATCCTCCTGCCTCAGCCTCCTGAGTAGCTGGAACTACAGACATACGTCACTGCATCCAGCTAATTTTTGTATTTTTGTAGAGACAGAGTTTCACCATGTTGGCCAGGCTGGTCTCGAATTCCTGACCTCAAGTGATCCACCCTCAGGGGTGCTGGGATTTTTTTTAATCTTCTTGATTTGTAGTTCTTATATTTCTGATATTTTCTTCATAAAAAATAAGAAGTAAGCTTAAACATTAATGCCTTTATGGCATGAAATTTAGCATTTACTTAAATTTAACACTTTTAAGGCATGAGCCACTGCACCCAGCCTAAATTTAAATTTGACATTTTAAAATTTTCATTTACTGATTAAATTAGAAGTATTTCCCAGTTGTTTTTAACAAAGTGAAAGATTTAACATTGTGCTAGAAATCTTAGTTTTGTATTTCAAACTGTAAGTTTTTTATTACAGAAGACATTTTGGTGCCATGTGTTTGTGCTATCGAATGAATAGAATACAAAGATAACCAGTGTTAACCCAGGGCTCACTTGTTCACACTTTAAATTTCCGGTTTCTTAAATAGATTAATTTTTGGCTCTAGATCCTATCCTAGCTGTTTGATTGCTTGATATATGGTTAAAACCAAACATGTCTAAAGCCGCACTCAATCCTCCTGAAAAAATATTCTTACCTCCTTATTTGTGTTAATTTTAGTATTCTTCTTCCAGTCACTCAAACTTGAAAATGCTGTCATCTTTGACTTTTTCCTGTCTGTCTGCCACAGCCATCCTGTAAGGCCTCTGTAATATCCTCAACTTCCACCACCCTTTCAGATCTTGTTGCTTTGAGTCAAGTTTGAACTGTGCCTCTCACATGGTAGAGTTTTCTGACTGGTTTCCTTACGAGGTATCTTCCCTTGCAAATCCATTTTTCACCATTGCCAAATTAATCTTGAGGTATATTTCTAAACCCTCACCTCAAAAACCTCAACCTCACCCAAATAAAGGACATACTTACCTCTTCTTAATTCAGTAGGAGTTTCATTCCAGACCCTCTGTTGCTGGATTTTAAAATCTTTCAAGTCAAGGTCTATGCCATTAGTTTATTCATTTTTTAAAATTTAAATTCAGAAATGATTTAAATACCATGTTCTGTACAGGTTATTAGGGATATAGTGGTCCCTGTCCTGATTGATTTTTGTGGTCTATTTCCTCATCTTTGCATTTTGTTCTGCTTACAGAACAAAAGATTTGTTGCATTTATAGAAATACAGTATATTTTTTACATTTATAATGTTTGCTTTTTATGAGAATGGAGAAGCAGTAGAGAATATCTGGTGTTATTTCTAGAATTAAAATCAAGTTTAGTAAAAGTAGATCTCAAATCATTTAGGGTAAATAATTAACTGAAATTTTCCACCATCATACATTTTTAAGTGTTAGGGAATTTACATGCTGGTAGAATTATATTAATATTCAAATATTTTAAATCAAATTCTGATAGACCTAATTTGACAAAATTTAAAAAGTATCCCAGAATTATTAAACTTTGGAGGGCTCTTCAAAATCATGCAATGCAACTTACTCTTTTTATAACTGAGGAAAAACAGAGAGGTGAGAGCTGCTGGGTTAGTATGGTAAAATTCTTGATGTTTTTTAATGCAGTGTATATCACACACTTAAAACTTTAGAAATAGATTTATTAAAATTGATGAGCCGTAAATACTGTTACCTAAAAAACTCTATGTGAAGAGAGATTGATATAATGATGATTAGTAATATAAACTAGCTACCAAATAGCCATGATTTAAATTGAGTAAAGACATAGCTTTAAAAGCCACGCTGTTAAAGTTAGCTCACCTTCAGTCTATCTTAATGACATTTCAGTGTTTCTATTGTAATACTGAATAGTGTCATCTTTTAAATTCACAGACTAAGATTTGAGCAGTTTTGAAACAAATTGCACATGGGTCCTTTAATTACATTTTGAAAAATGTATTCATAATTGACACATATTATCTATTTTAAATAATACTTGAGCTTTTGTATCTCAAGTTCAACCTGAAATAAAGCAAGGTTATAAAATCAGAGGTACAGAATATAATTTTGTAATTAGTTTGAAGAAAGTGTGTCCACTTGAAAAGACATCTGCTGTTTAGCCATTGGATTTCAAGTGATAGAATTTTATGCCTTAAGAATGAATAGAAAAAAGAAATTCTTAGAATAACATTGTGATTTTTCTCCTAAGTTGAAAAAATACTGTATGATTTTGCCAGCCAGGCACCGTGGCTCAGGCCTGTAATCTTAGGACTTTGGGGGGCTGTGATGGGTAGATCACTTGAGCTCAGAAATTCAAGACTAGCCTGGGCAACATGGCAAAACCCTGGCTCTACAAAAATTCGCCAGGTGTGGTGGCGGGTGCCTGTAGTCCTAGTTACGTGGGAGCTGAGATGGAAGGATCACCTGAGCTCAGGAGGTTGTGGATGCAGTGAGCTGAGATCAAGCCACTGCACTCTAGCTTGTGTGACACAGTGATACCCTGTCTCAAAAAAAAAAAAAAAAGAAAGATTTTATCACCAAGGTAAATGTGTCTGTAATTTTAAAATTAGATTCTTAATTTATTTTATAATTTAAAAAATAGACAGTGTAAGTATCTACTTTTATTATTGCTCTTACAATTGTTGAATTTTATTATTGCTCTTATAATTGTTGAATAATTTATGTATTCATTAGAGAAATATTTATTGAGCACTTACTGTCTCCTAGGTACTATTCTATTATAAGTGCTGGGATTACAGTCATAACCAAAACAAAGCTCCACTTGAGCTTACTTTGTAGTGAGGATAAAGACAATAAGCAAATAAACATCTAATATGCCAGGTGGTGGTAAGCGCTATGAAAAAAATTAGGAGGGTCAGCGGGCTTGTGAATGATGAAGGGTCTAGTTTACAGAGAGTAGTCAGTGAAGACCATTTTGATAATTTAACAATGTAATGGTTTTTAATACATACTGATCTTTTATAAATAATTTTCCTGGGAAATACTTGTCATCAGAGCTGGATAAATTTTGGGGCAAAATAATTTTATATTGGTGAAAGTTGTTGGAACAGAAGAAAAGGTGTTTTTTAAGTAAATGCTGAATTTCATTCCATAAAGGCATTAATGTTTAAGCTTACTTCATATTTTTTATAAAGAAATATCAGAAATATAAGAACTACAAATCAAGAAGATAAAGATTGATAACTTAATAGAAAAAAAAAATAGAGGCCTAAATAGCCACTTCATGGGGGATATCCAAATGACCAGTAAACATGAAGAGTTACTCAGCCACATTAATAATGAAGAAAATGTTAAGGAAAACCAAATGGGATACCATTACACACCTGTCAGAATGACTAAAATTAAAAAGACAATATGGCCAGGCACGGTGGTTGACACCCGTAATCCCAGCATTTTGGGAGGCCGAGGCGGGCGGATCAGTTGAGGTCAGGAGTTTGAGACTAGCCTGGCCAATATGGTAAAACCCCATTTCTACTGAAAAAATACAAAACTTAGCCAGGCATGGTGGCGCACGCATGTAATCCCAGCTACTCAGGAGGCTCAGGCAGGAGAATTGCTTGAACCCGGGAGACGGAGGTTGCAGTGAGCTGAGATCATGCCACTGCACTCCAGAAACCCCATGTCTAGTAAAAACATAAAAAATTAGCTGGATATGGTGGTGCGTGCCTGTAGTCCCGGCTACTCAGGAGGCTGAGGCATAAGAATTGCGTGAACCCGGAAGATGGAGCCTGTAGTGAGCCAAGATTGCACCACTGTACTCCTGCCTGGGTGACAGAATTAGATTCTGTCTTAAAATAAAATAAAATAAAATAAAATAAAATAAAATAAAATAAAATAAAATACACATACCTTCAACCCAGCAGGTCCACTCCTGGGAATAAATTCTGTAGATATAAAAGCCTCACAAGGATGTTTCTTTCAACATTATTTTAATGGCAAAAAACCCCAAAACCTGAAATCAACCTAAATGCCCATTAGCAAGGAGATAGTTTAATAAATTGTTTTTTTACAGCAGTGAAATATCATGTAACTCTTAAAAAGGTTATTATTTCCATGTATATATAAAATTAGATGAGAAGAGCAAAATGCTAAAAGATGAATACAATATGATCTGTCTTATAGCAATAGCAAAAACTCCTATATATGTGTATATAAGTTTGTCCATGATTTTTAAACATGGAGAGAGGTGTGAAAGGCTGTATGTACCAAGCTTGGCGTCAACAATGATTACCATGGGAATGAGTGGAGGAGGATTGACAAAATAAAGGTATCTTTCATTGCCAGATGTTTGCTGTCTCTGGCTCCTGCCCACTCAATGCCTATAGCACTCTCTGGTCATTCCAACAACTAAAAATCTACCACCACCACCACCACCACTACCCATTTTCCAGAAGCCTTTAGGAGCAGGTTGGTGCTTCCCTTGTTGAGAACCACCTACTTAGAGTAATTGAAGTGTTTACCAAGATGGTAGTGCCTGAGCTAAACCTTGAAGGATGAAGTGTGTTTTTTAAACCAGAGTTTCTCTGGGAGGCAAACAGTGTTATAAAAGAAGGAACACCATAATGTAGACTGCCTTGACCGATGAAGTGGTGTGTCTATGTTGGAAAATAGTTAGAAATAAAGTTGGATAGGTAGAGTGAAGTTAGAAGGGTGTTGATCAGAAGGAGTCTGACAAAGGTGAGAGGAGAGGGGAAAGTGTCATTTCACTGTCTAATGCGTCCTGCACAGTACCGCCAAGTTAACTTTCTAAAACATTGTCCTGTTCAACAGTCCATTCAATAATGCCTTTGCTGCATGCTCAAGGCATTTTATCTCATTGTATTCATCTAACTTCATCTCTTACTACACCTTAAAATTAATTAGGTATGGCTGGCTGATCAAACTGATTATTTCCCACTTCTTCCTTGTAGATATGCCCACCTCATGCTTTTATTAGAATCTTTTCCCATAGAAATCTGTCATTCTACCTAAACAACATTTTACTATTCTTAGCAGCCTTCTCCCTAATGAAACTGGCCCATACCATCCATTGCCATCCTGATATCTCCTTTCTTTCATACAGTTTTTATGGTTTTCCCCGTATTATTTAGCATGAAATTGTACTTGGCTTTTTATGCTTCTCATTCTTGTTTCTCTGAATAATTTGTATTCTCCTAAAGAGTTGTGTGAGGTTAAGATATATGCCTCACAATATTTTTGTAAACCTCCAAAGTAGTTTTTTTTTGTTTTTTTTTTTTGTTTTTTTTTTTTGGTCAGCTTACATAGGCATTGCCTTTTGTATGGAATTAATTGATAAAGGAGTAAATTCTGAGCACCCTGAAAACTCAAATTCTGCATTGATAGATCACACTTTAATATTGCAGCATTTTAATGTTTCTTATTTTACCTTATCAAATATTTTGTATTTGGTTCGATAGCTAGATTTAATTATTTTGGGGGTTAGGAACCAAGATGTATATATCTCTGTGTCCCTGACAATGCCTAGTAGATTGCATTGTTCGCAATAACTACTCAGTATTTTTTAGTTTGATTTATTTTTATTTGCTTTATCAATTTGCCTTAACTGTAACCATGTTCAAACCATTGTTTGTTTTGCTAACAACAGAGGGCACCATTAGGGCACTTGTACACCCAATAGTCCCATCCCAGTCCCTGGTAGCTTTTTTGAGCCGCACTTTCCTTTTCCTAAGTAATGTCATAGACATTTGGATATTATACTAACTGGCAGTGGCCCATTTCTACTTATAGAGAATTCCTGGCCTCAGTTTATTTGAAAAATAGTATTTGTTACTTTTTGATCCTTTCTGGTTTTCAGACTTATTATTCTTTATCCAAGTGAAATCTTACCCAGGATCTTACTATATTAATTAGATCCGTTTGTTTTACGAAGGGAGAAGATAGAGGTGAAGGCAACAATCTGGAGCCCCACCTTTGTACTCCCCTTTCCTCCTCATTCCCCACCCAAAGAGCACAGCTTGAAAAATCACCATAACTCATCTAATTTTACAAATGCTTTTTTAAAAACTTGTTTTGTGGTATTTCACTTAGGGACTTAGTTTAGAAATAGAAACATTTTAGTTTTAAAGTGATTATTTTTAAGTACAAAGGGAAATGCTATAGAGTTTCAGCAATAAAAGAGTTAATATAGTAAGCAGCGGAGACTGAGATACTGCAACGGGGATAGTGTTTTCTGTCTCTGTCATTTGTGGTTTAAGAAAAAGGGGGTGGTGTTCTGCATTTGAAAGGACTTTAATGAATGCTGTCAGTGTTTGTGAGACCTAATGGTCAGTATGGGAAAGGAGAGCCAGGAAAGTGGTCTAGCTGCTTCAGGATAGGTGGATGAGAGTTTGCTCTGATTGAATGGAATGTTCCACCGTGTTTCATCTTTATTCATTATCCTTTGTTCTTTAAAATCTGATATATTGGCATAAAAGTAATTGTAGATATATATATAAATGTGATTTATTTTCCTTTACATCTTTTTGTTGTGTACAGCAGGGCATATACTTCTCTTGTCTTGGTTGGATGCACAAATCTGTGTGCAGTGCTTTTTGCCCGTTGCCTAGACGATCACTTGGTTTCTCTGAGGATGTCTGGTTCTCGTAAAGAGTTTGATGTGAAACAGATTTTGAAAATCAGATGGAGGTGGTTTGGCCATCAAGCATCATCTCCTAATTCTACAGTTGACAGCCAGCAGGGAGAATTTTGGAACCGAGGACAGACTGGCGCAAACGGTGGGAGAAAGTTTTTAGATCCATGTAGCCTACAATTGCCTTTGGCTTCAATTGGTTACCGAAGGTCCAGCCAACTGGATTTTCAGAATTCACCTTCTTGGCCAATGGCATCCACCTCTGAAGTCCCTGCATTTGAGTTTACAGCAGAAGATTGTGGCGGTGCACATTGGCTGGATAGACCAGAAGTGGATGATGGCACTAGTGAAGAAGAAAATGAATCTGATTCCAGTTCATGCAGGTTGATTATTTTCTTACTGTTAGAATAAGGGGTGTGGGGGTATAGCTCTATAATGTTTTTAAATAATTTAATATTTATTATTTAAAATCTGATTGTATATGTACATCTGCATACACATATATCCTGGTATGAACATGTGATACTTCTAGGATTTTTTTAATGTTCTAATATTCTGTAAAATTACAAAGACAACAAATAGCATTCATTTTGAAATATCTTGTGTTCTATATATAGATCTGGCTCAGCTTTGAAAATAATATACAGTAGCAATTTCCTGTATCATTGCCTGTGGTTTGCTTCATTCATTAACCTTCTATATTCATATCAAAACTACAGAAAACATTTCTATAGTATGAAATTTTATGTGACATTTTAGTTTATAACAGATTATAGAGTCATTTTTTAATTTAATGAAAAGGAAAGGTTCTACAAAGAGATGCACATTGTAGTTACCAATTTTTTGACGCAATTGTAGTTGTCAATAATATTTTTCTTATGGTTATTTCTCTTTGTCCTGCCTGTGTTACAGCTCTCCAGACTAATATAGAGAATACTGAGTAACATGTCTCTAAGATGACAGCTACTAATTCCTGTTACCTTCACTTTCACTGAAATGTGTGCTATTTAAGGAAATGAAGGACATTCCTTCAGGAAAGTTTAAGGAAATGTAGAGGGGCTAGATGTGATTATCTGGTGAAAAGGGGACAGGAAGAAGGGGAAATCAGTTAGAAGAAAAAGGAAAAAATTGGTAATTTCATAGTGACTTTATCTACCTTTTTCTTGGAATCTGGCTTTATCTTTGAAATGGATTTTCTTATTGATCAGTTTAAACTACAGTAAGATTATGTAACAAGTTAGAACATGAAAGTCATCTTTCTCATCCATCTTCATTCAAAAATATTTCTAAATATTTAAAGGCACAAATAACATCATTTGTCTAATTTGATTATTATATTTTTCTTTTAAAATTTCTGTGCAGCTTTTGATAACACTTGTAATTTGTAAGTTGGTTATTAATGATGTAGGCATCATATGGATTGAGACAAAATGAATTTATATATTTAAGTATAGCTTACTTGAGGATATTTACCACCTTTTCCTCTTCTAACCTTAAGAATGTGGAATTGGAAGGATAAAAAATGTATACTCTAGTCATCTGTCATCATTTGTGTAATGGAGAGGGGAATATCTGTATGTAGGTAAATAGTGTATTTAATTTAAATTTTTTTGAATTAGTTCATGACTTGGCATTATCTTAAGGGAATAGAAGCCACTAATAATTTAATTTGGAAATCAATTGAGCTAATGTGGTTTCATTGTTTGTATTTTCTTTGGAGACTTGTTGCCATAAAGAGAACAATTTATATAGTAAAAGATTCATTATTTTTGTGGAGAACCAAACAGTAAATGTTTCATTTGAAAATCAAAATATCAAGAATATTTTAACAAAATTAAAAAAATAAAACATTTATTTACCAACATAAGTAAAATCACATAAGAAACTCTTAACATAAGAAACTCTACTGGAGAAATTATAATGTGAATATAAAATTTTTATACATGTGTAATCTTGGAAAAATTTTACACACATTGGTTGCTATAATTCCTTACAACAAAGGTAGTTTGCATGGCTAATGATTACTGAAATAAAATTAAGCTATTCTTTAGTATGCATACAGAAATATCTTGGTGGGCTATTCATTATGAAATAAAAAGATTATCCTTTTTTGACTGAGAGATTGCTATGTGCATTCTTCAATAATTTTAAATTGACATTTTTAATTTATAGGAGATATAAAAATAAAATGACATTTAAAAAAATCTAAAATAAATGAAGTTGTTTAAAAAATGCTACTCAAGAAGACTCATCAAAGTAAAACGGGTGTAGACAGTTTACATCTTCAGTGACCAAACTATTCCAAAAATAAAATTTCAAAAATAAAATGTACTGTGACAAAATGTTTTTAATTTTTAGATATGAGGGGAAATATTTCAAAGCAATTTAATATTTTAGATGGTTTGAAATTTCAATCTTCTTATTGCAAATAAGGAAAAAAACAAACATTGAAGATTTTAGAAAAGTCCTTTGTGTGTACATTCTTTTTCTCTATTTTTTTTCTAGATTAAATAGATCTGATTTTTATATTTTCCTTCAATGCCCTGGCTGAGTCTTTGACCTTGTCATAAAGATACATTTATTTGCACTCAGCTTTTTGATTAAGTGAGCAGTCAGACTTCTCTAAGTAGTTGTTCATCTACTGTAAACAAATCAAAGCCTGTCACTGTTAATGTCACACTGACATTCATCAATTTTTTTTTTTTTTTTTTTGAGACGGAGTCTTGCTCTGTCACCCAGACTGGAGTACGATGGCGCGATCTCTTCTCACTGCAACCTCTGCCTCCCGGGTTCAAGCCATTCTCCTGCCTCAGCCTCCCAAGTAGCTGGGACTACAGACATGTGCCTGGCTAAATTTTGTATTTTTAGTAGAGACACTGTTTCACCATGTTGGCCAGGCTGGTCTTGAACTCCTGACCTCAAGTGATCCGCCCACCTCAGCCTCCCAAAGTGCTGGGATTACAGGTGTGAGTCACCACATCTGGCCTCATCAATTTTTTTTTATATAACTTTGGAACAATTCTTTTTCTTATATAATATTTTGCAAGTAATATATAGTAAATATGTAGTAAACATTCTGAGCATACTACAGATTGATATCTTAAAATGTTAAAGACATAATGAAGAAATACATATGATATACTAATTACTTGTTTTAACCATCATAATATTTACATGAATTTCAGAACTTAAACTGAAATTTTGAGTTATTAGGAAAAGGGGAAGACAGCTAAGTGGTTTTACATACTCAGAATCTCATTAACCACGGTGGATCTGGACAGTTTAAAGCAGGAATTAAGAGGCAGCATATATTGGTCATGTTTTATCAGTTGTATTCTAACAAGGAAAGATGTCTGTCTGAGTCTTAGACTTCTGGTAATTTCTACTACCATCCACCTAAGTGATTTAAAAGTTTCTCGCCTTTTAACTTTGACCTTGCCTCTGTAGCCTAGCTACCTTTTCTCCATGAGAGTCATCTAAGTCATTACTTTGGTATTAAAATACAGACTTAGTCTTCTTATAACATGAGGAATTTTAGACCTTCAGTAACAGAGCTGTCACCTTTTATGTGAGCAATAGGATCCTAGATCCTTAATTGAGGATGAATTCATACCAGGGCTAGCAAAATCTATATGGTGGCCCAACATGTAACCATAGTATAAACGTGGTTTATACTTCCCTTGATTTACTGACCTTGAAATTATGTAATTTTTGACATATTTTCAGTTGGAGGAATTTTATTTCAATTTCATTTATAAAGTTAGAGTTTAATATCATCAGGCTATTTTTACTCCTTTTGCATACAATTTTACTGCACTTTACAAGTACAGATGCTTCCTGACATGAAATTTTTCACCTTTACAATGATGGAAAAGCCTCATGCATTCAGTACATTCTGCGACTTACAATGGGGTACATCCCAATAAACGCACAATATGTTGAAAAAATATCCTAAGTTGAAAGTGCATTTTCGATTTTTGTTGGGTTTATCCAGACATAACCCCATCGTAAGTTAAGGAGCATCTGTGTTAACAAATAATCATTGCTGATACTAAACAGGTGCTTCCTAACTGTGAGGCACTATTCTAAGCACTTTACTATGTTAACTCATTTAGTCTTCACAGCACATTCTTGAGTTAGGTTGCTGCCGTTACCAACCTAATTTTAATTTTATAGATGAGTCAAGTGAGGCACAGAAAGGCTAAGTAACTTGCTCAAGGTTAGTAAGTGAAATGACTGCATTTTTTAAAAAGAAACTTTATTTTTTTAGGACCATTTTACATTTACAGGAAAATTACAAATATGTTACAGTAAGTTCCTATCTACCCCATATCCAGGTTCCCCTGTTATTTATATCTTACGTTAATATGGTGCATGGGTTACTAGTAATGAACCAGTGGTGATACATTATTGTTAACTAAAGTCCATACTATATTCACATTTCTTTAGTTTCTTACCTCATGCTCTTTTGAGTTCCAGGATCCTATCCAAGATATCACATTACATTAAATCATTATGTCTCCTTAGCCTCCTCTTGGCTATGACAGTTTCTTAGATTTTACTTGCTTTTGATGGCCTTGGCAGTTTTGGGAGTACTAATCATACTAATCAGGTGTTTTGTAGAATGTCTTACTCAATTGAGGTTTGTTTTCCCATAATTAGACTGAGGTTATGGGCTTTGGGGAGGAATACCACAGAGATAAAATGCCATTTTTATCACATCATATCAAAGATGCACACCGTTAATCTGACTTACCACTGTTGGTATTGACCTTGATCACTTGGAAATAGTTGCATTTTTGAACTCAAACAATTAAGTTGTAGATTTCATGCTCTTAACAAACACTGTACTATTAATATATTGCCTACATACCTATGACTATTCATTTAATCACAGAGTTTAGCTATAGCATGTAGCTAATTATTCATTCTAACCAGTTTCACCTTTCTTCAGTTAATTCTCTTTTAGTTCTTGAGAATGG
>NW_012102599.1:1857938-1859982 GCF_000951045.1 Mandrillus leucophaeus
TTTTACCATAGAGCCATTAGAAAAGACAGATAAGTAAAAATGGAAAAAGTAAAAATCATCAACTACCCAGCCACCTCAAAATGCCAACTGTTAATTTGAGGAAGTGTCCTGTTATATTTTCTGTACATGTATAGTATGTGTTTTTAAAATAAAAATCTCAATCTTATTGTACCTTTTGTTTTGTAGCCTGCTTTTTTTGCCCTAATGTAAGTTTGTAAATTAGAACTCATGGTTGAAAATGACAGAAGCCCAAATCAAACTGACTTAAACAAAAACTAGAAATTTTTGGTTCACATAAATAAAAAGTCCAAGGATAGAGTCTAGCTTTAGACATGGCTGGATCCAAATGATGAAATAACACCAATAATCTATTTTTCTCTATTTCTAACTTCTGTTTTCCTTTGTGATGCCATCATCTCAGGTAGTCTCTCAGTGTGGTAGCAGAAAGGCCATTAACAACTCCAAGTTTACTTTTTGTCAGCTTAGCAAGCTCAATGGAAAGAAAGTGACACTTTTCCAAGAGGGTGATCAAACATCATGAAGTTGACTCTGACTGGTCTTGTTTGGGTCCTGTGCCCACCTGAACCAATTGTTATTGCCAGGAGATACGATACTCTTATTGGCCAGGCCTCATTGGCTTCTACACCTCTGACCATTCCCTGTAGACTGAGGCAGGGAATGTGTGGTTTCTGAAAAAGTAGAGATGGGTTTTATTACCGTAAGAAGGAATGCTGGATAGGCAAAAACAATGTCCACTAAATAGCTCTGTAGGCCATTAAATATTCTGTATCTTTTCAAATGGCTCCATCATTCTTCCGTGCTTGGATTGTCCTTTTGTTTATTTAACCAGCATTCTATTTTTTTGAATGTAGATTGTTTCTAGTATTTCTCTATTAGAAACAACCTGTGAGAAACCCTCCCTGTAGCTAGATCTCTGTACATATTGATGATTCTTTCTTTTGGACAAAATCCTAAGGATGTTCACATTTGAGGGGTTTTGATTTGTATTTTCAAAGTTATTTCAGGAACATTTCTATTTTAATTCTCATCAGCATTGTATAAAAATGTCCATTTCCTTTCCCCTTCATACTGGTTATTATTTAAGAAAATTGGATTCTTATAAACAGCATTTAACTCTCTTCACCACAGATATTCTGGCACTATCCCAGGGGAAAAATGCCCTATAAAATTTCCAAATCAAAATATATTTCTCTTGAGGAGGGAAAGGGTGAAGACGTCCATTTTCCTTAGCTCTTACTAT
Organism: Mandrillus leucophaeus; assembly: GCF_000951045.1. NCBI lineage: Eukaryota > Metazoa > Chordata > Mammalia > Primates > Cercopithecidae > Mandrillus > Mandrillus leucophaeus. The sequence continues at coordinate 1,859,200 of NW_012102599.1, forward strand.
TTCTCTTTACACAACTGCCTTGTCTCCTCTTCTTCCTCACCCATCTAAATGTCAAGACATATTTCAATTCGCACCTACTACTTGTTGACTTTCTAAACACTAGCCCATACTGATCTTCGCCTTTTCTGTATTCTAATAGCAATTATACTCCAATTAAAGATGCACAAGATGATCAATTGGAGTAATGGTTAAAAATATATATAAAAGCTTCTGTTTACATTTTGTCTTTTAAATTTCTATTTTTGTCTGTATATTATATAAAAATTGTACAATGGCATCTATATCTTTTATAAATTAGTAAATATATATTTGGGCACATGCTTAAAAGTATACTGAAAAGGATATGTATCAAATGTAGAGACTGCTAGCCTATACCTTGCACCTTGTAGTTTTGAATATTTGTAAAAGATGACAAAAGATTCGTAATATAGTAAGCACACTTCTGCAAAAACATGAGTTCCGAATGCCACAAACTAGGAGTAAATCACTTCCCTAGAGAGTGAGCCAAACAGACTCTTTACAGTTTCAAAAGAGCTTTTTTCCTACTCATAATCATAGACAGTATAACTTTTATAAATTAATTTCTAAAACTTCTTTTGAAAAATTACTCCGTTAAGAAATTCTAGTGTAAATTCTGGCGATAAAAGTAAAAGGATCTAAATAGTTTATAATAAAAAGGTGTATTGGTCATGGTGAATATTGTGTGAGCACGTGTACATGTAAGCACATGTAAAATCTGGGGAATTACAAGGGTTAGAGTTGCTAATTCACTTTTTCCAGATA
>NW_012102599.1:1862668-1864462 GCF_000951045.1 Mandrillus leucophaeus
GTCTGTCCACCTTGGCCTCCCAAAGTGCTAGGATTACAAGCGTGAGCCACCACACCTTGCCCCATAACTCTTTATCCACGATCTTCTAACCCATCTTACTGATTGCTTGCCTCTCTCTCTTTCCACTGCAGATATCTCAAACTCTTTTATTTTTTGGTCAATTGATTTGCTACTCCTCAACTCATCCTGAAGGCATAGGTCCTCCTCCCCTCCCAGCAAGAGGTTATCTGCATAATATCACCACTCCTCATGGGCATTCTCCTTTTTCTGGACCCTCTTTATGTTGTCTCTGCATCTTATTGTTTGATCCGGTCTATTAATTCTGGTTCAGTTTTAAGTTAAAATCCTATAATGGAAAAAAAAATGTGTTTCCAGCGGTAGCAGAGAAGTTTATAATGAACTTGTATCTGGAAAGGACAATATTGCATTGTCTCCCCTCTCACATATATGCCCACATCTTATCATGGACTCCTTTGAGAATGTGACTTAAGCTATGTAACCTCTCCCCAGAAAACTGTGTGTGTGTGTGTGTGTGTGTGTGTGTGTGTGTGTGTGTGTGTGTGAAATATTTCATATAGAATTCAAGGAGTTCATGAACCCTCAGAAGGCTATCTGTATGCTGTATCCATCAGAGTTCTTAGTTTTAAGCAACTGAAGTTGACCGGATGATTTAACCAGAAATAGGAATTTATTGAATCATAATAGTTCCCAGAACTCCTGGGAAAGCTGAAGAATCGGCATATGAAAAGGATAGGTCCTACAGTTACACAATTGACCTTTTAAACTCCAAATTGTTTAAGCAGAAAATCTGTCTTTAATGCCATTTATCACTCACATTTTATTTTACCTGTGTTTCACTTGGAACTAGAGAGTGAGGGTTTAAGTGTTTAGAATCAGATATATTGGGCATGAAAATGATGGCGTGTAGACACACATACTTCGTAGATAACTACATAACTACATAATTTGCTCATTTAACTTTAGGAAGCATATTAGTAAGGCATAGGCTAAAATAATATAACAAAGACATTCATAAACACAGTGGCTGAAATTAGATTGAAGTTTATTCAATCTAATTGCCCACCTCACAGGTGGGCAAGTCGCCCAGGGCGGGTAGGTAGCTCTGCTTCATGAGTTCATTCAGAGACCCAGGTTCCTGTTATATTGTTTCTCCTTACTGTATGATGTTGTCTTTTCTGCATGATTGAAGCTTACTCAGCTGTCCCTCAGCATGCCAACCTGTAGGAAGGACCAAAGAGAGGAAAGGGAAGACATTAAGCAAGCGACACAGGTTGCACATATCAGTTCTGCATATATTCATTGGTCACATGGCCACAACTAGTTACAAAGGAGGCTCAGAAATACAGTCTTACCCTGGGTAGCCATGTCTCCAGCTAAAAGTCATTTACTGTGGTAGATATAAAGAGTGGATCTGGGATTATAATCAACAGAGTGCAGGAAGTGAAGATGGCTGAATAGAATGCTTCAGAGTTCTTTAGATCTAATTTTTGAGTGAATTTTTCCCTATTACCTTATATATATATTTTACCATATTTATATATTTTTATATTTTTTACCATATATATATACACACATATATATATATATTTTTTACCATAGAGCCATTAGAAAAGACAGATAAGTAAAAATGGAAAAAGTAAAAATCATCAACTACCCAGCCACCTCAAAATGCCAACTGTTAATTTGAGGAAGTGTCCTGTTATATTTTCTGTACATGTATAGTATGTGTTTTTAAAATAAAAATCTGAATCTTATGGTACCTTTTGTTTTGTA
>NW_012102599.1:1865957-1896195 GCF_000951045.1 Mandrillus leucophaeus
ATGATGACTTTTTCTTTTTTGATAAGGTTATTAGTTATATTAACAAGATTATCTTAAGATATAGTGGGACTTGATTATCATAGACAGTATAACTTTTATAAATTAATTTCTAAAACTTCTTTTGAAAAATTACTCTGTTAAGAAATTCTAGTGTAAATTCTGGCGATAAAAGTAAAAGGATCTAAATAGTTTATAATAAAAAGGTGTATTGGTCATGGTGAATATTGTGTGAGCACGTGTACATGTAAGCACATGTAAAATCTGGGGAATTACAAGGGTTAGAGTTGCTAATTCACTTTTTCCAGATATGGAGCTTGACTCTTCAAATTCCAAGTCCCTTCACTAGGGAATAATATCTATCTTAGCATTCCCCCAGTCTCTAACTGGTGCAATGCAGAGTAGTTGCTCTGTGAATAGTTAGTGACTTGTTTCTATTTGATACTTGCCTCTTTTCTATGTTTAGGCATTTTTCTGACTTTAAAATTCATTGCCTACTGCAGAGAAAGACATAAGCTACAAATTAAATGTTTCCCTGTAGACTAGAAATATTCAGCAATGTATTCATTACAGTGAAAGTCTAATATAAAAGACTTGAATGATCTTATGTAATTTTTTGAAATACGATTTACTATCTTAGTGGTATCATATAAGTAAAACTAAGCAGAGATGTTAGATGTATTTCCTCTGTTGTTATGTAAAAGATCAAGTAGAAATCAGAGAGAAATATATTTTAAATGCTTCAGGAATGGCCTATTCCTGGATATTTGTGTTGTGGGTTAGGATGTTTACTAAAAGCCATTTTAAATAAGAAGTATGAAATTTAGTTATGAAAAATGATAATACCAGGGATCATTTTTTAAAAAAAGACAACCATCCAAACAACATTATATAAAGACAAAAGACTATAATTACAGGCCTTCCCATTGGCCACTGAAAAGTAGGGTTCTACTAACAGTAGCTTTCCTCGATTGTGTACTAATCTGCCCTAGGGCTGTGCATGCATTATATCATGTAATAATCCTCTCTTGAGGGATCCCCTAAAAGACAGCACTATGTATTATTTCTGTTGTGCTGTTAAAGAAAGTAAGCCTTAGAGAAGTTAAATAACTTGTCCAGAATTATACATAGTGAGTGACAGAGTAAGAGTTGAACCCAGGTCTATAGGACTCTAGACCAGCACTGCACAATGGAACTTTCAGCATTGATGGAAATGTTCCATATCTGTACCATCCTATTTGGTAGCCACCAGCCCCAAGAGACTGTTGAACACTTGAAATACGACTAGTCCAACTAAAGAACTGAATTAAAAATTTTTATTTAAATTAAAAGAGCCTCATGGGGCTAGTGGCTACTGTATTGGACAGCACAGCTCTAGAACTTCCTAAAATGTGCTTAATCGCTCACCAATACCTCCTTAATTCTCTTTTCCTATTACATGCTAAACAAAAGATGTAATAGGAGAAAAAAGAGTAAGGAAGTCTTACCAGAGGTGCTTACCAGAGGCTGAGGGTGGGGAGTGCCAAAGAGAGACTTGGGTCAGTGTGCACAGTTACAATTAGGAGGAACAAGTTCTCGTGTGCTAGAACACAGGAAGGTGACTATGGTTAATAGCTAAAAGAGAGGGCTTTAAATAGCTAAAAGAGAGGGCTCTACATGTTTTTCACCATAAAGAATTGATAAATATTAAAGGTAATGAATTTGTTAATTACCCTGATTTTAGCAGTTCACCACATATACACGTATCAAAACTTCACATTATACCCTATAAATATATACAATTGTTATTTGTCAATAATATTGAAAATAAAATTATTTTTAAAATACGATGTTCAAATCTCACCTCAGACCTATTGAATCAGTCTCAGGGTATGAGGCCTTGAACACTGAGACTGAAATGCTCCCCGGTTATCCTGACTTGTTTCAGCATCTGAACCAAAATACTCTGAAAGTTCTTGACAAGAAAATTATTAACTGGGCATATGCCAACATCAGAAGTAGCCTATAATAACAATGATGATAGTATTACAAAGTTCCATTGTTCTTTCAGAACTTTAACATTGATTAGCATCTGTGTTAGTTGATGGCAGTTCATCACTCAAGAAACATTCAACTAATTTATTTGTTTAATCATTACTTATAATTTGATATGAAGTACAAGAAATGTGATACAAAATACAGGAGCCTTAAGAAAGAAGTACTTGATTTATTTACTTGTTCTTGAATTTATGGCTTATAAAAATTAGATACTATAATTTTTTCCCCTCCTCAGGTCACTAATGCTCTTATAATCATTTGTCAGTATTTTAACAGTATAAAACTTTATCAAAAAATATTTTAAATATTCATTTTTTTTTTTTTTTTTTTTTGAGATGGAGTCTCGCTCTGTCGCCGAGGCTGGAGTACAATGGCATGATCTCGGTTCACTGTAACCTCCACCTCCTGGGTTCAAACGATTCTCCTGCCTCAGTCCCCCGAGTAGCGGGACTACAGGCGTGTACCACCATGCCCAGCTAAATTTTTTTTTTTTTTTTTTTTTGTATTTTTAGTAGAGATATGATTTCACCATATTAGCCAGGATGGCCTCAATCTCCTGACCTGTGATCCACCCGCCTCAGCCTCCCAGAGTGCTGGGATTACAGGCGTGAGCCACTGCAAAATCTTCAAATTATTATTCATCAAAACCACCATTATTTTTTTGCTTATGTTATGCTGTCTCCTAAATTTTAAAATAGTTTCTAATTCTCGTTTATTTGTATAAACAATATGTAATTACATACTATTCAACCCATTTTTATAATAACGATCTTAAATGTGAAGTCGAGTATTACTTGACTTGAATTTTCCAAGTCATTACACCAGTAATATTCATAGTGTACAACACATCCTTTCTCGACAATATACGTTTGACTTCTGTTGTCATTACTGACAATTGTCTTCCAAGGGCATTTATCTGATGCCCATGTTTGTATGGTACTGAAAATACATCAGACTAGGAGGATTTAGGAAAGAATATTTATCAGTTAAGGCATTGTTAACTTCTAAAACAGATAAATCTTAGTTCAATGTGAATGTTCTTGCTTTAGTGATCTTTTGTGTATTTTACTTCTTCCTTTTTCTAAGTCTTCAGTCCTCTCCCTTCAACCTATGGATAGAGAAAGAAAATACGGAAAAGCCATACCTGTTCTTAGCCACTTTAAGGTGAACTGTGTGATGTAATAGTTCATTTCCATAAGAACACACCTATTTGCAAGAGGGGCTGGGAAATGTAGTTTAGCTATATTCTCAGGGGGAAAAAGGGATGTTTTGGTGAACACATAGCAGTTTCTGTGATAGCCCTATCTCTGCCATGAATGAACTCTGACTCTTGGCAAGGCACTTAATCTCCTTGGCTTCAGTTCCCTTTACTTTAAAAGTAAGAAACATGATGACTTTTTCTTTTTTGATAAGGTTATTAGTTATATTAACAAGATTATCTTAAGATATAGTGGGACTTGATTCAACAAAGCATGTATCACAACCATAATATCCTTAAAAGAAGATCTGATGAGAAATGAGAACTAAGTTATGGCACAGCCAGTGGTTTTACAGTTAATTGCATAACCAACCGACTTTAATTACTTGATTTAAGTGATCCTGGAGAGGAGAACTGGGGGTAAGAGTGAGGAGAAATGTGTGCTCAGGACTTCATTCTTAGTCCTAACCTTTTCGCTTTTTCACAGTTTTTATCAGTAAATCATATGAAAATGGAACATAAGGCCGGGTGCGGTGGCTCATGCCTGTAATCCCAGCACTTTGGGAGGCTGAGGCAGGCAGATCTCCTGAGGTCAGGAGTTCAAGACCAGCCTGACCAACATGGAGAAACCCCATCTCTACTAAAAATACAAAAGTAGCCGGGCATGGTGGTGCATGCTTGTAATCTCAGCTACTTAGGAGGCTGAGGCAGGAGAATTGCTTGAACCCAGGAAGTGGAGGTTGCGGTGGGCCGAGATCACACCATTGCACTCCATTCTGGGCAACAAGAGTGAAATTCCATCAAAAAAAAAAAAAGAAAGAAAGAAAGAAAGAAAACAGAACATAGAACTCAGAACTCATACTCTTCAAATTATAATTTAGAAATTTCAAATGATTTTTTAGACAGTTATATTAGGCTATCAAATTCTTTCAACCTGTAATATAAGTTATAGATTACCTGGGCTTTTGAGGACTGGACAGAGAACCAAAAGAATTATTTATAACACTATTTTTATGACAATATATTTTTTAATGAACTTGACTTGAATTTGTATCTCCAAAATAATTTAATTGCCTTTCTGCCTTCAAAGATGAGTTATCTCTTATATCCTTAAATACAATGTTAGGAGATACGGTTATCAATATGAATATAGCTCACTCTTTTTCAGCAGAGACATTGGCTTTAACAGACAAAAGACCTCACAAAAAGATACTACAAAGAATACGTGTAGCAATTAATTAACAGTTTAAATTCACTTACAGTGTTTACAGGAATCATAACTTAAGGCATCATTGATTTTTAAGAGACTAAAATGAATGATTATACATTAATATTGATTGGTAGCATGATTTCTTCTATTACATTTGAAGGCTTTCAAAGGACTTAATAGCAAAGATCTTTTTAATGTGACAGTGATATTTCAAAATGTGTATTTTTTTTCTTTTCAGGACTTCCAATAGTAGTCAAACATTATCATCCTGTCATACTATGGAGCCATGTTCATCAGATGAATTTTTCCAAGCCCTTAATCATGCTGAACAAACATTTAAAAAAATGGAAAACTATTTGAGACATAAACAGTTGTGCGATGTAATTTTGGTGGCTGGTGATCGCAGAATTCCAGCTCACAGGTAGTTGTTTTCTATATTTCTGTAAGTGTTAAGTATTTCCTCGGTAATTTAGATATGTATATTGTGGTAACCTACTTCAATTGACTATTATGTTTTGGGGAAGGGGAATTTCCATCTTCATGGAATTCCCATCAAGAAAACAGTGCATATGAAATTATTACATGTTTGGTGATCCTAAAAGGGTTATTGTCCTGCCGTAGAAGCACAGTAACAAAACATACTAGCCTCAGATAAGTTGGTACTGTTTGGTATAGACTTCAGTTACTATAAGAAGCTTTTGTGCGATATTCTACGTATTAAATACTTTAAGTAAACTCAATGGCAGTTAAAGCTTGTGGATTTAGAAGAAAAGCTGGTGAAGTGGAGTAGCACAAAGTCTTAGAGTTTTTAAAATAGACATATCTATCCCAATTTCTGTTTGCTGATTTCCAAGAAGTATGAAAAGCAGTGCTAGGGAAAAAAAGCCTTTACTACAAATTACATATTATTTCTTGAAGTAAGAAAAGGAAAAGAACTGTTTAATAAAAAATAATTCATTTTCTTAAAATTCTGTATTCAATTGTTCATTGTTAATCACCACTATGATTCTCAAAGGTTTTTTTCTTTTCTGGATGCCCTTCAAAACTAATTAACACTCTGTCCCAAAGGTTTTTTTTTTAAAAAAAAAAAAAAAAAAAACCCTCCAAAGTGAGATAACATTGGGAAAAGCCTTCTAGACATTGGCTTAGGCAAAGACTTCATGACCGAGAACCCAAAAGCAAATGCAACAAAAACAAAGATAAATAGATGGGACTTAATTAAACTAAAAAACTTCTGCACAGCAAAAAAAAGAATGTCTGTGAGTTAACAGACAACCCACAGAGAGTGAGAAAATCTTCACAATCTATACATCCAACAAAGGACTAATATCCAGAATCTACCAAAAAGCTCAAATCAGAAAAGAAAAACAAAAACAAAAACAAAAACAGTCCCATCAAAAAGTGGGCTAAGGACATGAATAGATAGTTCTCAAAAGAAGATACACAAATGGCCAACAAACATATGAAAACGTGGTTAACGTCACTAATGATCGGGGAGTGCAAATCAGAACCACAATGCAATACCACCTTACTCTTGAAAGAATGGCCACGGTCATGAAATCAAAAAATAATCAATGCGGCATAGATATTGCTGAAAAGGGAACACTTTTACACTGTTGGCAGGAATGCACACTAGTACAAACACTACAGAAAACAGTGGAGATTCCTTAAAGAACTAAAAGTAAAAAAAAACAAAAACAAAAAAACAAAAAAAAACTAACAGTAGATCTACCAATTGATCCAGCAATACCAGCTATCAATTGAGAGGAAAAGAAGTTATGAAAAAGATATTTGCACACAGGTTTATAGCAGCACAGTTTTCAATTGCAAAAATATAGAACCAGCCCAAATGCCTATCAATCAACGAGTGGATAAAGAGTGGACATATATCATGGAATACTACTCACCCACAAAAAGGAACGAAATAATGGGATTCTCAGCAACCTGGATGGAACTGGGGACTTAAGTGAAGTAACTCAAGAATGGAAAACCAAACATCATATGTTCTCACTCATAAGTGGGGGCTAAGCTATGAGGATGCAAAGGCATAAGAATGATACAGTGAGGCCAGGCGTGATGGCTCACATCTGTAATCCCAGCACTTTGGGAGGCTGAGGCAGGTGGATCACGAGGTCAGAAGTTCAAGACCAGCCTGATCAAGATGGTGAAACACCATCTTTACTAAAAATACAAAAATTAGCCAGGCGTGGTGGCAGGTGCCTGTAATCTCAACTACTCAGGAGGCCGAGGCAGGAGAATTGCTTGAACCCAGATGATGGAGGTTGCAGTGAACCGAGATCATGCCACTGCACTCCAGCCTGGGCGACAGAGTGAGACTTTGTCTCAAAAAAAAAAAAAAAAAGAATGATACAATGGGCCGAGCATGGTGGCTCAGGACCTGTAATCCTAGCACTTTGGAAGGCTGAGGTGGATCACTTGAGGCCAGGAGTTCCAGACCAGCCTGGCCAACATGGCAAAGCCCCGTCTCTACTAAAAACTAGCCAGGCGTGGTGGCGTGAACCTGTAGTCCCAGCCACTTGGGAGGCTGAGTTATGAGTATTGCTTGATTCTGGGAGGCAGAGGATGCAGTGAGCCAAGATCATGCCACTGCACTCCAGCCTGGGTGACAGAGTGAGACTCTGTCTCCCCCGCCCCCCCCCCAAAAAAAGAATGATACAATGGACTTTGGGGACTTAGGGGATAGGGTGGGAGGGGAGTAAGGGATAAAAGACTACACATTGGGTACAGTGTACTCTGCTTGGGGGATGGGTGCACCAAAATCTCAGAAATTACCACTAAAGAACTATTCATGTAACAAAACACTACCCATTGCCCAAAAACCTATTGAAATTAAAAAAAAATAAAAAACTTTCCGAAGTGGAAATAAAATCATTAGGAAGAATTGGCTTGGTATTACAGTTTTCAGTGACTCAATTAGCATTCATTTATTGAGATACTACTATATACTGTGACAGAAAGTCCAGGTTATGAACATGGGTTTGTTAGAAAAGCTGTTTCAACCTGAATTTCATAGAAGCGCCTCAAATTCTGTATTTCCAAAACTGAACTCATTACCTTACCTGCCATGCTTGTGTGAGCCATCAACATCTCACTTAGATGACTGATGCAAAAGCCTCCCAACTGGTCTCCCTGCCTCCACTCTTTGCCCCTACATTCTGTTTTAACATAGCTACCTGGGTGATCCTTTAAAGTGGAACACAGATTCAGTCATTTCTTTGATCGAATCTTTCATTGACTCCTCATGTCACTGGGTGTGAAAGATGAAGTACATGCAATGGCGTATGCGATCCAGCCTGCCGTATCGCTCTAGTATTGTCCTGTTGGTCTCTGTCTTGCTCAGTCAGCATCAGCCACTCAACCTCTTGTAGTTCCTTGCATGTGCCTGGCGTGCTGCTCCTGCCTTTGGATTTTTGCACTATTTCTTCTGCCTGAAGGCTATTCCCAGTTACCTGCATGACCAAATCCTAAACCTCCTTCAGATCTTTTCCCATGTCACTTTCCAGTGAGACCACCTATTTAAACTCACCACCCTTTCCCCATTTGCCTTTGCCCTACTTTTTTTCCCCTTAGCACTTATCACCTCTTAATATACTATAGAATTTACTTCTCCCTACCCTCTAAATGTAAGACTCCACAAGGGAAGGGGTCTTTTGTCTTATTTTGTACCCTGATGTATCTCAAGTATCTAGAACAGTACCCAGTACTTATTGGACACACATCAGTATTTGTTCATTGAATGAATGAATGAATGAATGAATGAATAGGCAATTTTCTGAAGAAGCAACCGGTGGCCAATAAGCATTTGAAAAACCTCACTAGAGATCAGATAAATGAAAATTGAAACAACAATGAGATAGCATTTAACACTACATAGATAGCCAAAAATTTTAACATCTGATAATATTATGGGGAAAATGTTAGCCTTATATAGTGCTGGTGGGGTCTAAATTGGTACCTTACTTTGGCAAATCTTATGACTCAGCAATGCCACTCCTGGAGAGGTAAGAAAATGGAATTAGAGAGGTACCCAATGATTATCTGTATCATAATCCTTATTACTTTTAAAAATGAAAATACTTATTTAAAATCTATTTAAGTGTGCTGACATGGAAATGTCTTCAAGACATTATCCAGTGAAAAAAATGCCTGTTTCAAAAATAAGGCCGGGTGCCTTGACTCACGCCTATAATCCCAGCTCTTTGGGAGGCCCAGGCGGGCTGATCACTTAAGGCCAGGAGTTCAAGACCAACCTCGCCATCATGGCAAAACTCCGTCTCTACTAAAAATAAAAAACTTAGCTGGACATGGTGGCCATCTCTGTAATCCCAGCTACTCGGGAGGCCAAGGCAGGAGAATTGCTTGAACCTGGGAAACAGAGGTTGCAGTGAGCCGAGATCACAGCACTCCAGCCTAGGAGACAGAATGAGACTCTGTCTCAAAAAAAAAAAAAAAAATTATAATTTAAATGTATTATATATGACCATCAAAAACTTAGAGACATAGCTAATATATTTTATAATTGTATTATAAAAAATATAGTTTTATAGTGTTATTACAACATAATTTTTAACAAAATGCAGACTAAGATAATAATAGACTATTACAAAAGTTTAAAACTTGCTAGCAAAAACCATTTTCAAATGTCTCCTATATATTCACTACTCTATAATTAAATTTTTTTAAAATGGCTTACTTTATTTTCAAAAGTGATAAGCAAACAATAACTTTTACATTTTTTCCTTTATATAGTTGATTTGATGCTATGGGCTTGTAGCTTGTTTTCTGGATGTTATAAAGCATGATTTGAGTAGTGAGCTGGTAAAGCATTCACCTCAGCAGAAAATTTGGTATTGGTAATTTATTATTCAAAGGAAGGAACTAGAGCATAAAGCAATTTGTCAAGCTTAAAACGCATTTCCTAGTACCATGCACTATGAGTAACAAATAAAAAAAGAAGCAGCAGCATTTATTAATGAACATCAACTTGAATGTGGTCGTTGATTTTTTTTTTCCTAATGTGTTCTCAGATTGGTGCTCTCCTCTGTCTCAGACTATTTTGCTGCCATGTTTACTAATGATGTCAGAGAAGCAAGACAAGAAGAAATAAAAATGGAAGGTGTAGAACCAAATTCATTGTGGTCCTTGATCCAGTATGCTTATACAGGTAACAAGTCTGAAAATGTAAATTAAAACCTCTTAGATTTATGTTGTATTATTAGATTTCGGATTTCTGTTTTTAGAAAGCATGCGATAGCTAACAGTTAAGTCTGCCATTGTCATCACTACCCTTTTGTATTTAACCTGGTGATAAATTAAAATCTCCATATTAAAACCTTTAAAATTGTTATCATAATTAAGTTTTTGAATGGCCCTTTAAAATGCTAATATAAAAATTAAATTAATTGTGTAGTGTCAGATTTTTACATTTAAAATTTGAGAGTTGGCCAGATGCAGTGGCTTACACCTGTAAACCCCAGCACTTCGGGAAGCTGAGGCGGGACAGATGATCGCTTGAGCCCAGGATTTCAATGCTGCAGTGAGCCATTGGTTACACCACTGCACTCCAGCCTGGACAATAGAAAAGACCCTGTCTCAAAAAAAAAAAAAAAAAAAAAAATTGAGAGTTACACAGGTATATAGTACATGTAAGTTACTAAGTTACTAACTAATGTATCATTTTAAAATTCTGAAAATAAGCCATTAATTTTTATTTTAGTAGATGTCTAAAGGAGCTAATAATTTTTTCTCCATTTAGTCCTTTTTTTCATTTTGGGATGTCTTAAACCATGTAGGTCAGTAATGCATGTAATGAGCTCTTACATGGAACCACCACTGTTAACATCAGTTATTTTATAAAATAAGGTTAATGTAGTTCCATAGCTAATGGAATTTCTTTTTATCATTAAGGCCGCCTTGAATTAAAAGAAGATAATATTGAGTGCCTGTTATCTACAGCTTGCCTTCTTCAGCTTTCACAGGTTGTAGAAGCATGCTGTAAGTTTTTAATGAAACAGCTTCATCCATCCAACTGTCTTGGAATTCGTTCTTTTGCTGATGCCCAAGGTTGTACAGATTTGCATAAAGTGGCTCACAATTATACTATGGTATGTATTTTTTGAAAGTATCCTTCAAATGCATATTTCTTATTGTTGCAGGCTTATCTACATGTTACTGTTTTCCCATGGCTCTGCCACATGTCTTGAGATTGAGTTTCATTGCCTAGTGTGTCATATTTTCATTGAGTTATAATGGGAAAGCACCGAGTAATACTTCTCCTGGGTGTATGAATCAAGCCCTAAAGCAGTCCCTGGGAAACAGAACAGTGGCCTAGGCCTGTTCCATTAAGATTTTCAGATTTGCTGCTTTTTAAAATAGGACTCTCCCCAAACATTTTACTTTGCTGCACATAGATGAATTTCAGGACTGTATTCACTGATAGAAATTGGTGACAGAGGTTGCAGCATATTGGTAGAGGATGAATGGGAGGCTTTTTGTTAAGGATAAATCTGACTATGTATAAAGTATTTACAGCCATGTATAATGATGTTTTTATTCATTATAGCAAATTATGTGCTCAATAAATCATAGAGGAGGTTCTGATTCAGTAGCCTGAAGGATAATAAAACGAAATAATCTGTATAAACCCCCATGATAGAAGTGTACCTGTATAGCAAATCTTCACATGTACCCCTGAACTTAAAAGTTAAAAAATGGGTTGACCTAGGAGAGTAAGAAAATAAGGTCATGTTGAGAGCATAGTGTTAGGACCACCCTGTATGGTCTTAACAGTAGAGGGGTGCAGGCAAGGGAGGGTGCATGGGTTTTTGAGGAATGTTCATGTTGCCACATTGTAACAGTTAGTTCTTCACATCTGAGCAATGACTGAAAACTGTTGCTTTAAATGCTTCAGTTTAGGGCAATACAGTTTCTAAGAGAAGAAAAAATGTGAACATTCACATACATGTGTACAGTTGTGGATATTACTGATTTTATCAGCATTTAGGAAATGTTATTTTGCCTACCCTCTCCTTCATTGTTCCATTGAGTTGGGATATGAAAAGATTAAGAGTGCTTTAGGAATCTTTCATTAGAGAAATAGAGATTTGGAAAAATTTTAAGAATAGGTATTTACAAACTATTGGGAAGATCAGTTCTGTCTACTTCTTGAGCTTGGTGTGAGGATTAGATGAGTTAATAGAAGTTTAGCAGTCAGAACATTGATTGGCATGTCATATATCCAGTCAGTGAGTCTCATTCCATTGTTGTCATCATCATTATATAGATTTCCTCTATCCAACACAATAGAAATTTATGAGAGGGAACAAAAGCACTCACAAAACCACAGCCTTTATGATTGGTTTTCCTCCCTGTGGTGTAATCATTTTCTCAGGAATGTTTCTTGTTTATGATAGTCACAGAGCCTCAACTGGAAAAATAAGAGATTGTACAACAGGACAATAATATATAGCCCTAGTGTGCTATTATGTTGACGTTTTAAAAATTAAGTCCATTGAAATGTTTTTTTCCCTCAGTCTTTATCATTCTTTGTAGATTCTCATTTTAACCATACACCTGCAATTTCAACTACTTTTTTGAATGAGACGAGTATAAAGTTGGATTTTCTTCTTCATAATCAGTTTATAATTTGAATAATCATCTTTTTTCTAGGAAGGAGTTTTATTCAGGTGAAAACATTTGTATGCATTTAGGTCACTCCTGTTGTTTACAGTAGAGGCACGCTTGCTGCTTTAAGGCTTACACAGAAATTAAATTTAAATTAGCTGGATGTTTTTAAAGCTATTTTCATAGCCAATTAGTTGTGGTAGATTTTTTTTCTCAAGGCCATTATTTAACATTATTCAGTTTTAACAGAGACATGAAATTGAATTCTAATAACAATAAGTAATTTAGAGGCAGATTGTCTGATTTGAATTGTTGCTATGGGAACCAAATGAAAATGTATTGCAAAATTCAATCTTCAATTTAAGTAAATCCCTCCATAATTTCATTTGCTTAAAAACTATTCCAAAGGGGGAAAGGGCACAGTGCTAGCAAGTGTTTGGTAGCATGATGGTTGTGTGTATTTTAATATGGATTTAAAATATACAGCATAATACCACGCCAGTGAGTCCAATCAGTGAATAGTGCATGGACTGGGGACGTTCACTGATCCTGCACGAATACAAGTGGTAAAGGATGAGGAGTCCTCCCCAGGATCCATGAATCTGGAAACCTGTTTTCTCATTCTCCCTGCCACTGAACATGACCTGGAGCAAGTCATATAACCTCTAAAAAAGTCTTAAGACTGGTTGTATCATTACAACTATTTATTGTCATTTCGAATTTATGACACAAATAAAAACATTTAATTTTAAAACTTAAAATTGTCTTTCTCAATCTAGAAGACTTATAAAAAACATTGAGATCTGCTAAAGTAGCTGCTTCAAAACCAAATTAATACCTTTGAAAAATACTTTGTATTCAACCTTGATTGAGTTCAGTAGTATTTCATAAGTTGTTGAAAAACTCAATTTTCACTTAATGTAAATTATACTACAATGGAATGGGCATTATTCTGAAATAGATATATCAACAAATAATTTGTCAAGTGAATATTTACATGATAGTCCTTTTGTTACTGATGAAATCCAGTTAATGCCATTTGAAAGTATGGCATAGTTATACCAATGTATATATCTGTCGATTATACTTTATATGTTTAAGGAATTGGAAATACATGTTATTATTTCAGTTTCTTCACAGTCTCACCTAACATTTTATCATAAGTATCTTTCCATGTAGCTACGTGATCTTTGTCTTTGAAATTTTTAATGCTTATTTAATATACAGCTCCCCATAACTGAACATGTAGGCTATTTTCCATTTTTTACCATTGTAAATAATAATACAGAGAAGTATTGTTAGGTATTCGGCTTTGTTTTTTGCTTACAAATTATTTATTAAGGTTTAAATTACAAATGGGATAACTGGGTTGAGAGTTTCAACATTTTTGTAGCTCTTGCTATGTGTTACTAAAAGAATGTCAGTATGCAATTCAGTAGAACCTTTTGCTTGGAGCCATTCTGGCATTGAAGTTTTATTAAAATATGTTTCTGAAATGATGATCCATCATTTAAAATAGACTCATTTAGACATCCTTGAACAAATCATGATAAACTGAAGCAATTGAACTGCATTAATTATTCATGAATGGTTTTCCCCTTTAGAACTTCTACTGATAGGAATGCCAAGCTAATATATATTTTAGATCAGTACCTCACTCGGGTTACCACAGGCTATATGGAAAATATAATTCTCATTTTAATATAGAAGATAGTTATTGATAGTCCTTATCTCTAGCTCTAATTTAAACAGCCTTAGCTTCTTTAGTAAACCTCTGCATGCTGAGACAGCGATAATACATCAGGAAATATGAGAAAAACATTAAGGGACAATATGTGTCTAGCATTTGCATTTATATTATAACTATGTCAACTATCCATTCATTAAGACTTACAACCTTTCAAATCAGATGGTATGTTTTCCTTCTCTCCTGATTATTTAGCATAATAGCCTATCAAGGTCATCTCACACCTAACGGCATTTTTATTTCCCATTTCCAATTATAGAGGATTTGATTCTAACGTGAGGCCAGGACTGAGTCATCTAATGTCCTGATCCCAGGGCATTGTAGGTCACTACTTTTTTCCCCCTCTTTGGTCCTTTTTCCTATGAGACCAAAAGAGCTTTGTAAATTATATTAGAAGAGATTAAAAATTTAAAAACAGACACTTAGAACATATAACAAATTAAAAAACAGACCCTTAAAAGAGATTAAAAATTTGAAAACAGACCCAAAATCCTAGATGGTCTTATAAATATCATTAAAACAACCTTGAAGACCAATATGGTTGTAGTATAACCCTAAGGACAATACTCATTCCAGGGAGGATCTGAGAAGTCATCTGTGGTCTAGAAAGGTTCTGGAAAATCTAGCCACCCTGGAGGCCATTTCCTAGTTAGAGAAGTAACCAAGCTCTCTAGGTGTTTGGCTCCACTGCTGGCCAAATTCTTCAGCACCTACAAATCCAAACCACAAATCCAACCACTTCTCGTGTTAGAGTATCATACATCTCAGTGTCTAATTCATTTTTTCTCTCTTCCTTCAAAAGAATTGCCAAAAGTATTTCCTAACTTGAGTGAAGCAATACTTAAATGTCCCAGGTCCATTTTTTAAATGTAATAAGTGATATAACACTTTAATTCTACTTATATATGTTTAACAACATAATTGCAGTTTAATTTTTTTTTTCTCTGCTGTGTTTCTTTCCTAACAAGTAGTAGTACATTGTAAGGTCTAAAATATAAATTGGGTTTGGTAGCTAATACAAAAAGCTTTTACTTTCTTCTAAGTAAATTGTGATGGTCAGAAGGGACAATATTGTTTATCTGCTATTTCTTCCCTCTAGGAGCATTTCATGGAAGTAATCAGAAACCAGGAATTTGTATTATTACCAGCCAGCGAAATTGCAAAGCTCTTGGCAAGTGATGACATGAACATTCCTAATGAGGAGACAATATTGAATGCACTTCTTACTTGGGTCCGTCATGATTTGGAACAGAGACGGAAAGATCTAAGTAAACTTTTGGCTTATATTAGGCTACCTCTTCTTGCACCACAGGTAATTAATAGGTACTTGTTTGTTTGTTTGTTTGTTTTTTGAGACGGAGTCTCGCTCTGTCACCCAGGCTGGAGTGCAATGGCCGGATCTCAGCTCACTGCAAGCTCCGCCTCCCAGGTTCATGCCATTCTCCTGCCTCAGCCTCCCGAGTAGCTGGGACTATAGGCGCCCGCCACCTCGCCCGGCTAGTTTTTTGTATTTTTTAGTAGAGACGGGGTTTCACCGTGTTAGCCAGGATGGTCTCAATCTCCTGACCTCGTGATCCGCCCGTCTCGGCCTCCCAAAGTGCTGGGATTACAGGCATGAGCCACCGCGCCCGGCCATAGGTACTTGTTTATAGGAATTTTTCTTTGCCTATTCTATCAAAGAAAGTAATTTTACATGTATTCCTATGAAACATGTAGGTGAAAAGATAGTAGCTAACAAAATTCTGCTTATGTTTTCAGTCCAGAAGATCTAGCTACCTAAATTGCTTCAATTAAGTAACACTGGTTTTTTTTGTTTATTTTATTTTGAGATGGAGTCTTGCTTTGTTGCCCAGGCTGGAGTGCAGTGGCCCGATCTCAGGTCACTGCAACCTCTGCCTCCCCAGTTCAAGTTATTCTCCTGCCTCAGCCTCCCAAGTAGCTGGGATTACAGGTGCGTGACACCATGCCCAGCTAATTTTTATATTTTTTAGTAGAGATAGGGTTTCACCATATTGGCCAGACTGGTCTCAAACTCCTGACCTCAGGTGATCTGCCTGCCTCGGCCTCCCAAAGTGCTGAGATTACAGGCATGAGCCACCATGCCCATCCTCAGTTAAGTAACATTCTTGATTTGGGGTTAGTAATTTAATTGACTCAGCTACAAACCTATCCTACCAATTGGAGGAGAATTACTAAAACTGCTAATAAAAGGAGCACTGGACTCTAGAAACCAGAAAATTTAGCTTAATTTCTTTGCCACATGTTTAATAAAGTGTCCACAAAATATTGGATTCTGGTGATATATAGATTAGTAAGGTATATTAGTAGTCAAAGCTCTGACATTTCAGAACTCTGTGGCTTGGCATATTCACACAGCTCAGTTTCTTCATCTGTCAAGTAGAGATAATGTCTTCCCTGACAATCTCACAGGATTATTATAAGGATCAGAAACATGCTCTATTACATAAAATGTGCTATGAATAAAAATATTATTTCAGAATTAAGAGCTATCTAGTTGGTGCATTCAAGGGAATCAGTCATAACATTTACATGCATAGTTTTCCCCTTTTTACAATTTTCACTGGAGTATATAAAAATTTTCCCTGCATACTTTGCTGCCTATCTCAAGGCCTTGAATGGTGAAAGAGGTTTTGAAAGCAGAAAAAGAATGAGCTGTTACTGTTCAAGTTCAGACTTTCTTTTCCTTTTTTTAAAGTGTCATAAATGTTCTCTTATTTGCAGTTATCTTGAGCATAATGCATTATTTCCTGCTGTTGTGAGCAAAAGTTACTGTTCTTTACGTTACAGAGACAGTAATCAATGTGGATGCTTTGTAAGACCTTCCTCTTCAGAAATAGAATATTGTATAAATACATAGGACTGAAACTGCATGAGTTGATAATTCAGGAAAAGTAACATGATAAAATGTTTCTCTTGAAATCAGATTTTTAAAAGGGAGTTACATTTTTACTGCTACTTAGCAGATTTTAAAAAATTCTTTCTAGATGAAATCAAACCAAATCTGAAAAATCCTATTTGACTTTGAAACGAATCTGTGCAATTAAGTAACCTGACAATTTACTTCACTTCTCTAGTTTCAAATATTCATGATACTATATTTGCACAACTCTCATAGACCTTTAAAATATCTCTTATCTGGGATACTATGGTAATCCTAGCCATAAGTTCTTAGGGTTGAAAGGCGTTTTGGAGATCATTTGTTCCAACACCTGTTGTGCAAATGAAGTGACAGACCAAAAAAGTAAATCCATATGTTCAAAATCACAGTGTGATTGCATAAATTCCTCTCTTTCTGCATTGTGGTTTTAACTGGTTTTTGCTATTTGGCTAACATCGTAGGGCTAATAAGAGGCAGAGGTGGGACTTGAACCCAAGAACAGTTCTGTACCTTATCCACTAAACCAACCATTCTGCCTCTTGAATGTACTGTGTGTAAAATTGCTGGAGGTAGCAGGGAGATGGTATCAGATGGAGGAAGAAATAGATTAAAAAATAAATCAGTGATTATAATGAGATGAAGACTGTGACAGATACGTGAATGTGGCATTCTGAAAATAATGGAAGTAACCCACCCAAAAGAGGGGGGTTGACGAGAAAGCAGGGAGAACTTCTTACAGTGTTATTTGATCCACATTATGAATTAGCCACCCAAAAGAGGGGGTATGATAACCAGGAGAAATAGGAGCTGTACTTCATCATGAAGTCATGAGCAAATATATTGTATTTTGGAATGTGAAGGTAGTTTGCATTGCTAGAGTGCAGGAATAAAAGGGGATAAAGTCAAGAGATGAGGCTGAAGAGAGGAATGGACCAGAACATGGAGAACCTCTAGTTATGCCAAGGAGTTTGAATTTTATCCTGAAAGCAAGGAGGAAGCACTAAAGGATTTTTTAATAGGAAAGGCATAATTATAATTTTATTTCAGAAAGGTTACTGTAACTGCATTGTGGAGAATGGATCTGAGGGGTCAAAGCCAAAAACCCATTAGGAAGGCTTTTGGAATTCAGACAAGTGAATTAGGCACACTCTGGCAGTGGATATAGACAGAAATTACCAGGCTTAAGAGCTATTTATGAGGTCAGTTTGACAAAACTTAATGATTGAATGGTGAGGGTATACAGAAAGAGGAATTGAGACTGACTCTGATTTGTGCAATTAGGCTGATTAAAAGGTGCTCTCAATTGAAACAAGGAATATAGAATGAAGAGCTAATTCAGGGAATGGGGAAGGAAGTTGAAGAATCATGTTCCCAAAGCTTCTTGGCACCTTTAATTCTTTTAGAGTCTAAGGACTCTGAAGTCCTTAGACTTTTTTGAAAACTACTTCCTTAGATTGTTGAATCCAAAGGCAAGAGAATGAAACTGGCCAAGGAGTACACAAGAGTGCTTGGGATGGAACCCTAGGAGACACAATATATAGAGGTTGTTCCCAAACCTGGCTAAATAACTGGAGTGTTATTAAAAATTGATATCATACTTCAAAAAGGACGAAGTTTTATCATCATCCTTTGCTACAGAGAAGACAAGGAAGGGAAATCCAGTGGATTAGCCCAGTGGTTCTCAAAGTGTGATCCCTAACAGGAAGATCAGCACTACTTGGAACTTCTTGGAAATACAGATTAGGCCTCACCCCACACCTACTGAATATGAAACTCTGGGGCTGGGGCCTAGCAAATGGTGTTTTAATAAGTCTTCCAGTGGCTTTGATGCATCCTCAAGTGTGAGAACCATTGTCCACCATAAGTAGTGGTGATGGAAGCCACATTGCCTTGTATAATTTAAACAAGTTACTTTACCTCTCAGAACGTTTTTCTTTCCTACAGTGATAATACTGTGCTGCAGTACTGTGACATTTAGAGATACTGGCAGGGTTGTTTTTTTTCATTGCCAAAAGTGAATGGCAAGATTGCAGAATTAGAGTTATCAGATAATAAAGTTTTGAAGTAGACACTAAAATAATGAAGAAAGTGTTGGATTGTATCCTGTATGTTTTATTTTAAAAGGTAAGAAAATATAAGAATTATTAAATTGCCATATGCCAATCAAATAATAAATGACTAATATTTTTAAAATTCAGATTAGGTCTGGTTACCAAGAGAATTTATTTTTATAAAATAGCTCCTTTTCCAGTGATACCAACTAAATGAGATTTTATCCTACTCTGTTAATATGAAACATTCCACTTACCCTGGCTAGAAGGGATTCAACTTACATGCAGTAATTTTATCATAGTGTCTCCAACAGTAGATTCTTAAAATAATATAGGAAATAATGCCTGATGATCATTTTTGTATGGCTTTTTTTTTTTTTTTTTTTGACGGAGTTTTGCTCTTTTTGCCCAGGCTGGAGTGCAGTGATACAATCTTATCTCACTGCAACCTCTGCCTCCTGGGTTCAAGAGATTCTCCTGCCTCAGCCTCCCGAGTAGCTGGGATTAACAGACACAAGCCACCATGCCCAACTAATTTTGTATTTTTAGTAGAGATAGGGTTTCACCATGTTGGCCAGGCTAGTCTCAAACTCCTGACCTCAGGTGATCCACCTACCTCAGCCTCCCAAAATGCTGGGATTACAGGCGTTAGCCACCGTGCCCGACCTTTGTATGACTTTTTAAAAAACTCTGAATAATCCAGAAGAGAAGTATTTATGGTCATTTTATTTTATTATTTTGAGGCAGGGTCTCACTCTATTGCACAGGCTGGAGTGCTGTGGTATGATCATGGCTCACTGCAGCCTGAATCCCCTGGGCCCAAGAGATCCTCCCACCTCAGCCTCCTGAGTAGCTGGAACTACAGACACACACCACCAACAGCACCATGCCCAGCCAGTTTTTAAAATTTTTGTTTGTTTGTTTCTTTTTGATACAGAGTCTTGCTGTGTCGCACAGGCTGGAGTGCAGTGACGCGATCTCTGCTCACTGCAACCTCCATCTCCTGGGTTCAAGCGATTCTCGTACCTCAGCCTCCTGAGTAGCTGGGATTACAGGCACATGCCACTATGCCTGGCTAATTTTTGTATTTTTAGTAGAAACAGGGTTTACCATGTTGGCCAGGCTAGTCTCGAACTCCTGACCTCAAGAGATCCACCCACCTCAGTCTCCCAAAGTGCTGGGATTACAGGTGTGAGCCACGGTGCCCAGCCAGTTTTTAAAACTTTTTTGTGGAAATAGGGTCTCACCATGTTGCCCTGAGTGGTCTTCGACTACTGGACTCAAGTGATCCTCCCACCTCAGCTTCTCAAAGTACTATGATTGATTTTATCTTACTTTTGAAAGCATTCCAAACATTTCAATTTGATCAAATTTTAAACCATGTGACTAGAAATACTAGAACATATATACATTATTTAAAAGATTTTGACACCTAAATTGTAAATGTTTTCAATATTTAGCCTGAATTTATAAGTATCTGAGTCTCTGCTATTCTACTCTCAGTTTAGTATTGTTTTCTAAAGAAAGTCGGAAATATAAAATGAGTCAGTATTTACCTTTAGCATTCTTTTGGTTTACAAGGTCTTGATACTAAAACAACTTTTTTTTTTGTACAGGGTCTCACTCTGTCACCCAGGCTTGAGTGTAGTGGCACAATCATAGCTCACTGCAGCCTCAAACTCCTGGGTTCAAGTGATCCTCCCACCTCCGCCTCTCAAGTAGCTGAGACTACAGTCGCTGTGCCCCATCACACATCTGACTAGTTTTTTTTTTTTTAATTTTTTGTAGAGACAGGGTCTCATTTTGTTGCCCAAGCTGCTCTCAAACTCCTGGCCTCAAGTGATCCTCCTGCCTAAGCCTCCCAATATGCTGGGATTATAGACATAAGCCACCTTGCCCAGCCTCCAAAACATTTTTTTAACATGTATAGAGTTCATAAATTATTCACACTCTATTTGTGTTTGAGGGGACAGTTTTAGAGCAGTAGTCATAAGGTGAACAAATATGAATGAGGATAAAAATTTACAAAATGAAACTTTGTTCCTGTATTATGAATGCTTTCATTTTAATAATTTGCTCTTCTTTTATAGCAGAGAAGGCATTTAGTATTCACCAAAAATGCAGAGTACATGAGAGTATATATTTTGTAGTTTTCTCTCAGTGTCTTCTGAATAATTTTCTAAATGATATCTGGTTCCTTCCATTTGATTAATCTGATACTTAGATTAATGACTTTTTTAATTCAAATGTAATTAATCCTACTTATTCATAATTTATATATACTATCTGTATATTAGGAAATATACTTTGCTTCAAATTGCAGTTACTATTGAGTCTCCCAAGAGTTTACTTTCTACATTTTTTTCACATATTTTTATTTAGAAACGACTAAAGTAATTGTATATAATAGAATTAACATAAACATTAAAATTAACCTTAATGAGCCAACTTTATGCATATTCACTAATGGTTTCTGTGACAAGTATAACTATGTTTTGTATGCATAGAAAAAAATGTGGAGTAATTAATACCAAAATGTAAATTCTGGTGTAGGTCAGGGGACTTATGTCTTATTTTGGCTTTTTTGCCTTTGGTATGCAGTGCTAGTTTCCAAATGCCACCAACTTTTTTATAGTGACTCTTTTTAGAGACTGTTTCTCTCTTCCTCTATAAAAACATGAACATATCATCAACATCATTAGTCACTAGGAAAATGCAAAATAAAACCACATTTTCCACCTTCCTGAATGGCTAAAATAGAGACAAACTAACAATTGGTGAGGATGTGCAAAAACAGGAACCCTCGTACAATGCTGGTGGGAATGTAAGGTGGTGCTGCCACTTTAGAAAACAAGTTTGGTTGTTTCTTAAAAAGTTAAACATAAATTTGCCATATGCCCCAGCAATTCTACTCCTAGGTAATAATTACCCAAGAGAAATATATCCACACAAAGACTTGTACATAAACGTTCTTGGCAGCTTTATCCATAATAGCTTGAAACTGGAAGCAACCTAAGAAGCATCTATCAGCTGATGAATGGATAGATAAAATGAGGAGTAGACCGACAGTGGAATATTATTCAGCGATAAAAAGAAATGAAGCACTGATACGAGTAGCTACAGCAGGGACAAGTCTCAAAAGTATGCTAAGGGAAAGAAGCAAGACACCAGAGTCTCCATATTGTGATTCTCTGTATATGAAATGTCCAGCAAAAGCAAATCTGTAGAGACAGATTAGTGCTTGGGACAGAAGACGGGAATGAGGATCAACAGTAAATGGGCATGTGGGATGTAATTGAGGTGAAGAAAATGTTTCAGAACAGTTTTATGGTAATGGTTCCACAACTTGGTAATTTACTACAAATCACTGAATTGTGTACTTGGAATGGATAAATTAGGACATGTAAAATATGCCCCAATAAAATTGTAAAGAAATATATAGTCAAATACAACCCGCAGTGTATCGAAAGTATACACTCTGACCAGAAAGGTCTTTTTCCAGGAATACTGAAATGATCATTAAGAAACCTATGAAGGGGCGAGGCATGGTGGCTCACGCCTGTGATCCCAGCACTGTGGGAGGCCAAGGTAGGAGGATCACTTGAGGTCAGGCGCTCAAGACCAGCCTAGACAATATGGTGAAGCCCTTCTTTACTAAAAATACAAAAATTAGCTGGATGTGGTGTTGCAGGCCTGTAATCCCAGCTACTCAGGAGGCTGAGGCAGGAGAATTGCCTGAACCTGGGAGGCAGAGGTTGCAGTGAGCTGAGATTGCGCCACCACACTCCAGCCTGGGCAACAGTGAGACATCCTGTCTCAAAAAAAAAGAAAAAAAAAAAAACTATGAAAATCTATATTATCTTTATTGAATATAATAAAAATAGATGACTAAATGTTACAGCAACTATTGTCCTAAATAATGAAACACTAAAACCATATCAATTCAAACCAGAAACAAGATACTCTATCATCCTAATTATTTAACATTCTTTAGAAGGCTTTAGCAATTGCAATAATAAAATAATTGGCATACACATTAGAAAAAGATATTCAACTATCCCTATTTGGTGACAGTTATGATTATTTGCATAACACATAGAGCTTAATAAGGGAATGTGGTAAAGTAACAGGTTAATACAAGTGTAATCAGTAGATTTTCTCTCCTGCAAAACATATATGAAATAAACTTTTAAAACCCATTCCCAATAGCAATGAAAATAATAAAATATATAGGAAATGTATAATCAAGAAAGGTATAATATGTAGAAAGCTATACGACAAATGGAAAGGCTTCTTGAACAGAAAGACTTAATATAAAAACATCAGTTCTCCAAAACTTAATAAAATTAATAAATTTAATTAATAAATAAATTTAAGTTCTTATTAGAATTCCAAGAGAATCAGGATAAAAAAAAAAACTGGATAAATTTGTCTTAAGTTTACATGAAAAATAAAGGCACAATAATAGCCAAGAAAGCTATGAAAGTTAACAGGGAGGGAAAACCTAAAAATATCGGGTATCAGAATATGCTATAAAGACACTGTAATAAAATATGCTATTTAGAAATAGGAGTAGACAAATAGATCGATAGAACAGAATAAAGAATTAAAAAAACAAACCTTATATACCTTGAGATCTATTTATGGAATGTAATATATGACCAAGAATCAATTCAGTTGGAAATGAAGGGGGTTATTTAATAAGTAGTACAGAACTGGCTCTTGATCTTAAAGAAAATAAAAATGCTCCTCCACTCTTACTCTTTTTAAACATTAATTCCAAAACAAATGAATTTCACATGGATCCTTGGCCTAAATGAAAGAAAGCAATAAAATCTTGCCAGATAATCCAGGAGACTACATCTACAAACTGAAGCAGAAAGACTTTCTAAGAAGCAGGACTATGAAAAGAAAGACACATATTTGATGACCTAAAAATGAAAAATTATTTGAATAGCAAAAGTATTATGAAACAACCTTAATAGACAAATGATTAAAAATCTAGAAAAATACAGTTGAAAAATAAAGGATTAGTGTGTGTATTATAAGGAACTCTTACAAATTTTTAATCAAAAGATAGTAGACAAAAGGAGGCAGATAAAGGAAGAAAAAAGTACAAATGGTCAAAATATTTTTAAATGCTTATATTCACTTATCAGAAAAATTCAAATTAAAGGGAAAATGTGATATCATTAACAAAAAGAGCTAAAACACTTATTCCTGGCAGGAATGTTGTGGTCTTGTGCTCTTATATATGGCTATAATGGAATGTGAGCTACTTTGCTATACATGGCTGTCTCTATATATAGACACACATATATATGGCCATATATACATATATATGGCTATATACATGGCTATATGTATAGGGCGCGCTCTCTCTCTCTAGATATATATATGTATACATGGTTCTCTATATATAAAATGGAATGTGAGCCACTTTATTATACATGACTATAATGGAATGTGAGCCACTCTGGAAAATAATCTGACAACATTGATCATACACATAGACACACACAGATACACATATATGTGCACACACATGCATACATACATACATATATACTTTGACCCACCTGGAATCAATTCAATTCTTAGAAATCTATCCTATAAAGGTAAAAATTAATCATAAGGACTTTTGTACTGGACTTGTTTTTAGTAGCAGGAAAAAGTATATTTACATATGCATGTATGTATATATACATATGAATATATGTATGTACATACTGCAACAAAGTTAATGTCCGTAATAAGGAAATGGCTAAAAAATTAGCATATCTATATACTATAGAGTATTATTCAGTTATTAAAAAGAATAGATCAGGCCGGGCGCGGTGGCTCATGCCTGTAATCCCAGCACTTTGGGAGGCTGAGGTGGGCGGATCACGAGGTCAGGAGATCGAGACCATCCCAGCTAACACAGTGAAACCCCGTCTCTACTAAAAATACAAAAAATTAGCTGGATGTGGTGGCGGGCGCCTCTAGTCCCAGCTACTTGGGAGGCTGAAGTAGGAGAATGGCGTGAACCTGGGAGGCAGAGCTTGCAGTGAGCCAAGATCGTGCCACTGCACTCCAGCCTGGGCGACAGAGCAAGACTCCGTCTCAAAAAAAAAAGAATAGATCAGAACTATACCTTTTCAGAAGACCTGGAGGAATTTTCGTGAGATAATATTGAGTAAAGATGGTAAGATGCAGCAAAGCATATAATAAAACAATTACTAAAAGAAAAAACTGTAAAAATTACTACATGTATTTATATATGTTATACATATAAATGTATGAGAATTATGTCAGCAGAGGATTGCATAAATATGAAGAAAATATGAAAGGCTGCACACCAGGTTG
Organism: Mandrillus leucophaeus; assembly: GCF_000951045.1. Lineage (NCBI taxonomy): Eukaryota > Metazoa > Chordata > Mammalia > Primates > Cercopithecidae > Mandrillus > Mandrillus leucophaeus. The sequence goes on from NW_012102599.1 coordinate 1,891,089, forward strand.
TTTTTATAAGGCAGGGAAGAATTGCAGGATGGGGAGGGGGGATGGAGAACCAAGCACAAAAGGAAAAGATTTTAAATTTTTTTTGTTTTATTTAATTTCCAATGTGATCGTATTTTCATTTTATTTTTTAAAAGACTATCATTTTTTAAAAGACAAGGTGTAATCGTATGTGTGCTATATAAACATATAAAAATTGTGTTTGTGTTATATAAATATATAAAGTTGGATTCAGTGACACAAAAGGGATTTTAATGTTTTTAGACCAATCACTGTTTGGGGTTCTTTGTCCCTTTAGAAATTGGTAACTTTTGCTTTTACAGTTGTTAGTTGGACATTGTTTAGCAAAGTTAACGCAGCATAATTAGTCAACTCCCACTTATAATTATTCTTCCATTAGAATTAGTTCTGATTTTAATAGTAAAATTATTTATTTTAGAAAATCTGGAAATTATAGAAAAGTAGTAAAAAAAAAACTTTATTTAAAAAGCACCAGTATTCCTACTACCCAGAGATAAGCACTACAGTACTGAGATTTTAGAGTATACCATTTATGCTACTCATGTTTTTTCAATGAAATTTAAAATGTAGATCTTGTAAATGTTGCATATTTTAGTTAAAAATATGTGCCTATGCTTGAATTTTTAAAAAATATGTAAAAATCCGTTTGATAATTATGTCATTTTTTTCTGTAAATCCTACCATTTTCTTAGTCATTCAGTATACCTACCCACCGCCATTCTTTTCTAGTTCCTGGCAGACATGGAAAATAATGCACTTTTTCGGGATGATATAGAATGTCAGAAACTCATTATGGAAGCAATGAAGTACCATTTATTACCAGAGAGACGACCCATGTTACAGAGTCCTCGGACAAAACCTAGGAAGTCAACTGTTGGTACATTATTTGCAGTTGGGGGAATCGATTCAACGAAAGGTATCAAATAATCTTTTATTTGGGGGAGGGAGGAACAAAGAAAAAGATATTTTAATAAGTACATATATGGCCAAAGAACTCTTTGGAGAAATGGCTGGTTGCAGGACAGGGGCAGAAAAAGTACCAGACAATTGTGTAACATCCTCTAGACCGGAAAAAAGGAAGTGATCAAAGAATGATGGAGACAGGTCAAAAGACACAGGAAACAGCTTGTAAGGGCTACTACTGTCCAAATCTGGGATAATCTGAGCATCAAAATAAATAATAGTAAAGGATTATAACCTATGAAATCAGTAAGTATTCATGGTTCCACACCTATACAAATAAGGGAGAAAGGAAAGCTCTTCCTTACAGAAGAATGCCAATGAATGAATATAGAAGGAAAGATGAGATTACAAAAGTTACCATTTAGTAACCACCAATAACCAATTCAGTCCAGAATTATCAGTGGATGCTGAGACTAGTGGGAAAAGTTTGACAACAGGATACTTAGTCTAAAAGTGTCTCTCAGCCACATGTTTACTAGTTACAAATATACAAATAGTGTATTTACAGTAGAAAAACCTGGCACACAGCACTTAGGCAAATGATCAAAGATAATGTTGACAGAAATCAGACTAAGCAGCAGCATTGTGCAGGACAGGATGCACGGAGAACTCAGCCACCCATCTATGCCGTCCTTGCCAAGAGTGTATAACCTGAATCTAATCATGAGGAGGAAACAAATCTAAGTTGAGAGATAGTCTACAAAATAACTTATCTGTCTGTAGTATTCAAAAATGTCAGTGTCATGAAATAAAAAAAAGATTCAGAAATTGTTCCAGATTATAGGAGACTAAAGAGATGTGACAGCTATTATAATGTATCATCTTGGATTTTCTTTTCCTGTAAAGGACATAACAGAGACAAATGACAAAATCCAAATAAGGTCTGTAGATTAGATAATAACGTGGCATAAACGTTAATTTCAGGCGGGTACTGTGGCTCACGCCTGTAATCTCAGCACTTTGGGAGGATGAGGTGGGTGGATCGCTTAAGGTCAGGAGTTCAAGACCAGCATGGGCAATATGGTGAAACCCCGTCTCTACCAAAAATACAAAAAAATTAGCCCGGCACGGTGGCACATGCCTATAGTCCCAGCTACACTCGGGAAGCTGAGGCAGGAGGATCACCTGAGTCCAGGAAACAGAGGTTGCAGTGAGCCGAGATTGCGCCACTGCACTCCAGCCTGGGTAACAGAGCAAGACTCCATCTCGAAAAAAAAGAAAAAAAAAAAAGTTAATTTCCAGATTTTGATTATTGTATTTTGGTCTTATAAGATAATTTCTCATTTTGAGGAAGATGCACTGAGTATTAGGGGTATAATGCCATAATTTCTGCAAGTTACTGTTTTTTTGTTTTTTGCTTTTTTGAGACAGAGTCTTTTTCAGTCACGCATGCTAAAGTGCAGTGATGCTATCTCAGCTCACTGCATCCTCTGGCTTCTGGGTTCAAACAATTCTCCTGCCTCAGCCTCCTGAGTAGCTGGAACTACAGGCACATGCCACCACACATGCCTGACTAATTTTTGTGTTTTTAGTAGAGATGGGGTTTCGCCATATTGACCAGCTGTTCTCAAACTCCGGACCTCAAGTGATCTGCCTGCCTCAACCTCCCAAAACGATGGGATTACAGCTGTGAACCAGTGCACCAGGCCACAACTTACTCTTAAACAGTTCAGGAGAAAAAAAAATACCTACATAGCAAATACAGTAAAAAGTAAACATTTGGGAAATCTGGGTCAAAGGTATCTTAAGAATTCTTTGTACCACTCTCACAAGTTATTATTAATACTAAAAATAGGCTGGGATCATGCCTGTAATCCCAGCACTTTGAGAGGCCATGGCAGGTGGATCACTTGAGGTCGGGAGGTCGAGACCAGCCTGGCCAACATGGTGAAACCTCATCTCTACTAAAAAATACCAAAAAAAATTAGCCAGGCGTGGTGGCAGTTACCTGTAATCCCAGCTACTTGGGTGGCTGAGGCAGGAGAATTGCTTGAACCTGGGAGGCAGAGATTGCAGTGAGCAGAAATCATACCACTGTACCCCAGCCTGGGCAACAGAGCAAGAGTCTATCTCAAAAAAAAAAATAATAATTAAAAATAATAGCAATAAACACTATGCACAGTGCCTGCTGGTCGCCAGTGTTATGCTAGTAGCTTTCTGTGTATTATCCCTCAATATGCATTGATCTCCCCCTTTGAACTCCTGGCATTAGCAGTCTGCAATCTCCTGACAATCTCTCTTTGACTTCTGGCTACCTCTCTGATCTGATGTCAGCTCATTCTGTTAATACTTCTTCCCTTACTGATGCTTTTATTTCAGCCCCATTGGCCTTTTCATTCTTCTAACAGGCCAAACATTTTATCCATATCCAGGATATTACTTTAGCTGATGCTCTCACTGGCATGCTCTGCTCCCAGATATTGAAGTGCCTAGCAGAAATTATTCACTCAAATCTCTCAAATGACAACTTATCAAGGAGGCCTTCCATGACCATTCAATAGCAACCCCTGACTACCACTTTCTAACCCAAATACATATAACATAGTGCTATTTATTTGTAGATGCTTAAGTTTTAGATATAGGCCTGATGACTGCATGGTACAGAAATAAATAACTGATTAGGGTTACAGTATAAATATTTCAACACTGGAAAAGATTTTCCATTGTTCAGATAATCTGCAAATACTTATTGTCATCTGTGTACCTGGAGCTGGTGCTAGCTTTTGTAGAGTCATTACTAGCACTCTCCTCCCTCTATCTTTTTCTCTCCTTTTCAAGGCTTTAACTGTTATCTCTATATTTATGTATAATACTCTCACTTTGATTTTATTCTCATATTTCCAACTTGTATGAAATATCTATTTGATGCTCAGCTTTTTAAATTATTATGATACCTTAAGTTCTAGGGTACATGTGCACAACGTGCAGGTTTGTTACATATGTATACATGTGCCATGTTGGTGTGCTGCACACATTAACTCGTCACTTACATTAGGTATATCTCCTAATGCTATCCCTCCCCCCTCCTTCCCACAAGGATTATAAGTCATGCTGCTCAGCTTTTAACTCAAACTTGGTACATGGAAAGGCAAGGAAACTTGCCTTGGTACATGGCAAGGAAAATGTGTATCTGTCTTTTCAGCTTTCTAGGAGATGAGTTCCTGCTTCCCATAAAGGCTCACACATACAGTGGAAAATTCCCCAAGCTTGGGAAAGGGACTAGATACTAAGCACCCAAAGTAAACAATTCTCATTCTCTCTCTCTCTCTCTGAAATCTTACATTCTGACAGTCGTCAGGTCTTTTTTCAAATGGGTCTTATATCTAATTCTTCCAAATTTCTGCTGCCATCCTTCTAATTCCAGTTAGCCTTTCGTCAGCCTACATATTTTGGTCATGTTAATTTAGAGGGAATAGCATCCATTACGTTGTTAATATGTGGCAGGCATTATGCTAAGCACTTAGCCTATATTATTTCATTTCATCTTCATAACAGTTCTCTTTTTATAGATAGGGAAACTAAGACTTGGGAGAACTTAAGTAACTTTCCAAAGATTACACAACTAATTCGTGATAAGATCAAGATTCAAAAAGGCATTTTGGCTTTGGAGATGATATTCTACTCCATTGACTCTTCAATGAACATGCCATTATTCTGCTCAAAAACTCCAGCAGTCTTTATTTCTTAGCACATAAGATGCAAATGCCTCATTTAAGACTTTCTCTAATCTGACCCTTCTGTTTGACCAACTTTATTTCTGAGTATTTTTTAATAATTAAAAACTCTGACCTATCCTGTTCAAGCTATCTGCCTGACCCTAATTTATTTCCCATCTTTATAATGAAGAGCAGTTTGCCTTAGTCGGATGGTAGTCTGACCATTGGACTCTTGGTTCCTTCATATATCTGTTTAGTATAGGGCCAAACAAATAAGTGAATACTGGCTCCAAATAGCCACTCAGAAAATGTTAGAGTATATTTGTGCTTACTTTTATAAAAGGTTAATTCTTCGGTATAAATTAGGGAAGCCCCAAGGTTTTACATAAAATTTTACAATTATTAGGCTTTTGTTAGTTTTGGATATTTGGATTTAAATATGTATATATTTAATATATAAATATATGCAT
>NW_012102599.1:1896626-2040012 GCF_000951045.1 Mandrillus leucophaeus
ATAATATATATTAAATATATATACCTGAGACTATGTTTTAATATTTTTATGTTTCAAATTAGCAAAATAACTTTTAGTTACCAATTCATATGAATATGATACTGCTTAGTAAACTAGATGTAAAAGAAGTAACTTAAAATTCAAAAGAAAAGTATTCTCTAAATATATCTGTGAAGAGAGATGATTAGCTTTTTATTTGTTGGAGGGAATTTTCTAATTTGATTTGATTTATTTGATGGCAGGAATGATATTTTAAGATCAAATTTAGAGTAATTAAATATACTATTACTATGTCTGTTACTATTATAATGTAAGCATATGAGTAAAAAACCTCACTATAGCTAGAAACTATAAAGAAAAAGTACTCAAACATATTTTTGAATAGCTATACTATGTATAAGGGACTCTTATTTGGTGCTGTGAAAAATACAGAGGTGAAGGCCGGGCAAAGTGGATCATGCCTATAATCCCAGCACTTTGGGAGGCCAAGGTGGGAGGATCACTTGAGGCCAGGAGTTTGAGACCAGCCTGGCCAATATAGTGAAACCCTGTCTCTACTAAAAATACAAAATATTAGTTGGGAGTGATTGGTACATATCTCTAATCCCAGTTTGGGAGGCTGAGGTACAAGAATTACTTGAACCTTGGAGGTGGAGGTTGTGGTGAGCCAAGATCATGCCATTGCACTCCAGCCTGGGTGATAGTGATACTCTGTCTCAAAAAAAATATATATATATATATATATATATGCATGCATGCAGAGGTAGAAAAGACTTGCTGTCTATCCCAAATAATTTAGAATTCTGTAGGGTAAATCAAAACTTTAACATGAGAAAATCCATATGTATAACAAAACTATTTCTAAATTTTAGGAAATTATCAATAATACTAGTGCTCTGATGACCAAATTATAACAAATACTTTAGAATAAGTGTTAGTCATGATTATAATTCTGTAAGGTTAGCACTGCTTACTTGATGTGTTAGAAGCTTAGAAGAGAGAGGAGGGTTCTAGTTGAACTCTTCACAATTGGGGGTTAGGTTTATTTTAGAGGGTTTTTTTTTTTTTTTTTAAACATCCACTCATCTTAACTCATAAAGAGAACAAAGGAGTCCTGGAATCTTCCAATTCTTAAAAAAAAAGAAAGGAAAACATAGATGCCTTCAGGCAGCAACTTCCTGAATTCCTTACCCTCATAGTTTCCAAAGTACCTGATCTGTACTTACCCTATCCTTGCTTATTGCAGTAGAATATGTTCCCCTCCTCCTGTGAAAGCCAGCTCTTCTGCCTGTGCCCTGGGTGCTGTGCTTTCCTGCCTCCCCACGAACTATAATGAACATGGTTCATTATGTTCATTCTGATCTCTTTCATCTCCTGTATTTTTAGCTGCTTTCCTCTCAACCAGATCCTTTTCATTCACATTTAAGCAAACTCTTGAGTTTTCAAATTTTAAAAGCAAAACAAAACAAAACTTTCCTCAACTCTTCTAGTAATTTCTACCTCTCCTTACTTTGATAGCCAGACTTCTCAGAAGAATCTTCTATGCTCACTGTCTGTGTTTCCTCACCTCCCAGTCACATCTCAACCACTCAATAAGGAACCTCCCACTAAAGTCATCAATGACCTCCATGTAGCTAAATCCAATAATACTTCTTAGTCTTCATCTTATTTGATCCTTTCAGTGGGATACTGTTAGCAGACCTACTGCTATAAACTTTCTTCCTTTGGCTTCCATGACACTTAACTAAGCCTCTGCTTTTTTTCCCCCCACTTCTGGGTGTTTGTTTCTCACCCTCCTTTGACAGATAATCCTTGTCCATTTGACCTTTTCTTACTGGGGCCTGTGTGTGCCCTGGAGAATAGTAAGAGTCGAGGACACAGAGTTAGGCAGAGGCTAGATCATGCAGGACCTTCATGAAATATAATAAAATTATTATTCTCAATGCTAATACGATTATATTTTTGTATCTGTAATTTCACAAAATTACCAATTATGGTATAATTTTTATTTATATAACTTCTGTATATTACTATGAAGGAGCAACAAGCATTGAAAAATATGATCTCCGTACAAATATGTGGACTCCAGTAGCAAATATGAATGGGAGGAGGCTACAGTTCGGTGTTGCAGTGCTAGATGACAAACTGTATGTGGTTGGAGGAAGAGATGGACTGAAGACTTTGAATACTGTAGAGTGCTACAACCCCAAAACAAAAACTTGGAGTGTGATGCCACCTATGTCCACACACAGACATGGCCTTGGTAAGTATAACCGTGCAGATTCACTCAAAATATCACGTAGCTCCCACAGCACGTTTACATTCTGTACCAGGCAGAAGACTGGTGTGGCAGCCACTGCATCAGCAGCAGTCACCAAGCATTCCTCACATGCTGCAATAAAGAACTTGACAGGTCATCATAAAAGATGAGGCCGGATGCAGTGGCTCACGCCTGTAATCCCGGCAATTTGGGAGGCCAAAGCAGGAGGATTGCTTGAGCCCTAGGAGTTCAAGACCATCCTGGGCAACTTAGGAAAAAACAGTCTCTACAAAAAATTTAAAAATTAGCTGGGAAAAAAAATTTTTAATTAAAAAATTAGGTGGCTTGGGCCTGTAGTCCCAGCTACTCAGGAGGCTGAGGAGGGAGAATCATTTAAGCCTGGGAGGTCAAGGCTTCAGTGAGCTGTGATCTTGCCACTGCACTCCAGCCTGGGCAACAGATCTATCTCAAAAAAACAAAAAAAAAAAAACAAAAAAAGATCAATACCAGTGAAGGTATGGTTGAGTTTAGATAGTATGGTTTATACAATACTCAGTTTATTAATACTGACCACCAGAGTAGAGGCTTCCGCTAAATAACAGTAGACAGTAATGAAAACTCTCTAGGGATGAAGATTGAAATGGGTATGGTGGTGGGTACAGTAAAAGGTCAAAGAGACATAGATTTCCACTAGTTGTAATTAGTTCTCAATGCAAGGTCATCTTAAGTTTGAAGTTTGATAAGGAAATAAAACCAGAGGGTTAAGGCAAAGACAGAGAGAAGGAGCTTAAAATTAACTATATGAAATTTAACAAAGTAAACTTGTAAAACATGACTCTTGAGTCCATAAAATCAACTATTATATAGGCACAGACTGGGAAAATGTGAGTTGAGCATGAATGAGACTTAGAAATTTGGGTTGACCATAAAATCCAGGGTAGAGTGAGTCAACTGCGTGCTTCCCCTCCCCTACAATGGGGAAGAAAATGTAATTCTAACACAGGCTAAATCCTTATGGATATAGTACATAGAATGTGATTGCTCATAGTCCAGTTATTCTGTGCAAATGACACTGTGCATTGAATACTGTCAGTGGTTCTAGGTGCCATACAGAAGACTTTACTGAACTGCAGCAAGTTGAAAGGAAAATGATCACATGGCTCAAAACTGTCTTCTTTAAGCCCTAATTTAAAAGTTTTGTGTCATTCAACACAGCAATGTTCTTACTAAATTACCTTGTAATTAAATAACTGTTACAAATTTGAACTTAGAAAATGAACTTTTTTTTTTTTTGAGACAGAGACTCGTTCTGTTGCCAGGCTGAAGTGCAGTGGCGCAATTTCGGCTCACTGCAACTTCCGCCTCCCGGGTTCAAGTGATTCCCCTGCCTCAGCCTCCCTAGTAGTTGGGACTACAGGCGCTTGCCACCATGCCCAGCTCATTTTTGTGTTTCCACCAGTAGAGACGGGTTTCACCATGTTGGCCAGGATCGTCTCAATCTCTTGACCTCTTAATCCACCCACCTCAGCCTCCCAAAGTGCTGGGATTACAGGCGTGAGCCACCACACCTGGCCTAAAATAATCTTTTATTTAAGAAACATTCCTTTTATCTCTTCATATGTGGGAATTTTATGGACATTTCATTCAAAAAAGGAGTTCTGCTAATTTTTTTTTTTTTTTTTTTTTTGAGACAGATTCTTGCTCAGTAACCTAGGCTGGAATGCAGTGGTACATTTTTGGCTCACTGCAACCTCTTCCTCCTGGGCTTAAGCAGTCCTCCCACCTCAGCGTGTCTAGTAGCTGGAACTACAGGCATGCACCATCACACCTGGCTAATTTTTGTATTTTTGGTGGAGACAGGGTTTCACCATGTTGCCCAGGCTGGTCTGGAACTCCTGGGCTCAAGCAGTCTGCCTGCCTCAGCCTCTGAAAGTGCTAGAATTACACTTGTGAGCTACCACACCAGGCTTAAAATTTCTTTTCAAAGCCATTTTTTAATGGGTTGAATTAGGTGAACCCCTTAAGTTTTCTGCCCCCTTTGACATATTACGCATTACATATACATGTATATATGTAAAATTAGAGAGATATACATATATCATAAACAAGTATATACAGTATGTGTATATATTATACATGTATATTTTGATATATTTTTGTTTATACATAAATATATACACATATAACATGTGTATATGCACGTATAAGCATATAAATAACAAGTATGCATATTTATATACACATATATGTGTGTATATATGTGTACACACACACACATATAAAATCTCCAAAAGCTAGTACTGGTGGGGTACAATATGTAATAAATGAGTGGAATAATACGTTGATTTGGGTCATGCATGAATGATGAGTATTTTTCTTATCTGGCTGTGATTTCACAAATTAAAATATATCTGTAATACAGGGGTTCTTTTGGCCCCCAAGTGAGACATTTTATCTCACCTGGCCATGATCATGTCACACCTCTTCTCAAATCCCCCTACCTTAAAGCCATCTCAAAGCCATCACGGAGACCGTTCATCTCATTCAGAATAAAATCCAAAGTCCTTACAAGAGATAAGATCAGAGTCCTTATCTGCAGTCTCTGCCCTGCATGCTCTGGCTCTACACTCTCCCTCATCTCTTATATTTTCCCCCTCACTCACCCTGCCTAGCCAGACTGGCCACCTTGTTGTCCCTCAGACACAGTGAGCATACCTCAGGACCTTTGCACTGCCATTTCCTCTACCTCACCTTCTCTTCCCCTAGCTATCTCCCAATCTGGTTTCCCAACTTCATTCACATTCCTGCTTAAATGTTACCTTACCAGAAAGGTCTCCCCTGACCCTCTCTATCCTTTTACTCTGCACCACTTTTTAAATTAGCAATGGTTATTAACTAAAATATATTTTATGTCTGTTTCCTGACTATAAGATTTATGAGGGCACAGCCCTTACCTGTTATATTCTGTTGAATGCCTGGTACTTAGTAGACATGCAGAAGATATTTGTTGAATAAATTAACAAATGAATCTAGCTCAGCTCCCTGCTGATGAATCATACCAATAGATTATGGTATCGAATCTAACTATAGTAAAATCTCATGAATTTGAATTAATAGGGGAGAAGGTATAAAAATACTTTTCCAAATATATCTTAAATCCAAATTATTGAAAAATGTTTTAAATAGTAGCAGTGTATGCATCTGGTGCAATTTTAAAATAATTTTACACTGTTGTACCTAAAAATATTGCCTGTAAAATTTTTAATTTTTTTTAGAGACAGGGTCTCACTCTCATCCAGGCTGGAGGTGTGATCATAGCTCAGTGCATCCTGAAACTCCTGAGTTCAGGGGATCTTTCACCTTAGCTGGGACTATAGGTAATGCCACCATGCCTGGCTAATTTTAACAAAAAAATTTCATAGAGATGGCAGCCTTCCTGTGTTGCCCAGGCTAATCTCACAGAGATCCTTCCACCTTGGCCTCTCAGAGCTCTGGGATTACAGGCTTGAGCCACCTCGCCCACCCTTTAGAACTTTTTTTTTTGAGACAGAGTCTCACTCTGTTGCCCAGGCTGGAGTGCAGTGGCGTGATCTTGGCTTACTGCAACCTCCGCCCCCAGGGCTCAATCAATCCTCCTGCCTCAGCCTCCCAAGTAGCTGGGATTACAGGCACCTGCCACCACGCCCAGCTAATATTTGTATTTTTAGTAGAAAAGGGATTTCGCCATATTGGCCAGGCCTGTCTCGAACTTCCCGACCTCAAGTGATCCTCCCACCTTGGACTCCCAAACCACTGAGATTACAGGCATGAGTCACCACGCCCAGCCAGTCTCTAGAACGTTTAAGACCAGAACTCCCATGCTATTTCAACTCCCCACCCACCCACCCACCGACCTACTAAGAACACTGAGGACACATGTCTACATTATAAATGTTTACTCAGTTCCATTTGTATGTTTAAGGCTTATTGTACTTATACTTCAATTAAAATGTGATTTTTAAGACAGCGGCCAATCTGAAGTCGTTGTTTCCTGTCTCCTCATAGGTGTGGCTGTACTAGAAGGTCCCATGTATGCTGTAGGAGGACATGATGGCTGGAGCTATCTGAACACGGTGGAAAGATGGGACCCTCAGGCTCGCCAGTGGAATTTTGTTGCCACTATGTCTACCCCCAGGAGTACAGTAGGTGTGGCAGTACTAAGTGGAAAGTAAGGAAGTACCTAAAGTTCTATTTAAAATGCAGTACACCAAATTTATTAAGCTATATCATTTCTAATTTAAAGATATACATAAATACAGTGATTTGAAGAGACTTTTAAGACAGTGTCTTCTATAATAGTTGTAAATATAAACAGTTGATTGTTAAGCTAGGCTTTCATTTTAATATGCAGATACTGTACATTTCTAGTTATTTTGAGTGAAGACATTTTATATTAACATTCAATATTAATAAGTTGTACTGTAAAAATCTGGTATATCTATATTAAAATATTTTATTTAATATACTTTAAAAGTATATTACCTGTATTATGTTTAAAAGCATGTATGGTCTTTTAAAAGTAGTGTAGTCTCTCTCAGTGTTTCTCTAAAAATTCCTTCCATCTTTTCTACTGATTTATCCTGACTTTCACCTCTTTCTTATCTTGACTTTCACCTCTTTCTTATCTTGGAAAACTGGTGAAAACTAGCATGGATTTATAAAGAGGTGCTCTCTTGCTTCTTGTCTGCTCTGAATAAATAAATATAGGTAGAGCCATCACTAATAGCTCTCTTACTCGGAAAGTAAATGTGTGTCTTTTTTCAGTCCTTTCTTCTTCCATAAAATGAAGCCGTCTGTGGTTGTTAAAGAAAAGTTATTTGTGGGGTACCTTTTGCTCATTTAGAATGCTTTATCATTGTTTCCAGAAAAATAAATGAATCAAGGTTAAAATAGAATTAAAATTATTTATAGAATTTTGTTATTGATTATTATAAGAAAAATGAAAAATTAGTGAAATGTTTTTTATTTTAGGACCTAAGATCTTGTTTCTTCAGGACCCATCAGTTATGTTCTACTTTTTGGTACTTTTTTTTAAGGACTATTACATGTGATAAGATGGATAAATGGAAATCACTTTTTAGATGTTTTTGATCTCCATGCCCCTGCTCTCATTTATTTTAGCTAAAGAAATCACTTCAAAATTCATCACTACATATCTTTCTAAACTCTTTGATAAGAGTCAGCCATTAAATAATCTAGTAAATACAGAGAAAAAGAAAATGAAACAGTATCTTCTCGGCTTTGACCCTTTGGTTTAAACCTTTGGGATTGATTCATTGGATTAATTTTTGTTCAGCAGCATACTTCTTAGCCCTTATTTCTAATAGAGGACAAAACAATAATTGCCTTCTCTGAAACCTGATTTCCGGACCTACAGTAGCTTAGCTTTCTAGGCATAGAAACATCTTACTTTCTTACCTTTTCTTGCCCTCTAATGAGAAATATTTCAATCCTTAACCCACCTAAAGTACAGTTAATTGAATATAATTCAGAGACAACCTAATTAATCATATCAGAAGCTAAAGCTCTCTAATCTACTAACTATTAAGAAATTTGATTTTGAAAGTATAGTATATCTAAAGAATCTGGAATAAGTAGAAAATATGCGGTTGGTTGAAAAAAACTAACGATGCATCTTATCATTGCTTTGTGGTTTAGAACAAATCATTTCTCTGTGCCTCAATTTTTTTATTCTGTAAAATGAAGAGCTTTGATTTTTGTGGTTTTTGTTATTTTAACTTATTTATTTATTTATTTTGAGAGAGAGTCTCACTTTGTCGCCCAGGCTGGAGTACAGTGACACGATCTCAGCATACTACAGCCTCCTCTACCTCCCAGGTTCAAGCGATTCTCCTGCCTCAGCCTCCCAAGTAGCTAGGACTACAGGTGTGCACCACCACATCCAGCTAATTTTTGTATTTTTGGTAGAGACAGGGTTTTGCCATGTTGACCAGGCTGGTCTCAAACTCCTGACCTCAGGTGATCCACCCACCTTGGCCTCCCAAAGTGCTGGGATTACAGGCATGAGCCACTGCGCCTGGCCTATTTTAACTTATTTATAATTTCTTTTTCTTTTCTTTTTTTTTTTGGTGGGGGTTGGTGGGGGAGTAGACAGAGTCTCGCTCTATCTCCCAGGCTAGAGGGCAGTGGGCAATCTCAGCTCCTCCTGGGTTCCAGTGATTCTCCTGCCTCAGCCTCCCAAGTATCTGGGATTATAGGTACCCGCCACCATGCCCAGCTAATTTTTGTATTCTTGACAGGGTTTCACCATGTCAGTCAGGCTGGTCTCGAACTCCTGACCTCAAGTGATCAGCCCACCTTGGCCTCCCAAATCTTAAAATTTTCCTACCGTGTTTGACAGAAAGAAACCTTATTTAGACTTCCAGTTGCTCAGGCTACCTTTAAGGCACTGGCTGGCAAATATTTTTAGCAGTTAAATCTCTCTTTCAAATGAAATCTTAAAAATACCTCAATATTTAAAAGGCAAATGGAAGTTCAAGTTTATTTTAAGCTTACTTAAAATGTATCACAAGTTCAAGCTTATATTTACTTATTATAAAAATCTGTGAAGAAGAGTAAGTGCTGAAGAACAGAAGAATAAATTTTAAAGAGCACTCAGCTTATTTCTGTGTCTTGTCTTGATTGTCTAATATGAGGAAAATCTTGATTCACAGATAAGAGGCTGAAATGGTAACAGTTATTTTAACTACTAGAGTAATTTAATTGGAATTTCAGGAAATTCTTCAGTTCAATTGCCCAAACAGTTTGAAAGTAGTAATAAATCTTTTTTCTAAGTTGAATCTCAAACAGTATCTGCCAACTACTTGCATTCCTTTTACTTTTGAGACAGGGTCTAGCTCTGTTGCCCAGGCTGGAGTGCAGTGACACGATCACAGCTCACTGCAGCCTCAACCTCCCTCCCAGGCTCAAGCTATTCTCACACCTCAGCCTCCTGAGTAGCTGGGACTACAGGCATGCACCACCATGCCTGGCTAATTTTTAAAAAATGATTTTTTGTAGAGATGGGATCTCACTGTGCTGCCCGGGTTGGTCTCAAATACCTGGGCCCAAGTAATTCTTCCCATCTTGGCCTCCCAATGTGCTGGGATTACAGGTGTGAGCCACCATGCCCAGCCTACTTGCATTCTTGATCATAATTTTAAAAGTCAGGCAAGACCTAAATCTTATTATTAAGTATATATAGGTAGTACAATACTTTCACAAGTTGACATAATATTTCTCTTTTTATTATAATAGACACTATCATGGGGAAGAGAGATGAGTTCTGAGTCTTACATGACATTTAATTGAGCAAGGTGATATTTTTGAAAATTAAAAATAATTTTTAAAATTTGAAATTCAAATGAACCATTTTTTAGACTCCCTCAATTTCTTCATAGAATCCTATTCTTAGAACACAGTTTGAAAATCATTGCTTGAGATAATGATTATTTAGGAAGTGTTACCAATTGATTTTAACCCTTAATATTAGCTGAATATAAACATTGTTTGTACACTTAAGATCTCCTGTAAGTGCTATTTTCTACAAGAACACAGAGACAATTAATTTTTCTCTGTAAATGTTTACACCATGATTATCATGTACTAGGCAGTGTTCAAACTACTTTAAATTTAATTATCAAGAATCCTATGAGGCAGGGTTTATAGATGATGAAATTTAGATGGAGGTTAAATAACTTGTCCATAGTCACAACTAGTAAGTGGTAGAACCAGAATTGTCTGGTTCCAGAGTTCATGCTCTTAATCATTGTACTGTACCATTCTTTACAATTAAGACCCACGAGTCCACTGTTCAAGAGGGTAAGAGGCTTTAAAGCCTATTGTGTGTGGGTATGTGTGGGTGTGCACACACATATGCATGTGTGAATTATTTTAAATTACTGATCCTCCCTAATTGTTGAAGGCTTCTTATGTTCTGTGATCCATATTTAGATAACTCTTCTACCAAGTATTAGTTGAAGATAAGAATAATATTAAGAACTAGAACATAAACAAGTTACTAATAGATAAAAGTTTGTAACAGGTAAAAGAAGTTTTAAGATAAATTTTAATAGATGTTTCAAATAAATTTCAATTTCCATACTATTAATATAGTTTAAATTTAGAACAAGATATTGCTACAACCATATGTTGCTGTTTAAGATATGGTCATCTTATTATTTAAGAAACAGTTTCAGTGACATAGTGGCATACCTTAATTAGGAAATCTGTGGTTAAATATGTAGATTTACCTAAATATAAATACCTAGAGTTTTAATTGGCAGAAATTTGGGATAATTAAAATATTATTTCTTGAGAAATGATAAAAACAGTTAAGTATTAACTAACATTTGTAAATTCAAAATGTATAATGTTTTTGATGAGCAACAAAGTAAATTTACTCCTTTAAAAAACTAGTAGAAAAAATGTTTATAGAGAGCTTCCCAAATGAATAGTAAATACAAGAAGATTTTTGCTTAACAAGAAATACTGTGTTCAAATATTTAAAATATTTTACAAACGTTTTAGGTTCAGAGTAAAAGACTATTTCAAATTAGTGCAGTGTATTGATTGATAATGAATTTAAATTGATCTACTAGGTAACATTTAGGTCGTTCACGTGATAACCTATATCCTTTTCTGCAGTAATTTAAATTAATGAAGGATCATTGTTCATATGTAACAAATGTTACTTTTTATGCCATTGTTTCAAGCTATATTTTTATTCTCCTATTTCACTATTACAAGTACATTCTACATGACTGTGTTGACTGTCCAACTGTTTGTTCATTAATAAAACTATGTGTCCCGATTCTGCTTCTTACTGGGTGACCCTGTGCACGTCTCTTACTCTCCGTGAACCCTTGTTTCTTTACCTGTGAAACAGGGATTCAAACAGTTTCTTATATCACTGTGATGATTAAATTAGTACATATAAAGTCCCTAACCTATGGTAGGTGCTCAGAGAAGGTTAGTTTCCTTCCTTGATAATAAAGTCTTAACTATTAAAAAAAAATAAGCCATGGTATATTTATACACCATATTTTGTCTATTCTAAGACACACATTTTAACACCTCCAGAATTTCAGTGCATATTACAATCAATGGCGACTTGTCAAAGAGATGGCAGTGGTGAAATAGTTGTCAGTGCCTTCATGTGCAGTTTGTTTTCCTTTTCATGTTTATACAGAGTGATATAAGATACTTACATGTGTCATTTCAAACATAGCATATCTTCTTTAATGACACACACATTGACAGTGTGTTTTATAACTGATGGCACCTTAAATTCAATGAAATAACATAAGAAGAGCCACTTTGTTCTAAGCATAATGGCACAATGTCTTATTTATCATTTCATTTATTCTTTTTACAGACTTTATGCAGTTGGTGGTCGTGATGGAAGCTCTTGTCTCAAATCAGTAGAATGTTTTGATCCTCATACTAATAAGTGGACACTGTGTGCACAGATGTCAAAAAGGAGAGGTGGCGTAGGAGTGACGACCTGGAACGGACTGCTGTATGCTATAGGGGGGCACGACGCTCCCGCATCCAACATGACTTCCAGACTCTCAGACTGTGTGGAGAGGTAATTTTCTGCAAAGAAAAACTAGGAACAAGAAAAAAATATATATAAGTCTCTGATACTTATGTCTATTTGGAGAACATGTTGGAGAACTGGAAGGGAAAGTCAGCATTCAAAAATGCAAAGCAGCTTCACTTTATAACAGCCTGCTCTCACAGGAACTGATACTTCCAGAAAAATAAGTTTGTGTTGAGCATGCACTACACGCAAGGCAATTTTACTTTATATGGGATATTGGACCTAATAAGAAGAGGAGCTTGATGAATTTTATGCAGAATGACTTAAGGGCTGTAGGCTAAATAAAAAGCGAAAAGATAGGGACATTTCTGTGTGTTTTGATATAAAATAAAAAACTAATAATAAGGCTTACAAACTTAAGTCATCTCAACTGGCCTGGCAAAACTCAAGTGTGGTGCCAGGTAGAGAGCCGAAGAGCAGTGGGAGATTTGGATGGTAGGTCAGGTTCCCATTTCTTACGTTTAGTCTAGTACAAGGAATAGCGAGAATTGAATGGATTTAGGCGGTACAATCAATAGGAGTTTGTCTGAACACTCCAAAGCAGAAAGAAATACTGTTCATACAGGAAACTGAAAGGTAGCCATTGTGTCTGGAGAGCCAAGAGTGATGGGGAGGGAATGGCAGGAAAGGAGGCAGAGTGGGCAGGGTGGGTGCAGATCATCTAGACTCCTTGAGGCATTGTTAAGGGTTTTGGATTATAAAGAAAAATAGGAAGTTAATGAGCGCCCATGTGTGACAGAGAGTGTGTGTGTGTTTGTGTGTGTGTATGTCTGTTGGACGTGATCAGATTTTTTTTAAAGATTAGTTTGATTTATTTAAGTTGTACATGACCAAGTGACCATAAGAAGGATAAAAAATAAAGTCAAAGTTTGTTGATGATAATGAGCACTCTCTTAGTCTGTTTCCCATTGCTCTAACAGAATACCCAGGACTGAGTAATTTATAAAGAAAAGAGGTTTCTTTAGCCCACAGTTCTTCAGGCTGGGAAGTTCAAGATTGGGAGGCTGCATCTGATAGGTTCTGGTGAGGGCCTTGTGCTGTGTGATAACATGTTGGAGAATTGGAAGAGAAAGTCGGCATTCAAAAATGCAAAGCAACTTCACTTTGTAACAACCTGCTCTTACAGGAACTAATGCATTCACACAAGAACTAACCAAGGAGAAAAACATTAATCCATCTTATCAACCTAATCACCTCTTAAAGGCCCCACCTCCCAACACTATTACATTGGCAATTAAATATCAACATGAGTTTTGGGGAGGATGAACCACATCCAAACGATAACAAATGCTTTCTGTATTGGTGTTGTTTGAGAAAGCGGGAAAGTTACAACTGCATTTCACTTATATTGGGGGGAAAACAATTCAGACCTATGCTCGTTTCGTGTTGTAATCCAGGAAAGGAATGTGGAAGTGTTTATATACTTTGCCCCATGAATTATGGGCTTGCTGTTGTACTACACTCAGTGGAAAGCTGTTCATTGATACAACAGATTTAGGAGCAATATCAGTCATCCTAGCATGATGTATCTGCTCTTAGCTATACAACTGTGGGCAATTCTAGTTAAGATACCTCATGAAAGGAGCAAGAAAGCCCAAAACTGGACAGCTACAATGATTGAGGCTGTGAGCCCTCTTACATAGAGCTTAATGCATTGATTTCCCCAAATTTTCAGTAGGTAATCTAAGGTCTGAAAGCAGTTTTCAGTACTGACCCTAGCTCCTTTTAAGTGTTATACATCTGTTAAGTGGATCTGTTAATATAATACTGTAAGTTAAAGTTGTCAAAAAAATATTGGTATTTTTCTCAAAAATATGTTCAAATGTATTTGATTTACATAGTACATAATAAGTCAGAAGATAGATAGACTTGAAGAACAAAACTGTTTTTACATAAATATTTTAAGAATAATGTCAGCTCTGGTTCTGAAATTTTCTTTCAGATATGATCCCAAAACAGACATGTGGACTGCAGTAGCATCCATGAGCATCAGCAGAGATGCAGTGGGGGTCTGTTTACTTGGCGATAAGTTATATGCTGTTGGGGGGTATGATGGACAAGCATACCTTAATACCGTGGAAGCTTATGATCCCCAGACAAATGAGTGGACCCAGGTACAGCACTTCATGTTTCATTATTACACTGACTCTCTTTATTAAAACAATTCTTATGGTAAATCAGATCCCCTCAATCTTGTCCAATACTGAAATATATGGCATAAATATGACAATCACCTCTTGATTAAAGATGAGAAAAAGAGGCAATGTTTAATTTTATCACATAATTAAAATCCAGAATTACCTTTGAGATGTAAGTTAATACTCAGAGAAATTATAATTATCTGCTACCACTTGCATGATGAGGTGTTCTAACCTGATTAAAGCCGATAGGACTACAGGCAGGCTGTAACAATGGGAGGGGAGACTGGAAAATAAAAACAAGGATAGTAGTCAGAAAACTATGAACAACTTGCCCATGCATGAGCAGTGATTTTTAAATACTCAACCCATTGATATTTGGGAGCAGATTAAAGTCCTGATAACCTAATGAAGATGGCAACCCTAAATTACACTAAGAAAGAAACCTGATCTGGCAATCTTACTAACAGAAAGAATTTCACCCTTGTGTATTTCTGGGAGGGTCTAGCACTTCTAAGAATGATCTTTTGAGATCTTTGCTTCCGTCATCACCAAGAACAGAATCAGGAATTTGTGCTTATGACACCGAATTCAGTACTTGGTATGTAAAAGACAATAAATGTTTAGCTGAGCCAAGATTGTATTGTATACAAGGAGCAATGGTAAGTATTGTCAAGAAAACAAAGTTTCTGTGAAGCCCCACGGTCATGTAACCTAAGGTCTTGGGTAGGTAAGATCTACATGTGCAAGGGGAGAATGCACCACACAAGGCAGTGGGTATTTAGTGTCCCGTGGTACAGGCGCCAAGTGATACAGGAGATAAGAGAAAAAAGAAAGTGGTTATGGGGAAAGCTTTAGTGAGAAAGAAGTGGGATTTAAACTAAGCCTTAGTGAATTGATCCAATTCAAAAGGATTGGAAAGAAGAAACTGTGAGAAAATGTGAAAGAAATGTCACCAAAGCAGAATTACGTAAGACATATTGAAGTATGACTGGTTATAAGGATCTATGCTTGAGAGGAGGAGGAGTGCTTACTGGAGAGGAAGATTGGGGTCAGAATGGAGATCTGTGAGACCAAGGTGGGAGGATCACTTGAGGCCAGGAATTCCAAACCAGCATGGGTGACAAAGTGAGATGCTATCTCTACAAAAATTTGTGGGTTTTTTGTCTTGTTTTGTTTGGTTTTTCAGATGGAGTCTTGCTCTTGTCGCCCAGGCTGGAGTGTAATGGCACGATCTCAGCTCACTGTAACCTCCACCTCCCGTGTTCAAGTGATTCTCCTGCCTCAGCCTCCCGAGTAGCTGGGATTATAGGTGCCCACCACCACACCCGGCTAATTTTTGTATTTTTAGTAGAGACAGGGTTTTGTCATGTTGGCCAGGCTGGTCTCAAACTCCTGACCTCGTGATCCACCTGCTTCGGCCTCTCAAAGTGCTGGGATTACAGGCATGAGCCACCATGCCCAGCCCAAAAAATTTTGAAAAATTAGCAAGGTGTGGTGGCACGTACCTGTAGTCCCATCTACCTTGGGAGGCTGAGGCGGAGGATCGCATGAGCCCAGGAGTTGAGGCTGAAGTGAACCATGATCATGACGCTGCACTCCAGCCTGGACAACAGAGCAAGACTCTGTCTCTTAAAAATAAATAATCATTTAATAATAATTTTTTTTAAAGAATGGGGATGTGTGAAGGCCAAGCTAAAGAGTTTGTTAACAAGAAGCCAGCAGAAACTTTCAACCAAGTGAATGATGCAGTTGGGGTCACGTAGGTTGGGTTAGGGGCAGGGGAAGTGAGGGCTGGATAAAAGGAAAAATATTTAGAGGATTGCTTCAGTTGCAAGGCTTGAAGCATTCAATGTAGATGGATTCAAGAGATATTGCCAAGTCTTGTTGATCTTTCTTTATATACACACACTTGCTGGGTTGAATTGGGAGGTGTGGTCTCTGAAGAAAACAGAAAAGGAATGAGGAGAGAAGTTCTCAGAAGACAATGGAATAGAGCATCTAAAGGGAGGAGTAGGAGTTTCAACAGTATAAGAAAGAATGAAGATTTGTCATTTGTAAAGTTATGGGATTCTCTGAGAATCTGATAGAAGCAGAAGCCAGTACACAGTTTCAAAGTAAACAGAAGAGGCCAGGCACACAGTGGCTCACACCTGTAATCCCAACACCTTGGGAGGCCGAGGTGGGCGGATCTTTTGAGGCCCGGAGTTCAAGACCAGCCTGGCCGACATGGTGAAACCCCGTCTCTACTAAAAATACAAAAATTAGTGCTCCTGTAGTCCCAGCTGAGGCACAAGGCTGAGGCACAAGAATCAGTTGAACTCAGGAGGTGGAGGTTGCAGTGAGCCAAGATCATGCCACTGTACTCCAGCCTGGGTGACAGAGCGAGACTCTGTCTAAAAAAAAAAAAAAAAAAAAGTAAACAGAAGAATAGGGTGTAGGAGCTAGAGAGGCATGCAGTTTTTAAATGATGATGATAGAAAGTGAATATTTATTCAGCACATCTTACAGACCAGGCTCTGTTCTAAGCACTGTAAAGAATTTAATCTTCAACAACCCTATAAGGTTGGGTTCTGGTATTTTCCCACTGTACAGGATGAGGAATATGACACAAAGGTTAAACAGCTAACCCAAGGCCACATAGCAAATAAATGGTAGAGTTAGAATTTGAGCCAAGGATTTTTTTTTCCACAATAGAGATGACAAGAAGGTAGAGAAAGATTCTAGATACTAGAAAGAAAGAAAGCAAAACTTGAAGGGCACCTTTCTGAGAAAAGGGCAGGAAACAGAACTAGGAGCAAAGACTGGGGGGCAGGCGCAGTGGCTCATGCCTGTAATCCCAGGACTTTAGGAGGCCAAGGCGGGTGGGTCACCTGAGGTCAGGAGTTCAAGACCAGCTTGGCCAACATAGTGAAACCCCATCTCTGCTAAAAATACAAAAATTAGCTGGGTGTGGTGATGTGCACCTGTAATCCCAGCTTCTTGGGAGGCTGAGGCAGGAGAATCGCTTGAACCTGGGAGGTGGAAGTTGCAGTAAGCCAAGATCACACCATTGCACTCCAGCCTGGGCGACGAGAGCAAAAACTCCCTTGCAAAAAAAAAAAGCAGACTGGTCACCCTCAGACTAGAAGAAAGATCTTACCCTCCAAGCTTGGGAAAAGATAAGAATTTGAGTGTAGTGGGAAGAAAAAGATAGATAAAAAGGACTTAGATTGTGTGGGCTTTATTCTGTTTCTTAAGTGAGATCACTTGATGGAGGGAGGAAGGGATAAGATTGAGAGCTACAAGATTTCATTGGAAATTAGATGATTACCTAGTATCAGCTTCCCACTATGGCAAAAACAGTTGTGAATGACACCCAAGGAGCTCAAAAAGATAAGAATCTTTTTCTGACATGTATTTAAGCCCTAAGTCCAGTTATATATATGATTTAAGCCCTATCAGCCAGTTATTTGAGACTTGTTATTATTTATAATTAATACTTTATGCTAAATAATCCCATATCAAAATTTATCATCAGTGTCCACATAGTTATTTTTCTTGTAAGCCACCTCTATTACTATGTTAAAACACCTAAAAATGTGAACTCATTTTCATAGTATCTGAAAAATGTAAGTTTTCAGGCATGGTGGCTCACCCCTGTAATCCCAGCACTTTGGGAGGCCGAAGCGGACGGTTTGCCTGAGCTCAGGAGTTTGAGACCAGCCTGGGCAACATAGTAAAACCCTGTCTCTACTAAAATACAAAAAATTAGCCAGGTATGGTGGCGTGTGCCAGTAGTCTCAGCTACTCAGGAGGCTGCGGGACGAGAATTGCTTGAACCCGGGAGGTGGAGGTTGCAGTGAGCTGAGATGGCACCATTGCACTCCAGCCTGGATGACAGAGCAAGACTCCGTCTCAAAAACAAGCCAAATAAACAAAAAAATTTTGAAGTTTTCCTTTCAGTGTTCTGACAGATGGACATTTGTATAGGCAATAAAACAAGATAACAAAGTCCTAAGCCACTACCCCCTCACTACCAGCCTTACCTCAAAGCAAGAGGTGATTGTATTGTATTGATTGATTGTATTGATTGATTGATTGATTGTGATTGTATTGTATACAAATTCTCTAAGCTACACTTTCTAGCTGGTTGTCATGACAGTGTCATCTATTCACAGTGTAGAGACTAAATGTCTTGGGTGATTTGAGAAGAGCTACTAATTATAAACTGACATTTTGATATAAATGAATTTTGAGGTCAGTTTGATAATGCTATAAATAGATATGGTTTTAAAATAGGTTATTTGATTGTTCCAAGAGACTTACAGTGATCAAAACAACTGATTCAGATGGAGAACTGCCAAGTATTCTCTTATAACTGAAATCTGACCTGTTCTTAAAATCTACTCATTGGTCTGTGGGGTCAAACTGATTAGGAAGTCATTTTGGCATTTGACAAAAATACTTTAGTATATACCCTAACATATATAAGTACAAAGCAAACCTTCCTAGTACTTTTCATTACTCACCCCCCCAATCCATGTTAACATTTTAACTCTCCTGGGTCAAATGCATAGATTCTTACTGCGTTCAGAGTAATTCTTCAAAAACTATTTTTGTTCACACTTTTATTTCCACTATAAATTACCCAGTGTCTAGAGTTCCTATTGTTTAAAAAAGAGGTGAAAGATTTAAGAATTGTTCTTTATCCATAAATTTAGATTGTATTCCTTCCTAGCAACCCTCCCCCGACTTCTCTCTCACTGTAACAGAGCTCATTCACTGAGTTTGTTTCCACTTCTAGGGGAGTTGGATGGGTAGCATTTATTATTTATTTAGTCTGCTAAAAAGTAGTAGAATGGGTTTAGACTTTTCAGCCGTGCACATAGAAGGTAGTCAAAAAATGTGAGGTTACGAGTTCTTCTAGAATAAGCAGATCCCCAGGCATTCAGAGTATTTTGTGTGCTATCTCTGAGATAGCATGGCTGTTAGAGGACCTCTCTAGATAAAACTTGATCTTTCCTCCATATTGGTCACAGTGTTACTGTAAGTGTTCAGCATTTCTTCATATCCATACTGTGCATCATTTTGGCTAAAATAGAGTGTTTCATGTAGATTAATTCTTGAGCTGTTTTTAAAAATCACCTTTAAAGAAGAGTGAATGCTACACAATCATGATATACCCAGAACAACTTAGTCTGTGAAGCTTTGCCATGGAGAGTGGTTCTTGGGAAGAGGACCAGGCCAGAAACAGCACTGATACAGCAGGGGCCAGGGCGGCAACCCTTTGCCAACAAGTACAGGCTGCTTCAATATTTCACCAACTGGTATAGTAGAGTCAACATTTTAACCTACAAATCCAATACATATCTCTTTTTCTTTTTCAGGTTGCTCCACTTTGCCTAGGAAGAGCTGGAGCTTGTGTTGTGACTGTAAAATTATAATTTAGTGCTCTGTTTTCTACATGAAGACACCGTCTTCCTTTATTAATTTAGTATAATTATTCTATCAATGGATACATTTTTAGTAAACGTGCATTGTCACAATCCTGGGCACAAAGTGCCTGATCTCAAAGTGAAGATAGTAAAACAAAGGAGGAAGCAGTGGATGGACCAGGATTAATTCCTTTCATTTCTTAGTAAATTAAAACATGCAGCTGGTGGATTGTGAACACACATTCCTGATGTAATATGTGAGGACAAATGCACTGCCCTGGAACATAACCCAGTGCTAACTGGGGGTTTCACTTAATTCAGTCAAGCACATCTTACTCACATCCAGATTTATTTTCCTACAGTGCAGACACACCAGATGAAACTTTAAAATGCTACTTTTTGTAAGCTTATCATACATGAGTTGCAGTAATTTGTTTGCTTGTTTAACCACAACCACTATTTTAATGATACACTAAAGATAACACTATTTAGTTTTTTCAGAAACATCTGCATTATATGTGTGTTGGTTGTGGATTTTGTTTCTAAAATTGGCTTAGTCCAATAAATAAAGAAAAGCATTAAGGACTTAAAGCAACAATAACCAAATAAAAACTTGATAGGATCTTTGAAGTCTATTTAAATATTCATTCCATTACATCTAGACTCACCAAGAACTACATGTTATGATGTTAAGTGGAAGTTGAAACATGATGTTTTGCATTAAATTTAAGATATGCAAATTTATGTAGAGAAAATAAATGTTATATACCCTATAATGTTCTTTCACCTAATTAGTATTTAATTATATGGATTTGTTTTATATTATAAAAGATGCTTTGATTTTGTCTTTTGATATTGACAAAATTGTTTGGATATCCTTATGTTCTCAAGTCCGTATCTGCCTCCCCTGCCTTATTTCTTATATTTTGCCACAGTTAACCCATTGTGCTTCTTTGTAATCAAAGTTTGTGGGGGAATGGGCTTATTGAATGTCTAAAAACTAAGTTTAAAGTGTTTGTTACCCTAAGTTTTTTACATTTGTAAACTCTAATTACATATGTGAATGTTATTACTCTCAGTGAATTGTTATTGTTTGCAAAAATGCACTGGGCAGTAGCATTTTGTGATAAATCCTACAAGATATAAGTCATTGAGATGTCTAAGATGCTTTTTATTTTAACCCCAATTAGTAACCACCTTATGGAAAATAATATTTGCTAATATTGTTTATTGTGAACTAAGAATCAAAGTTTTTGTATGCATCAATGCACTTAATCCTCACAACAACCTTATGAGGTAGTTCTATTACCTTTTTATAGCTAAGGAGATTGGGGTACAGAGAAGTTAGCCCCAAGGTTATATACCACAAGTAAGTGGCAGAGCAGGGATTCATACAAAGGCCATCTCACTCAGCAGTCTTCACTCTTACTATTCCTACCACTAGGGAGAAAAAGAAAGATTTCGGCTGGACGCAGTGGCTAACGCCTGTAATCCCAGCACTTTGGGAGGCCGAGGCAGGTGGATCATGAAGTCAGGAGATCGAGACCGTCCTGGCCAACACGGTGAAACCCTGTCTCTACTTAAAAAAAAAAAAAAAAAAAAAAAAAAAAACATGAACCCGGGAGGCGGAGCTTGTGATGAGCCGAGACCCCGAGACCGCGCCACTGCACTCCATCCAGCCTGGGCAACAGAGCAAGACTCCGTCTCAAAAAAAAAAAAAAAAATTTCATTTTATGTGAGGAATTATTTATTTTAATTGTTTAAATCTCTTATGGAATTTTACAGATTTTGCTTTAGAAAAGTAGATGCAATATAATATATTTCAAGTTTTATACATATTAGATGAATTGCATGGTATTTCAGGCAACTTAACTATAAACAAATTTATTCATAAAAACAAGCATTGTTGCCAACAATTTAGATGACCTAGATTAAAAAACACACGAATTGACAAAACAGGCTCAAAAGGAAATAAAAATTCCGAACAGCCCTATAACAAGTAGAGAGATTGAACTACTACTCAAAAATCTCCCAGCAAAGAAAGTCCAGGACTAAATGAGTTTACTGGCAAACTATGCCAAACATATGAAGAAGAATTAACACTAATCCTTCTCGAACTCTTCCAAACAATGGAATAGAAAGGAGCACCCTGTGACCCATTCTCCAAGGCCAGCATTACCTTAACACCAAAGCCAAAGACCTCACAGGGAAACTACAGACCAATATCCCTCATGAATATAGATGCAAAAAAACTTCAAAATACTAGCAGGCCAAATCTAGTAGCTTATTAAAATGATCATACAGCATGACCAAGCAAGATTTATCAAAGAAGTGCAGGGAACATGGTTCCACACACAAATGTCAATCGATGTAATATACCATATTAATAGAATGAAGGGAAAAAACAGCATAATCACCTCAATTGATAAGAAAAAGCATCTGACAAAATCCAACACTCTTTCATGGTAAAAACACTCTGCAAACTAGGAAGAAAAGGGAACTTTCTTAATCTGATAAAGACATTCATAAAAACCCACAGCTAACAACATAATAGCAAAACATTGAAAATTTTTCCCCTAATATCATGAAAATTCCTGGTTTCCCCACTGCTATTCAGCATTATACTAGAAGGTCTAGCCAGAGC
This sequence comes from Mandrillus leucophaeus, assembly GCF_000951045.1. Classification (NCBI taxonomy): domain Eukaryota; kingdom Metazoa; phylum Chordata; class Mammalia; order Primates; family Cercopithecidae; genus Mandrillus; species Mandrillus leucophaeus. Next base: position 1,918,729 of record NW_012102599.1, read on the forward strand.
AATTAGGCAAGAAAAAGAAATAAAATGAATCCCAAATAGGAAGAAGTAAAACTACATTTGCAGAAAATATGGTCCTATGTACTAAAAATCCTAAAGAATCCACACAATGATTCCAGCTGATTTTAAAAATTCAGCAATGTTGCAGGTTGCAAGATCAACACACAAAAGTCTAAGAAAAACCTGAGAGAAAATTAAAACCATTTATAATAACATGAAAAAGAATAAAATACGAATAAATTTGACCAAGAAAGTGCAAGACTTGGGACACTGAAAAGTACAAAACGTTGCTGAAAGAAATTAAAGACCTAAATAAATGGAAGATATCTGTGCTGGCAGGTTGGAAGACTCAACATTGTTAAGATGGCATTACTCCCAAAATTAGTCTATAGATTTAATAAAATCCCCATTAAAATTCCAGTGACCCTTTTACAGAAACAGAAAAGCTGACCCTAAAATTTTTACAGGATTGCAAGTTACTGAAGGCACTCAAGTTTGTTCAAAACAATCTTGAACAAGAATAAAGGTGAAGGACTCGCGTTTTCCAGTTTCAAAATTTACTGCAAAGCTACTTCAATCAAAACAGTGTTGTGCTGGTATAAAAATATATAAAGCAATAGAGTAGAATGGAAAGTCCAGAAATAAATTACGTCAATACACTATGGTCAATTGATTTTTTTGACAAGGGTTCCAAGACCACTCAATGAAGAAAGAACAGTGTCTTCAACTAATAGTGCTAAGACAAGTGAATATTCACATGCAAAAGAATGAAGTTGTACCCGTACTTCATACCATATATAAAAATTAATTCAAAATAGATCAAAGACCTAAATGTAAGAGCTAAAACCATAAAACTTTGAGAAGAAAATATAGGAATAAGTCTTCATGACCTTGGATTTGGCCATGATTTCTTAGATATGGCACGAAAAGCACAAGCAACAACAGCAAAAAAAAAAAAAAAAAAAAAATTGGGCTTTGTCAAAATTAAAAGCTTCTATATATTAAGGGACACTATGAAGAAAGTGAAAAGACAACCCACAGAATGGGAAAAAAATCTTTGTAAATCTTAAATATCTGCTAAGGAACTAGTATCTAGAATATATAAGGAACTCCTATGCTCAACAAAAAGACAACCCAATTTTAAAGGGGCAAAGAACTTAAATAGACATTTCTCTAATGAAGATATACAAATTGCCGACAAGCACATGGAAAGATGCTTAATGTCATCAGTCATTATGCAGATCAACACCACAGGAAGATACCACTTCACACCTATTAGAGTGACGATAACTTTTAAAAAAGAAAATAGACCTAGGATCTAAACCTATAGGTAAAAAATAAATAATAGAGAAAATAAGGGTTAGAGAGGATGTGGAGAAATTGAAAACCTTCATTCATTATTGGTGGGAATGTTAAATGGTGTAGCCACTGTGGAAAACAGTTTGGCAGTTCCTCAATAAGTTAAAGAATTACCATATGACCCAGCAAGTCCAGTCCTGGACATATACTGAAAAGAACTGAAACAGGTGTTCAAGCAAAAACTTTCACACAAACATGCTTCGCAGCACTAGTCACAGTAGCCAAAAAAGTGGAAACAACCCAAATGGCCATCATCTGATGAATGAATAAACAAACTGTGGTATCTACACATGGCACAATAGAATATTGAGCCATAAAGAGAAATGAGGTACTGATACATGCTAAAACATGGATGAGCCTTGAGCACATTTTGCCAAGTGAAAGAAGGCAGACACAAAAGGCAATGTATCACGTGAGTGCATTTATATGAATATCCAAAATAGGCAAATCCATGGAGACAGAAAGCAGATAAATGGTTGCAAGAGGCTGAGAGAAAGGAGGAGTGGGGAGTGATTGCTAAAAAGGAGTTTCCGTCTAGGGTGATGAAAACGTTCTGGAATTACTTATTGGGGATGATTGCACAACATGGTGAAGGTACTCAATGTCACTAATGGTAAATTTCACATACGCTTTACCATAATGTTTTAAAAGCTTTATTAGCTACATTATGTTATGATACTTAAATGTCACAATAATAGCATTCTGTACGCCTCACTAGGATCAAAACACTGGATTTACATACATCCGGAAGAGAATGTTTTCAATGTAATTTGCTAATAAATTAATTTCTAAAAATCTGACAGAAAGACTCTTAAATCTTAATTTCAACCTAAGAAGGGAGTGAGAAACACTGAGAGCCATGAGGGGAGAGTTAACAGGAACTCCCCCCCATCTGGTACATGGCAGACATTCCACAAATGTTTTCTAAAAGTTTAAATAGATATCTTTTCATGAACTCTGTAATATTTGGAATTGTTAATAAGTCTTACTCAAAAACAAATATTCAATAAAATGGTATTTAATTTTACTGTGACTAGATAAATTTTCATGTAATTTTTTTATTTTTTAACTGGAGTAAAACAAAATCAAATGCCATGAAAAATTATAGGCTACTTACGGCATTTTCATCATTCTGAGTCTTAAAGAACTTGTAAGAACACACCACCTCTCCCATCACAGCCTTTGTCCTCATTCCTAAGGCATAGGAGAGTATCATGTTTATTTTGTATCTTCTCCTGGGGCTGAACAACGAGCAAGCCTCTTGAAGAAACGCCGTATTGACTGATGTGGGTATTGGCATCATCGCTACACTTCACTGCCACCCTCATTTCCCCCTAGTCCTGGGTAATTATTTGGGCTAACGAGGTACAATTTAGAGAGCAAACCCAGGGAAGCTCGGGAAGCAAATCTAGTGCCCTGGATCTTTGCCCAGGCTCAAGCTGGTTCCATTTCACTATATTTCTTTGTGGATAATAAACAATTATGTTTAATTGAGGTATTTTCACATAGTTTTGAGGACAGCAAAAATCACCTGGTGGCCATCAAGCAGACCATCCAGAGGCAAAACTCCTTATCTGAGGAAGTCAGAAGTCATTAGACTGCCCTATTATCTAAAGCCAGCATCTGGTACTAGGCTTTGTTACCAAAAATGTATTTAATATAAGTAATTAGAACTTTTTATACATCTCCAGAATGAATGTGTGTGAAAAGTTACTGTGCAACCCTTGCTAACATCAAGGCACCAAAATGTCTACAAATGTAATCATTTACCATGGCCTGTGTAACAAATGTGGTCAAAATTACCCTTAAGGTCCATAAATACCTTGTTATTAGTCCATTTTCACACTGCTATAAAGAACTCACACCTGCAATCCTGGCACTTTGGGAGGCTGAGGCGGGGGGATTGCTTGAGCTCAGGAGTTCGAGACCAGCCTGGGCAACATCTTGACACCCCTGTCTGTACTAAAAATACTAAAATTAGCTGGGAATAGTCCCAGCCACTTGGGAGGCTGAAGTGGGAGGATCATTTCAGCCCAGGAGACGGAGGTTGCAGTGAGCTGACATTGCACCACTGCATTCCAGCCTTGGTGACAGACACCTTGTGTCAAAAAAAAAAAAAATAGTTCAACTTAAAGGAGTACTGATTTTCAGGGAGACGTTCACCTTCAGGGAAAAAAAGGAGAAACAAAAAGGATGTAGAGTGAATTTAGGGGTTGATTGGTTGATTTTGTTTTGAGACAGGGTCTTGCTCTGTCTCCCAGACTGGAGTGTAATGGCCTGATCATAGCTCACTACGTCCACAACTTCCTGGGCTTAGGCAGCCACCCCAGCCTCAGCCTCAGCCTGTCAGCAGCTGGGACTAGAGGCATGCACCACCACGTTTGGCTAGTTTTTTTTCTGTTTTTATTTTTTGTAGAGACAGGATCTCACATTGTTGCCCAGGCTGGTTTCAGACTCCTGGGGTCAAGCAATCTTCCCGCCTCCTCTTTCCAAAGTGCTGGGATTGTAGGCCTGAGTCACCACACTGACCTGGCGCAAATTTTGTGGAAGGAAAGAGGTCCCAGCTTAGTGGTAGCTGGAGTGATGAGGTTAGGGAGAAGCTGTCACTCAGAGCCATCTCTGCAGTGACAAGAATAACTGTGTTGTATGAGAACTTCAGAGAAGAAAAATGTTGGGTAATAAGTTTGGCAAAAGCTGACCTACTTATTTCTGATTCCGTATCAGAAACTCAGTAGCAAAGCAGCAGAGAAGGACTGGGAGAGTGAGTTAATCCAATAGAGAATCCCTTTACCTCAGAAACTTGCTGATCTAACGCATTGAGCAAAACAGTAGGGAGACTGAGATCCTATACAGTAATAGATGATAAAACAAAGGAGGGGAGAGAATGGTAGTTCCTTAAGGCCACATACGGGGGTATATTGAAGCACTTACCTTTTTATCTATTGTTACACCTTCACATAATCCGCTTCCACTAATTATTCATTGAATATAAATAGGAAATATATGTGGTCTTTGAGATAAACCATCTCCAAGGAATTGGAGTGTGCATTTATAGTATCACAGATTCTGAAACACAGAACAGAAAGAATCCTTGCGGCTTCCTTGTTCACATGTTGGTGGGGGTGGCCTAGGAGAGTGGACTAGGGTGGAAAACCTGGGCATGGAAGAGGGAAAGCCGGGATACCTTCAGAAAGTAGTGAGCGGCCCAGGCTGACTGCAGCATGGAACATGTGCAGAGGGATGGAGGGAACTGTCCGCCAATTTACTGTTTTTAAAATTAATTTTATCGTTAAAGTTTGTAATTCATTGTTTCAAATTTAAAATGCCAGCCATTCAGTGCTGGGATAAAGACTGCTAGCAGAATAAATAAAATAATAATAAAACTAATTTTTAAAATGCCAGTCATGCCTTCTGTCTGTACCTGACTAATATTATGGATGCTAGATGCAGTGGCTCACGCCTGTAATCCCAGCACTTTGGGAGGCCACGGCAGGAGGATCACTTGAGGCCAGGAGTTCGAGACCAGCCTGGAAACACAGGGAGACCCCCGTCTCTACAAATAATTTTTTAAAAAATTAGCCAGGCGTGATGGTGTGCACCTGTGGTCCCAGCTACTCAGGAGGCAGAGACAGGAGGACTGCCTGAGCCTGAGAAGTCAAGGCTGCAGTGAGCTGTGATCAGCCTGGGTGACACGAGTGAGACCTTGCCTCAAAAAAATAAAAAGTAAAATAAAATATATGGAGACATAGCAGCTGGTCATAAAACTGCAAGAGATGCCATCAGCAAGCAGGCCCCCATTCACTCAGTCTACCTGCTCCTCCCTCCCGACCTTGTTTAAGTAGCCATACGGACTGCTTCCAGCTAAAATACATTAATACATTAACTAAGCAGTCTATTTTCTCTTCTCCCAGCAATATTACAACATATTTTCTTAAAAAAAAAATTACAACTTTTTTTTTTTTTTTGAGACGGAGTCTCGCACTGTCGTCCAGGCTGGAGTGCAATGGCGCGATCTCAGCTCACTGCAAGCTCTGCCTCCCGGGTTCAAGTGATTCTCCTGCCTCAGCCTCCTGAGTAGCTGGGATTACAGGTATGCGCCACTACATCCAGCTAATTTTTTTGCATTTTCAGTAAAGACAGGGTTTCACCATTGTTGGTCAGGCTGGTCTCAAACTCCTGACCTTGTGATCTGCCCGCCTTGGCCTCCCAAAGTGCTGGGATTACAGGCGTAAGCCACTGTGCCTGGCCTCAATTTTTATTTTAGAGTTAGGGGGATACAAGTGTAGGTTTATTACATGGGTATATTGTGTGATGCTGAGGTTTGGGGTACGGATGATCCTGTCACTTAGGTGGTGAGCACAGTACCCAATAGGTAGTTTTTCAGCCCACAGTCCCTACCTACCTCCCTTCCCTCTCTGGGAGTCCCCAGTGTCTATTGTTCCATCTTTATGTCCTTTATAACAGATTTTCAAATGCTATTGATATTTTACTCAATATTTGGGTTGTGGAGGAATTTTATAATTTATTTACATTACATAAATCCAATGATAAGAAAGTAATTGAAAGAAGAGACCACAAGGTGAAAGACTGAGGAATGTGGGCCTGAACTCCACATGTCAGGGTCACCCTAAGAAAGTCTCTAAGAGTCTCTGAGAAAGTTTTCTCTGGGTCTGAAAACAATTAGGGAATATCTTAGCTGTGGAGGCACTGAAGTGAAATTGAGTTAAAAATTCAAGTTTTATTAAATTGCTTTAGACTTGTTCATTTGATTATTTTAACATAGGGAGGATGAGTCAGCTTGATTATGTGACAAACACTGTGCTAAGCATTTCATATGTATGTTAACTCATTTAATTTTTACAACAGCTGTATGAAGTAGATATGACTATTCCCAGTTAATGATAGGGAAACTAGCTAGTAAATGTCAGAGTCAAATTTCAAAACCAACCAGATCTGTATGACCTTAGAGTCTTTTAAAAACTCTTTGCAAGATTGCTACATGGAGGTGAGTTTAAGCTGTCTACATTACACAGGATGATACATACTTAATGCCAAGATACGTCCTCACCACATCTGTGTTACATTTTAAGTTTTTACTTTTAGTGAGTAGAAACAGGCTATATAATTCTGCCTATTGTGTGCATGAATGGATACACACACAGATAGCTTTCATAAGTGCCTTTCTATTTTCTTTTTAAATATGTTCTGTGAAAGGACAAAAGAAGGGCATTTTAGAAAGCATGGCATAGTTAATGACTTGGATGCAGAGGGCTGTTGCTGTCAATAGAGCAGAGAGCAGGGATGCTGAGTTGAGCAGTCATGAATGGAAATGAGAGGATGAGCCATTAGCAGGAAGTCATAAACCCATTATTAGAAGTTTCATGTCATTGAAGGCAGCCAAATGCTTCGCAATTCTAAGGACTATGCATGGCCACCTAAGGAGGATGCGTCTGCTGCTGTGATGTATCAGACAGGGTCCAGTCGGGAGACAGAAATCACATGGTCATCTGAACAGGGAAGATTTTAAATAAATAATCATGCCCCATAACAGAGGATTGGACTCAGAAAGGATTGGCTAGTTATCAGGATCTGAGATTTGCTTTTGCCCTACTGGAGCTAATAAGCTGACCTGTTATGGTTTCATGGATGCTGGCAGAAGACATCCAGGGGTTGAAGAAAAAGGATTTTATTACTGAAGGCACAGAAAGCAGTAGGAATATCGTGTTGGGTTCACTTCCCTGTGCCCTTCAATTTCCCCAGGAACAAGACAGAGGATTCCAGGTGGGAATCCACGGAGCTTGGGAACTTCATTGCTTTTATAGTAAGTGGGAGGCTCTCCTGCTCTTTGTCCTCGAGATTTCTCGCTGCAAACATAACTCTGAGAAATGGCCCAGGTAAACAGTAGTGGGCGGGGACGCTCAGAACCCGCAGCAGATTGCCTCTCCCCTTCCTTCTGCAATGTCTCCAGCACCCTCTACCGACAAAATTTAGCACCGCGCAGGCTGGCGAAGGAGAAAAGGGCTCGTGTCCACTGAACCCAGGAGGTAGAGGTGGCAGTGAGCAGAGATCATGTCATTGCACTCCAGCCTGGGTGACAGAGAAAGACTTAGTAAAAAAAAATATATACACACACACACACACACACACACACACACACACACATATATATATAAAATTAAGGAAGGGAAATGATTTTTAAAAATAAACTTTAAATTACTTAAATACTATCTATGTTTTGAGTAGACTTTTTTTCATGTCTTTTAGCTACCTTAGCTCTGAGAACATAGTGGCGATCACACACACACACACACACACACGTGTTAGAATGAATTGAATCACTGTCCCTTTTCTTCCCTGTTTTTGGACCATATCATAATTCAGCGGTGTCTGGTTCTGCTGATAAACATATATGCCAGTTTGTTTTTTGAGACGGAATTTTGCTCTTGTAGCCCAGGCTGGAGTGCAATGGCAGATCTCAGCTCACTGTAACCTCCGCCCCCAAGGTTCAAGCGATTCTCCTGCCTCAGCCTCCCAAGTAGCTGGGATTACAGGCGCCCACCACCACGTACAGCTAATTTTTGTATTTTTAGTAGAGAGGGGGTTTCACCACCTTGGCCAGGCTGGTCTCGAACTCCTGACCTCAGGTGATCTGCCTGCCTTGGCCTCCCAAAGTGCTGGGATTACAGGCGTGAGCCACCATACCTGGCCCCTTCCTTCATAATTCAATCATAAAGCTATTAGGTAGATTATAGGAAGGATGGCATCCACAGTGGTGTCGAGAGGACTCACAGTGACCCAATGTGGGATACTGGAGTACAAGTGGGGTGAGGAGCGTGGGCTACAGGGGGGTGGCCTGGCACAGGGTCTCAGACCCCCATCAGAGTAAGGACAGCATCCACGCAGCACGGCAGCCTGGCCCAGACTGTCAGAGCCTGAGCAGGATGAGAGAGATATCCACACCTGAGAACAGCCCAGCACCTGCGGGATTAGAGCCTGGGCATGATGGGGAAGGTGCCTGTCCAGGGGATAGCCTGCGGTGGCGAGTGAGCCAGGGTCCAGGAGAGAGAGGACAGCACCCCTGTGCATGGTGTGGGCTTTCAGAGCCCAAGCGGTGCGAGGAGGCCATCCGCGAGGGAGAACAGCCTGGAAAGGGGAGTGAGAGCCCAAGCAGGAAAACGTGGGCCTCTGGGCCGGGGTGGGTGTGGTAGCAGAAATTGGAGGTTGTTTCCATAGAAGATTGATCAAACTAGTAATTACCTTAAGGAAAATGAAAGACAAGGTTTTCACTGTTGGAGAAGGAAGTGACAAATACAGAAGAGGAAAAAACAAGGATGATCCCTATCGCATTGAATTGGAATTCGGCATATTGTTGTAAACTCGTGGTTTTCAAGATAGAGAGAGATAATAGATAAATAAATACATATGCAAATGTGTGTGTGTGTGTGTGTGTGTGTGTGTGTGTGTAGAAAGATAGGTATATAGACCAACAGATATTCCGTAACTCTGAACTGAGCCAGCCTGAGAATAGCAATAAATACACCTTATGTCCAGGTCTTAGCTTCTAAATGCCACTTTTTACCAAAAAAAAAAAAAAAATCTTCACTTTGGGAGGCCAAAGTGGGGAGGATCACTTGAGCCCAGGAGTTTGAGAGCATCCTGGGCAATATAGTGAGTCCCTGTCTCTACAAAAAAATAAATAAAAAATTATGTGGGCATGGTGGTGCACCCCTGCAGTCCCAGCTACTTGGGAGGCTGAGGTGGGAGGATTGAGCCCAGGAGGTCAAGGCTGCAGTGAGCCATGATCATGTTGCTGCACTCCAGCCTGGGTGATGGAATGAGACCCTGTCTCAAACAAAAACAAACAAACAAAGAATAAAACATCTTGGAGAAATGGCTGATTCCAGAGCTGGGGCATGGAAAATACAAGGTGAACTGGGAACATCTTACCATCTAACCAAAAAACGAGGTTATGCTCAAAGACTGATGAAGATATGTGTGAAAGACATTGCGGCCCAGTTGGATGGGCTTCCACTGGCCAAACAGGAAACAATTTAAGCATAAAAATAAATAAGATCTAATATCCAGCATCTATCTGGAACTTAAACAAATTTACAAGAAAAAAACAACTCCATTAAAAAGTGGGCAAAGGACAAGAACAGACACTTTTCAAAAGAAGACATATATGCAGCCAAGAATCACATGAAAAAAAAAAAACCTCAGCATCATTGATCATTACAGAAAAGCAAATCAAAATCACAATGAGATACCATCTCACACCAGACTATTATTAAAAAGTCAAAGAATAACAGATGCTGGCAAGGTTGTGGAGAAAAAGGAACACTTACGCACTGTTGGTGGGAGTGTAAATTACTTCAACCATTGTGGAAGACGGTGTGGCGATACCTCAGAGACCTAAAGACAGAAATACCATTCAACCCAGCAATCCCATTACTGGGTATATACTCGAAGGAATAGAAATCATTCTGTTATAAAGACACACGCACGTGTATGTTCATCACAGCACTATTCACAATAGCAAAGACATGAAATCACCCTAAATGCCCATCAATGATAGACTGAATAAAGAAAATGTAGTACATGCACACCATGGAATACCATACAGCCATAAAAAAGAATGAGATCATGTCCTTTGCAGGGACATGGGTAGAGCTGGTGGTCATTATTCTCAGCAAACCAGCACAGGAACAGAAAACCAAATACTGCATGTTCTCACTTATAAGTAGGAGCTAAATGATGAGAACTCATGGACACATAGAAGGGAACAACATACACTGGGGCCTAATGGAGGGTAGAGGGTGGGAGGAGGGAGAGGATCAGGAAAAATAACCAATGGGTACCAGGCTTAATACCTGGGTGATGAATTAATACGTACAAGAAACCTCCATGACACAAGCTTGCCTGTATCACAAACCTGCACATGTACCCCTGAACTTAAAATAAGTTTAAAAAATTAAAGTAAAAAATGAGAGTCATGAACTATAACCATTTGAATAAAATAGGAACACACATATATATACAAATAAAATAAATACATAGATTGGAAGTTTGATGAGGAACAAGATGTTTACATCGTTTTAAAGTAGCTCCCCCCAAATATTTACTTTTTTCAAAGGTCAGAGAGTAACTTTCAGTTGAGAAGCCTTGCAGACATCACCTTAATTAAGTGATCAAACTGTACACATCGGCCAGCACGGTGGCTCACGCCTATAATCCCAGCACTTTGGGAGGCCGAGGCAGGTGGATCACCTGAGGTCAGGAGTTCGAGACCAGCCTGCCCAACATGGTGAAACCCCCTCTCTACTAAAAATACAAAAATTAGCCAAGCATGGTGGCAAGTGCCTGTAATCCCAGCTACTTGGGAGGCTGAGGCAGGAGAATCACTTGAATCCAGGAGGCAGAGGTTGCAGTGAGCTGAGATCATGCCACTGCACTCCAGCCTGGGCAATAAGAGTGAAACTCCATCTCAAAAAAAAAAAAAAAAATGTTCATCATCAATAATGGGGCAAATGAAAATCTTGCCTAAACTATGGAGACAGTAAAAAGATCGGTGGACACTAGAGGTTAGGGGAGAGGGAAGGATGAACAGACAGAGCACAGGGCTTTTTCAGGGCAGTGAAACTATTCTGTACGACACTATAATTATGGGTACATGTCATTATGCATTTGTCCAAACTCGTAGAATGCATCACACCAAGACTGGACCCTAATGTAAACTGTGGACTTTGGTGATGATATGTCAATGTGGGCCTCAGTTGTAATGAATGTAGCACTCTGGTGGGGGATGTTGACAATGGGGAAGGCTATGCATGTGTAAGGCAGCGGATATAAGTGAACCCTGTACCTTCTGCTCAATTTTGCTGTGAACCTAAAAAACACAATCTATTTCTTTAAAAACTCTTACCCCACGTGATAGGATGCAATGAGAACACAGTATCACTTCTGCGATGTTCCTGCCAAAGATGCATAATCTGGATCTAATCATAATAAAACATCAGACAAACTAAAATGGCGGGTTATCCTACAGAATAGCTAGCTTGGAACTTTCAAATGTGCTAAGGGATGAGATTTGAGGAAAGACTAACTGTACTAGATTGAAGAAAAAAGAGACATGAGGCCGGGCGTGGTGGCTCACACCTGCAATCCCAGCATTTTGGGAGGACGAAGCAGGTGGATCACTTGAGCTCAGGAGTTCGAGACCAGCCTGGCCAACACAGCAAAACTCCATCTCTAAAAAATATACAAAAATTAGCAAGGTGTGGTGGTACATGCCTGTATTCCCAGCTACTTAGGGGGGCTGAGGCAGGAGGATTGCTTGAACCCAGGGGGTCGAGGCTGCAATGAGCCAAGATCACCCCACTGAACTCCAGCCTCAGTGACAAAGTGAGACCCTGTCTCAAACAAAACAAAACAAAAAAGAAGCATGACAGCTAAAAGCAGTGCAAAATCCTGGGTTGAATCCTTTTGCTATAAAGGACATTATTGAAACAACTGTCAACTTGAATGGCTCTGTGAATTAGACGATAGTAATGTATCAGTGTTTACTGCCTAACTTTTATGATTGTATTGTGGTTTTATAGATGAGTGTCTTTGTAGGAAATACAAACTATTCCAGGGTGATGGACCAGCATGCTGGCAACTTATTCTCAAACAGTTCAGGGGTAAAGGTTTATTTAAACTATACTCTCAGTTTTTCTATAATTTTCTGATTGGTTCAAATTTTGGTTAAATAGTAAAAAAACAAAAATAGGCCCATTTTCAGCTTGATACATGTTCTCCGCGTCCTAGGCTTCCTCCTTCCAGCTTCCACACAGCAAATATTTTTGTCTTCCTCAGATGCATAAGAAACATTAGTAGAGTTGAAAATAATCTACAAATAACTGATTATTGAAAACTGTACATCTGATATCAGAACTACCAGTGAAGGTTCTCTGCACATTACCTCATCAACTCTTTCATCCCAGGAGTATGGGATGACTTTTATGAAAACAATCCATATTTGTGACATTGCAAATGAAGCAGATGAAATTGTATTTTCCATTTGTTCCTTTTGGGGAATTCTTAGAAGTAAATTGATACCCTTCCCTGTGGAAGAGATAAGAGAAAGTGAATGAAGATTTGAAAAGAAGCACCGAGACCTTCAAAATTATCATTTTTATGAGTTTAAGGTGATGTTTACATTAAAATAGCTTGCCAGTGATGAGCCAATGAAGGGAAAAGCTTACTTCTCAGTCAGTTATGATTTCCAGGGCAGAGGAAAAGTAACAAGGAGACAGGGTCAAAGGAAGTGAGAAGATGAACAGAACTTTTAAAGTTTAAACTTAAAGAATAAAAACACAAGATAACCAGAAACAGGTTCATTTATGCTGAATACTCTATTTCCCAAACTTATCTTCTACCTGTCTCATTAATGTCTGTATTTCTGAGCTGTATTAAACATTCCACCTCCTTCATTCCCGCCTTCATTATTTTTTAGTCTTAAGAGAGGGTTGAAGGTGATGTGGTGGCTCACACTTATAATCCCAGCAATTTGAGAGGCTGAGGCAGGAGGACACTTGAGCCCAGCAGTTCCAGTCTGGGCAACATAGCAAGACACTGTATCTATTTTAAAAAAAGAAAGAAAAAAGAAAAAGAGGGTGTTGAGGCTAGCAGCAGCCACAGTTCAACTATATGAAGGTGGGGTTGTGCTACTGAATCATGAGAGAACATGAGCAACTCATTTAGAATTTAGTGTGCAAAAAGAGACAATTATATTGTCTTCTTAGTCTTTCTTTGAAAATATTGTTTTCATGATTCTTTTAACCAAAGTACCCCATAAACAATTATTTTTATCTCTGAGCCATTATCACTCACAACCAACCCCACCATTCTGCTATATTTAGCATGCCGTGAAATCACAAACTACACAGGATCAGCTGCTTTTTGACATCTGAATCATGATAGAGAAATTAGAAAAATTAAATGTCTGAGTTCCAAATAAAATTTAAAATACAGTATATTAAAACTCAATATTTTAAGAAAATAATTGTATTTCCCTTTTCTTTTAAAAATTGATTTATTTATGCATAAATTAGCTGGGCATGGGGGCAGGCGCCTGTAATCCTAGCTACTCCGGAGGCTGAGGCACAAGAATCGCTTGAACCCGGGAGGCGGAGGTTGCAGTGAGCTGAGATTGTGCCATTGCACTCCAGCTGAGCGACAAGAGCAAAACTCCGTCTCAAAAAAAAAAAAAAAAAAAATTTATTTAGAGAAATGTGGGAGGCTTCTTCGGCAAGGTTAGTATTTCTGAAAGAGAGTACTTTCTCTCTTAAAAGACTGCATCCACTCTGGAGAAGCACCCAGCTGTTCCTTTTGAAACTAAGCATGGACTCATCCTATGATCCAGCAAGGGCACTCTTGGTGTTACTCATGGTGCCCCAGAGGAAACGAAGACTGACTCCCAGCAGCTTCATTCATAACAGTCCAACACTGGGAGCTACCCAAGTGTCCTGCAATGGTGAATGGTTAAAGAACCTATGGGACATCCATACCATTGAATACGATCCAGTCATAAAATGCAACAAACCCTTCAAATAGGCAACAACCTGGGTGAAACTCCAGGAAATTATGAAAAAAAAAAAAAAAAAAAAAAAAGCCAGTCCCAAAAGGGTACATACAACATGGTTCTATTTTTGTAACATCCAAAAACTAACCTAATTATAGAGATGAAGAACAGATTAGGAACTGTCAGAGGTTAGAGATATGGGGAGAGGATGAATGTGGCTGTAGAGGAATAGCTCTAGGGAGTCTTGTGATGGTAGTATAGTCTCTTGATTGTGGTTGTGGTTATGCAAGGCTATGGATGTGGCGAAATTGTATAAAGTTACACACACACACACACAAGTGCATATGTAACTGGTGAAATCTGATTAAACTGTATGTTTTGGACCAGTGTCAATTTCTTGGTTTTGATATTATATTACAGTTGTGTAAGATGTTTATATTTAGGAGGCTGAGAAAAAGGTACGTGAGAATTTCCTGGACATTTCTTTGCAACCTCCTATAAATCTATCATTATTTCAAAAGAAAAATTTAAAAAAGCCCATGTACACACATTAAATCTTTGTATTTAAGGTGACTTTTTTGAAGATACAAAGACGAGCAGGGGAGCAGAGGAAGGAATTGCTAGCTGTTTGGTATGGCCATAGCAATATGGCAGCATTTCCTATGAACAGCATATTTTTAATATCTTAACCAGGAAGATAAAAATGTGTTCTGTATTCAGGGATAGTCACAGGGTTTCAAAGACCTGATGTAACCAGAGTGTGTTAAGGCCTCAGCTCTGTGTTATACCTGCCAACCTTCTAAGGGTATGGGTATCACATAGAAGAAATCTAAGGACAGGTTTCAGGGTCTTTGATCATTCCTCCTCCGTAAGTTTGATCCTGAGTGTTTATTAAAGAATGTTTCAGTAAATCAGTTACATTACTTGCCCACCATTTTCACTCCTCCAGAAGATTATTTCTCAAACAATAACAAGTTTTTCCTAGGTTCCAAATATATCCATTGTTTGGCATTTTTAAATACCACTAGAGTATTCTTTTATCTTTTTATTAAGAAAAATTCAGATTTCTGGTACGTTTTCAAAACCTGAAGTCTCTAGCTACTTGTGACATTTTCACATCTCTTATGCTGATTTTTCCTATTCTCTTATTTCCTTAATTTTTAAAAAACTTTTTTATTTCACTAGCTTTAGGGGTACAAATGGTTATTGGTTCCATGGATGAAGAGTGGTAAAGTCTGGGCTTTTAGTGTACCAGTCACCCCAATAGTGTACATTGTACCCAATAGGTAGTTTTTCACCCCTCATCCCCCTTTCTCCCTCCCCCTTTCTTATTTACAGAGTCTCGCTCTGTCACCCAGGCTGGAGTGCTGTGGCATGATCCTGGCTCACTGCAACCTCCATCTACTGGGTTCAAGCGATTCTCCTGCCTCAGCCTCCCGAGTAGCTGAGATTACAGGTGCATGCCACCATGCCCAGCTAAATTTTTTTGTATTTTTAGTAGAGATGGGATTTCACCATGTTGGCCAGGCTGGTTTTGAACTCCTGATCTCAAGTGATCCACTGAAAGTGTTAGGATTACAAGCATGAGCCACTGCGCCCAGCCCATCCTCCCCCTTTCTGAGTCTCCAGTGTCCTTTATACCACTCTGTATACTTTTGCATACCCATAGCTTAGTTCCCACTTGTGAAAACATGCGGTATTTGGTTTTTTGTTCCTGTTACTTCACTTTGGATAATGGCCTCCAGTTCCATCCAAACTGCTGAAAATACATTATTTGGTTCTTGTTTATGGCTGAGTAGTATTCCATGGTATATATACATCACTTTTTTAAAAATAGAGACAGGGTTTCACTTTGTTGCCCAGGTTGGTCTCAAACTTCTGGCTTCAAGGGATCCTTCTGCCTCAGCCTCCCAAAGTGCTGGATTACAGGCATGAGCTACTATGCTTAACCTGTATACACCACACTTTCCTTCATCCACAAGCTGATGGTCACCTAGGTGGATTCCATATCCGCAATTGTGAATTGTGCTGCAATACACATACATGCGCAGTATCTTTTTGATATAATAATTTCCTTTCCTCCTTTTGGCATGCTTCTCCTCTGTCCTTTTGGGGAAAGTAGTATCTTCAATTTTTTATTTATTTATTTTTAAGACAGAGTCTCACTCTGTCGCCTCAGAGACATGGCCAGAAGTTTTGACACCACCAGCATGAATTTTTGAGACAAGGGATACCCTTTGGTCCATGAGAGCTCCCCAGTGAAGACCTAAACACAGAGTTTTAAAGAAATTCAGGTTTCCAGATAACAGTATCTTCTTAGATGTTTTCAGAATGTGGGCAAGTCACAGTTTCTTCCTAAGGCTGTTTATGAGACAAAGGAAAAGCCTGGACCACAGAATTAAGTCAATTCAACTGGTGTTTTATGACTTTAATCTGATTTCCTAAAAAGCTAGTTTTGTTTGTTTTGTTTTTGTATTGTTTTTTTGTTTGTTTGTTTTGAGATGGAGTCTTGCTCTGTCACCCAGGCTAGAGTGCAGTGGCACGATCTCAGCTCACTGCAACCTCTGCCTCCCTGGTTCAAGCAATCCTCCGCCTCAGCCTCCCAAGTGGCTGGGATTACAGGCGCCCGCCACCATGCCCTGCTAATTTTTTTTTGTATTTTTAGTAGAGACAGGGTTTCACCATCTTGGCCAGGCTGGTCTCGAACTCCTGACCTCATGATCCACCCGCCTCGGCCTCCCAAAGTGCTGGGATTACAGGTGGGAGCCACCGTGCCTGGCTGAAAAGCTAGTTTTCTTTAATCAAGAAAATCACATTAAAAGTAAAGATTTAATGTTTGTAGATGATAGGGTTTTTTTTAATTGAGGCAAAATTCACATCTCATAAAATTAACCATTTTAAAGTGAACAATTCAGTAGCATCTATTACATTCATATTGTTGTGCAACCACTACATCTAGTTCCAAAAGATTTTCACCATCCCAAAAGAAATACCCATACCCATTTAGCGGTTACTCCCCATTCTTCCCTCTTCTCAGCCCCCGCGACCACCAATATGGTTTCTATTTATAGAAATCTACCTATTCTGAATATTTCATATAAATGGAATCATACAGCGGGACCCTTTGTGTCAGGCTTTTTTCATTTAGCATGTTTTCAAGATTCATCTATGATGTAGCATGAATCATTACTTCATTTCTTCTTGTGGCTGAACAATATTCCATTGTATATACCACAGTGTGTTATTCAAGGACATTTGGATGGTTTCCTCCTTTTAGCTATTGTGAATAGTGCTGCTATGAACATACATGTACAAGTATTTGTTTAAGCATCTGTTTTCAATTCTTTGAAGGTATGTCACCTATGAATGGAATTGATGGGCTATATGGTAATTTTATGGTGTTTAATTTTTTGAGAAACTGCCAAACCAGTTTCCACAGCAACAGAGCCATTTTACATTCCTGTGCATTGAATTTTAAAAAAAGAAGCTATGAATCTTCAGAAATGAAGTAGGCTTTCCATCTGCTTCCTTGGATTTGGCATACTCTAGAATAAATCGGTGGTTCTCAACTCTGGCTCGACAACATAGGGAGCTCAAAAAGAAGAAGGTAACAGGCTCCATCTCTAGAAATTCTGTTTATTTCTAATAAATCTGGGTTGAGCCCATGCCACTCCAAGTGACCCTGAAGTAATTCTAATGGCTGCCAGGATCGAGAACTACTACTCTACATGAACTCAGGGGAAGTAGTGCAAGAATGTTTTCCCTACAGAATAAGAATCATTAAATTGTCATGGAAACAGAACTCATTTCCATTTCTTAATTCCCTTGGCTGTTTGATTCATAGCCATGTATCTGCACCTAGAATCATTCTTGGCACAGAATTGAACAAAAATATTGGCTTAATGTTGAATATCCAGTTTTATTTTAAGCTTAAATGGATCATATAAAACAGCAATTAATAATTTTAAATGACATCAGCATTTTTAGCTACCAATAGTTAGAAAACCAGAAGGAAACTTGAAATTCTCTGGTTAGATATTATTTTTAAATACACTATCTTTCTCTAGTTATTAATTACGTTTTTTAGACTTTCTATGTAATATTGGTAGAAAATGATTTATTTCCTCAAAAAACTTTATTTTATTTTATTTTTTATTTATTTATTTATTTATTTATTTTTGAAATGGAGTCTCACTCTGTTGCCCAGGCTGGAGTGTAGTGGTGCAACCTCGGCTCACTGCAGCCTCCACCTCCCAGGTTCAAGCGATTCTCCTGCCTCAGCCTCCCAAGTAGCTGGGATTACAGGCATGCACCACCACACCTGGCTAATTTTGGATTTTTAGTAGACATGGGGTTTCACCATGTTGGCCAAGCTGGTCTTGAACTCCTGACCTCAAGTGATCTGCCCACCTTGGCCTCCCAAAGTGCTGGGATTACAGGCATGAGCCACCGTGCCCAGCCTAAAATAGCCTTTATTTTAAAGTCTGTAAGGCTAAATGATAAATTGGAAGCAAAAATATAAGATGACCAAACAATCTTGACATTTTCTAGAATTGTAGTATGCAATAAAAAACCCTATATTTATATTTATTTATTTTTATAATGTGAATTCTATCTAAATTTCCCAGTTCTGTACTTAGTATTAAATGTTATTTTTCTCCATCCCCAATCTCACAGCTATCCTCCTTTCCCTTACCTTGGAAACTCTTCCTCCTCCACTTCAATCCCTGTGAATACATTTTTCTGATTTGCAGCAAACCATGCTATTAATTTTTTCAGTATCTTTCTGTTGAGTTTCACATAATCTTTACCAGTTTTTATAACAGATTCTGACAAATATTACTTTTTATAATGCCATCCTTTCCCAAATAAATTAGAGGTTTCTGAAAATTACTATAACAGGTATTTATTCATACTTAAATAATCAATTTTAAATAGCATAGCTATTAAAAGCTCTGTGCTCTTTAGAATTACCCTTCCTGCCCCACCCCCCTACACACACACACACACACACACACACACACACGTTGTATAATGGCTTCACTAACTCTTCAATGAATATCTCCCAAACAAGTGGATGCCAGATTCCTTCCTAGAGGCCAGGTTGCATCATGTTCCTAGTTCTTACATTTTAGAATAGGAAGCTGAATTTCCCTTTTTTTCCAGAAATTATATTTACAAAAGATTATTCAGATAAGGATATGACCATTTGCAAAGGACACAAGTATTTTCAAAAGACTAGCACAAAGAAAAATATCTTTAAGTTTCAAATAAATTATATTTCAAATGACTTAAAAATAAGTGTTTTGTAAGTTGGCCAAATCTGAAGCAATTTCTCCAATTAAAAACAGAAACTAGGCCTGGCACAGTGGCTCACTTCTGTAATCCCAGCACTTTGGGAGGCCAAGGCAGGAGGATCACTTGAGCCCAGGAGTTCGAGACCAGCTTAGGCAACATGGCAAAACCCTATCTCTACAAAAACATACAAAAATTAGCCAGGTATGGTGGTGCGTGCCTGTGGTCTGAGCTACTTGGGAGGCTGAGGTGGGAGGATCACCCAAGCCTGGGAGGGCAAGGCTGCAATGAGCTGTGATTGCACCACTACACTCCAGCCTATGTGATAGAGTGAGACCCTGTCTCAAAAAAATAAATAAAATTTTAAAAAAAAGAAAGAAAAACAAAAACTATATACTTATTTGTTGGAGAACCTAAAACACATACATCAACAAGGACATCTTCCTCCAATGGATCATCATCATCCAGAAGATACTGACTTCGAATATCTTACTACAAAGAGAGTGTGAGAGAGAAACGGAAAGAGATAATGTCGGACCCAGATAAACACAATCTTTAGCAAATCTGGCCACATTTGCTGAAATAAGAATTCTCTCCATTGAACTTCAGTGACCTCCTGCCATTTCTTCCTCCTGATTAAAGGTTAACATATCTAAAGTATTCTAGCAAATAGATCTTGATGACTTCATCAAGGGTAACTGTATCTTGATGCCTTGGCTATATTAAATAGGAGGTACTAACCACAGAAGGAATGAGAAAATGAATGAATGAACAAATAGACCCAATTGTTTTGTCCTAGGACTGCCCAGAGAAGGTGAAACAAGTAGAATCCCTGGCAACGTGTAAGCATAAGTAGCAGATCCTAACCAGATTTCTCAAATTAAGCCTTGGTGATCAGATGGAAGACCCCAAGGGGAATGACAATGACAGATACAGGGAATCCCCAGACCAGGGGTTGGGGTACACACAAGTGGGGGTTACAAGTTGGCTGACCTTGACAATGTGGTCACTGGATACAGAGGCATCAGGTGTCGTGCTCTGAGGTACATGGATGAAGCTGCAAAGCATCATTCTCAGCAAACTAACACAGGAACAGAAAACCAAACACTGCATATTCTTATTCATAAGTGGGAGTTGAACAATGAGAACACATGGACGCAGGGAGGGGAACATCACACACCGGGCTCTGTTAAGGGGTGGGGAGCAAAGGGAGGAAGAGAGAGCATTAGGACAAATACCTAATGCATGCAGGTCTTAAAACCTAGATGACGGGTTGATAGGTGCAGCAAACCATATGGCACATGTATACCTATGTAACAAACCTGCACGTATATCCCAGAACTTAAAGTAAAATTCAAAAAAAAAAAAAAAGAAGTATAGACTCTCTGAATGTCAGGCTGGATTTCACAACTAGGATACTGAGGTTAGAAACTAAGTTATTTCATGCTCTTAGCAAAAATGGGCAGGACCAAGACACCGACATCAGAGCCCACTGACTGTCAGAAGGTAGGGAGAAAATTCAGCCACTCGAGCTGCATCACCCAGTCTCTGAATGCTAACCAACTCAGGGCTTCAAGCATGTAGTTCAAAGAAGCTCACTTTGAAGGATATGTGGACAGACAGGAGGGAAATGTGGACAGTTAGCATAGCACCAGGCATAGAACTGGCCCTCAAAAAATATTTAAGCTCATGTGTCAGAACTAGAAAGGAACCAAAAGTCATTTAATCCAGTTCCACCAGTATCAGTTAGAATTCGTGTAGGCTGCTTGTAATTGAAAGCAGCATGACTTAAACAAGAAAATGGTTAACTTTATCTGTGTAAAGTAAGCCCACATAAGCGGCTTTTCAAAATTGATATAACAACAATGAATGTATATAATTACAAAAAGATAGGTGCAGCACCAGACAGGATCAAATTCTTAGCACTGAAACAACCAAGGGAAACTCTCTACCTAGTCAGTGACAAACCAGTTCAAACTTCTGAGATCTTAATTTCTTTCTATCCTAATCCTAAGGAGTCTTGCTCTGAAGATTAGGGTTCAGTCCAAGTGGGGGTCGGGGATGGGGAGGGAGGAAGGGAACAACAGCTCCCATCTCCAATCCCTCCTATTCAGTTACTATGTCAGATCTACCCAGAGGAACTCTACTGTCAATCTTCAAGTACAGATATCTTGGACAGAAATCAACTTTCAAAAATTTTCACTTTAGATACAAGAACCATAGGTAAAGTCCAGGCACGATGGCTCACTCCTACAATCCCAGCACTTTGGGAGGCCGAGGAGGGTGGATCACTTGAGGTCAGGAGTTTGAGACCAGCCTGGCCAACATGGTGAAACCCCGTCTCTACTCAAAATCCAAAATTAGCTGGGCGTGGTGGTGCTCGCCTATAATCCCAGCTACTCGGGAGGCTGAGGCAGGAGAATTGCTTGAACCCGGGAGGCAGAGGTTGCAGTGAGCTGAGATCGCACCACTGCACTCCAGCCTGGCTGACAGAGCAAGACTCTGTCTCATTTAAAAAAAAAAAAAAAGGCTATTTCTAATAAGAGAGACAACTTTGGCCACTGGAGAATGTAAAGGAGGGGAAAAACACCTCAGTTTACCAAATTATGCTTTAAAACGACAAATTAAACATCAAAGAAGTTTCCAGTGATGGTTGTTCCTCTTCTCAAATGTGCTGTTGGAATTGATTTTTTTTTTTACCAGCCTAGGGCAAAGAAGAGCTCTGCTTAAATGGGCCAAGCACGTACAAACATGCCAAATGGACACTCTACCCCACCAAACTGTGAATTTAAAACAGCACTAGGTCCCAGGGACAGTAAATAAAATCACAATTATATACACCTATTAACTTCTCCCTTTTCATACATCAGATAGGCTGCTCCAAAAGACAGAGGAATCCAGGAACATCAAATATAAATTACAGGAAATAAAATGGGGATCTGGCAACTGTAGTTACTGTTGTATCAGACATAGTTTCTGTATTAGATCTTTGTAAAATGCTCCTTGAGTAGTATGCCATGATTGGACTTACTTAGCAAGTTACTTACTAACTTTAATTTATTGGTATTAAAATACCAATAAATTTCAGCTTCAAACAATAGTCAGAATAGAGACTGCACTTTACTTTCACTGTACTGCCATAAAGATATTTAAATTCTCTAATGTGTGTTATAATCTGATAAATAGTGTTTAAATAGGTTGCAGTTTCTCATTTTATTGATGACAGGCTCATTAAGGATGATTCAGAAAACATAATATTAGAAATTCTGTCTTCCTTCATTGCTTTCATGACTGAAGGGAACAGGGCACTAAAGAGAAGAACAGAGAAGTAATTTGCCCATAGAGACACAGCTCAAATCCAGAGAAGTAATTTACCCATAAAGACACAGTTCAAATACAGGTAATGTGGCTCTAGCACCCTGGCTCCTAACCACTCCTCTATGCCACATTAGAAATAAGAATGTTGACCAGGCACGGTGGCTCACGCCTTTAATCCCAGCACTTTGGGAGGCAAAGGTAGTCGGATCACGAGGTCAGGAGATCGAGACCATCCTGGCCAACACGGTGAAACCCCGTCTCTACTAAAAATACAAAAATTAGCCAGCGTGGTGGCACGTGCCTGTAATCCCAGCTACTTGGGAGGCTGAGGCAGGAGAATCGCTTGAATCCGGGAGTCGGAAGTTGCAGTGAGCCAAGATCACCATTGCACTCCAGCCTGGCAACAGAACACCACCCCATTTCAAAAAAAGAAAAAAGAATGTTTGGTTGGGAGCAGTGGCTCACGCCTGTAATCCTAGCACTTTGGGAGGCCAACGCAGGTGGATTGCCTGATTTCAGGAGTTTGAAACCAGCCTGGGCAACACGGTGAGACCCTGTCTCTACTAAAACACAAAAAAAATTAGCCGGGCATTGTGGTGTGCACCTGTAATCCCAGCTACTTGGGAGGCTGAGGCAGGAGAATCACTTGAACCTGGGAGGCGGAGGTTGCAGTGAGCCAAGATAGCGCTACTGCAGTCCAGCCTGGATGACAGAGTGAGGCTCTGTTTCAAAAAAAAAAAAAAAAAAGAATGTTCATTGTTGCATTTTCTAATTTAAATAACCTTGCTGGAAACTAAATGTCCATCAAAAAAAGAATGTATAAGTATATTGTGATATAGCCATACAATTGAATACTGTTTAGCTGTTACAAAGGTATGTGTCAACATGAGTCCCAGAAACATAATGTTGCATTTTTTTTTAAAGGTATGTGGCCAGGCACAGTTTCTCAGGCCTGTAATCCCAGCACTTTGGGAGGCTCAGGCAGGAAGATCACTTGAGCCTAGGAGTTCCAGGCTGCAGTGAGCTATGATCATGCCACTGCCCTCCAGCATGGGCAACAGAGTGGGACTCTGTGTCTAAAGAATAAGTAAATAAATAAATAATTTAAAAGCATGTAAAACATGATTCAATATAAAACCATGTATATATAAAAATTTATCAAACAATTCTATATAGTCTATATATTCCTTCCATATATTCCACATAGTATTTCCAGATACACACATATGTAGCAAAAGTATGAAAATATTCATAGCAACAATAAATACCAAAGTTGGGATAGTGGCTGCCTTTGAGAAATAGAATCAGGAAAAATAGGCATGGGGCCTTAAACTTATCTATAAGGTTTTATTTTTAAAAATGTATTAGGCTGGGCACGGTGGCTCATGCCTGTAATCCCAGCACTTTGGGAGGCCGAGGCAGGCGGATCACCTGCGGTCAGGAATTCGAGACCAGCCAGACCAACATGGTGAAACGCCGTCTCTACTAAAAAAGATACAAAATTATCCAGGCATTGTGGCACATGCCTGTAATACCAGCTACTTGGGGGGCTGAGGCAGGAGAATCGGTTGAACCTGGCAGGTGGAGGTTGTAGTGAGCAGAGATTGTGTCATTGCACTCCAGCCTGGGCAACAAGAGCAAAATTCCAACTCAAAAAAAAAAAAGTATTAAAGTCCTCATCAAATAAGGCACAATGCTAAGACTATTCCGAATCCGGGTGATAAGCGTAAGAGTATTTACGGTATTTATTTTTTTATTGTTCTGTGTCCCTGAAATTTTACATGATAAAAGTCCAGCATTTGTTCACATTAAAATGGTTAATTTTATGTTATATGAATTTTACCTCAATAAATATTTTCTTTCTTTCTTTCTTTCTTTTTTTTTTTTTTTTTTTTGAGATGGAGTCTTACTCTGTTGCCCAGGCTGGAGTGCAGTGGCGTGATCTCAGTTCACTGCACCCTCTGCCTCCCAGGTTCAGGCGATTCTCTGCCTCAGCCTTCTGATTAGCTGGGATTACAGGCATGTGCCACCACACCCAGTTAATCTTTGTATTTTCAGTAGAGATGAGGTTTTACCATGTTGGCCAGGCTGGTCTTGAACTCCTAGCCTCAAGTGATCTGCCCACCTCCCAAAGTATGGGGATTACAGATGTGAGCCACTGCACCTGGCCTCAATAAATATTTTCTTAATATTTAAAAATTCAGTTCAGGTGGAACTTAAAGCTCTCACAAACATCAATGACATTTCCTTTGACCATATCTACATAATGAAAAAAAAAACTTGATAAAAAGATGTAAGTTTATTTTGTATTAATAACACCAATGTGGGCCAGACAAGGTGGCTCACACCTGTTAATATAGTTTGGATTTGTGTTCCCACCCAAATCTCATGTGCAATTAGAGAAGGGACCTGACTGGAGGTGACTGGATCACGGGGTGGATTTCCCTCTTACTCTTCTCATGATAGTGAGTGAGTTCTCAAGAGATAAAAAAAAAGTGTGTGACACTTCCCCCTTCACTCTCTTTCCCTCTTTTGCCACCATCTGAAGAAGGTGCTTGCTTCCCCTTTGCTTCCACTATGATTGTAAGTTTCCTGAGTCCTCCCAGTCTTGTAGAACTGTGAGTCAATTAAACCTCTTCTTCATAAATTACCCATTCTCAGGTACTTCTTTATGGTAGTGTGAAACAGACTAACACACCTGTAATCCCAACGCTTTCGGACGCCAAGGCAGGAGGATGTCTCGAGCTCAGGAGTTCAAGACTAGCCTGGGCAATACAGTGAGCCCTCATCTCCACAAAAAATTTAAAAATTGATCAGGCATGGTGGTGCATGCCTGTAGTCCCAGCTACTTGGGGGCTGAGATGGGAGGATCGCTTGAGCCCAGCACTGCACCATCACATTCCAGCCTAGGCAACAGAGTGAGACCCTGTCTCAAAAACAAACAAAAATTATATCAGTGTGGTCCCCATAAGTGTGATTTTTAATAGGTGTACAGTTCCATATTCAAATCATTCTGGAAAAAGAATAATTAGGACTCTTTAAGTAAAATATCCTTCATTCAGTGTACTACAAATAATAACTTGTCATTATCTACCTTCCTTACTCACTGGGTGACTTCATGTCATCTCAACCTTGTCTGAGACAATTAACTAGATTTAAGGGATTAACACAAATTGTTCACAATTTTTCTAAGCAGTCAAATATCCTCCAACTGAAAAAATGTTCCTAATAAGAATGTTTTTATTTAGCTATTGACTAATTTTCCCACCAATGTAGTATCACATTTATAATTTAGACATTATTATTCTAAATGGCTATTTGAGGGCATACTAAGAAAGGAGCTACAATATAAAGAACAAGTATTAGAGTTTAAAAAATAATAATAATAATTACATAGTCAGCCTCTTTAAACCTTTAAGGCCCTCATTTACAAAATGTACAACAATGCTTAGCAAAAATGATAAATGAGATAATTATTCAAGAAGTATAAATAAAAGCTTTTTATAAATTCCAAATCACCCCACAAAAGTGGGTAAATAAATTTAAATTTAAAAACCAAACGATTGAATCAAAATATCAGTTGGCTTCTTTGCGGAAATCAATAAGCTGAATCCAAAAATTAGTATGAAAATTTAAGGGACCCAGAATAGCCAAAACAATGCTGAAGAAAAAGAAAAAAGTTGGAGGATTCACACGTTTTCATTTCAAAATTTACCGCAAAGCTATAGATATTGAGACAGTGCTGTACTGTCATAAGGATAGACATGTTGATCAATGGAATGGAATTGAGAGTCCAGAAATAATCCTTAACATTTATTATCATTTCTGACAAGAGTGCTAAGATAATTTGATGGGGAAAGAATAGTCTTTGCAACAAATGATGCTATACACATACAAAAAAATGGATTTGGACCCTACTAAACACCATATACAAAAATTAACTCCAAATGGATCAAAGATCTAAATGTAAGACTTTTAGAAAAAAAAAAAACACAGGCATAATTCTGAATGAACTTGGATCAGGCAATCATTTTTTTTTTTTTTTTTTTTTTTTTTTTTTTTTTTTTTTTTTTTTTTTGAGTTTCACTCTTGTTGCCTAGGCTGGAGTGCAATGGCATGATCTTGGCTCACTGCAGCCTCTGCCTCCTGGGTTCAAGCAATTCTCCTGCCTCAGCCTCCAGAGTAGCTGGGACTACAGGCACACGCCACCACACTCAGCTAATTTTTTTGTATTTTTAGTAGATACGGGGTTTCACCACATTGGCCTGGCTGATCTCAAACTCCTGATCTCAGGTGATCCGCCCACCTCGGCCTCCCAAACTGCTGGGATTACAGACGTGAGTCACCGCACCCAGCCAAAAATTTAAAAACTTCTGTGCTGCAAAGCACATCAAAAAGTTGAAAAGATAACTCACATATTGGGATAAAATATCTTCAAATCATCTATCTGATAAAGGAAGGATTTGTATCCAGAATATATAAAGAACACGTACAACTCAACGATAAGAACTTAACCCAATTTTGAAAATGGACAAAGGATCTGAAAAGCCAATTCTCTGGAGAAAATATACAAATGGTCAATAAGCACATGAAATGATACGCGACATCATTAGTCATAAGAAAATGCAAGTTAAAACCACAATGAAAAAATCACTTCACACTCACTAAGATGGCTATAATAAAAGGAACAGATAAGTGTTAGTGAAGATGGGGAGAACTGGACCCCTCATAGAGTGCTGATGTGATTGTACAATGGTGCAGCTGCTTTGGAAAACAGTATGGCAGTTCTTTAAAAGACTAAACATAGAGTTAACACCTGACCCAGCAATTTCACTCCTAGGTATCTACCCAAGAGAAATAACACACAAAAATTGTGTACACCAGTGTTAACTGCCGTAATATTCAAAATAGCCCCAAATGGAAACAACCCAAATAGCCATCAACTGATAAATGGAAAAAGAAAATGTGGTATATCAATTCAATAAGATATCATTTGGCAATTAAAAGGACTGCAGTACGGATACATGCTATGACATGGATGAGCCTAGAAGACATTACACTAGGGGAAAGGGGCCAGGCATGGTGGTGCACACCTGTAGTCCCAGCTACTCAGGAGGCTGAGGTAAGAACCTGGGAGCTAGAGGCTGCAATAAGCTGAGATCATGCCACTGCACTCCAGCCTGGGCAACAGAGAATGACTGCCTCAAAAAGAAAAAAAAAAAAAAAAAGGATATGCAATCCAAATATTAAATTATCTCCAAGAACCAAGTGTTTTTCGGGAAAACATGGAGCATCTTTCATTCAGTTGCCAACAACTGTCCATCATTTACCATCCACATGGTAAAACATTAATGTTTACAAAAGAAAATACTTACTTTTATTGTACCATAGAACTTGATTTTTAAAATACAGGGCCATAAATTCCTTACTACAAAATGATCTTAGCCAGGTAGTTATAAACCTTCTATTTTTAAGCCCAAAAAAATCAAATAGCACTTACATATTGGTAGAAATATATGTCTGTGAGTGACCTATTACATATTGATTTGTATTATACATCATGTTAGACATTGTCAATGTCTTGTGGTCAGGAACACACCTATAGATGAACAAGTTGTGTTTATTATTCACACACACACCATGAGGCTGTGATCCCAGCTACGTGGGAAGCTGAGGCACAAGAATCACTTGAATCTGAGAGGCACACCATGAGGCTTGGGGCACCTCAGTAAGAGGGTGTTAGAATCTGTCATGGATTTGGACTCTGGTTGTGATTTGGGGGAGAGTTCAAGGAAGCAGGGGTTCACTGTATACTGAGTGCTGGCAGAATATGAGGACAATTCTGTGGCTAGCTACCTCAATAAATCTTATCTATAGGGAGGGCACTAGAGCATAGCTCAAGCTATAATTGGTAGAGAAGCAACTGTCACTAGTATTAGCTGGGAAGGGGGATGTTTGGTATTTTGTAGATGACACAGTAACCTCATTTTTGTGTGCATTTAGAAAAAAATGTGTGTTTATCTTGTACTGCATCAAGATACCTTGTATTTATTATCTTGTATTTAGCATGGTCTCAGATTGGCCTTGCCTAATGCTGATGTTTTGTGAAACTATGTCCAACAGGAGAGCGCCAAGGCCTACCAGTGAGTGCCAGGCTGGCCCCACAGGTCAAGGGCTGCCCTTCTCTTTCTCAGCATCCCTAATATGTTACATATGATTTGAATTGCCAGCACTTGCAATGAACTTGTGATAAAACAGCTGTTTGGAAGGTAATTGTGAATAACTGTCATCAGAAAACGTTTAATAATAAATAATATGTTTAATACACAAGTCTTTTATTAAGAAATTTATAAAATTCAACACACCAATTTGAAATAAAAACTTAGGACAATAATGAAATATTCTCAAAAATAATGATTTTTTTCTAAGATATTTTTGTGGAGGTTACTTTCTGATAAAATATCAAGAATAGCACAAAAAATTCACATCTACCTTTTACTTGGATTTACCAACTGTTTACATAAAGTGTCTCTTTGGCCCTAAACACTTCAATATGCATTTTCCTAAGAACTAGGACCTTTTATTATATAACCACAGCACAGTCACTGAAATAAAGAAATCGAATGCTGACACAAAATGATTTTGAGACAGTCTCCCTCTGTTGATCATGCTGGAGTGCAGTGGTGCCATCTCAGCTCACTGAAACCTCTGCCTCTCAGGTTCAAGTGATTCTTGTGCCTCAGCTTCCCACGTGGCTGGGATCACAGGCGTGTGTCACCACATCCACCAAATTTTTGTATTTTTAGTAGAGACATGATTTCGCCATGTTGACCAGGCTGGTCTCCAACTCCTGGCCTCAAGTGATCCACCCGCTTCAGCTTCCCAAAGTGCTGGGATTACAGGTGTGAGCCACCACGCCAGGCCCTATTTTCTAATCTATGGTCCGTATCCAAATTTCATCACTTGTCCTAATAATCTTTTCTTTTTTCTTTTTTTTTTTTTGAGACAGAGTCTTGCTCTGTGGCCCAGGCTGGAGTACAGTGGCACGATCTCGGCTCACTGCAACCTCTGCCTCCCAGGTTCAAGCGATTCTCCTGCCACAGCCTCCCAAGTAGCTGGGATTACAGGTGCCCACCACCATGGCTAATTTTTCTATTTTTAATAAAGACGGGGTTTCACCATGTTGGCCAGGCTGGTCTCAAACTCCTGACCTCATGATCCACCTGCCTTAGGCTCCCAAAGTGCTGGGATTACAGGCATGAGTCACCGCGCCTGGTCCCAATAATGTTCTTATAGATGTCATCTTCACCTGGAGCAGGATCCAATCCAGGTTTATGCACTGCATTTAGTTATCACATCTTCGTTTTTAAAAAACGTGCAAGTCTCTCAGCCTTTGTGTTGCTTAGCCTTGACATGTTTAAGGAATCCAAGCCGGTTATTTTGTAGAATGTCCCTCACTTTGGGGCTGTCTTATGTTTCCTTATGATTTGATACAGGTTACACACTTGTGGCAGGAATGCATTTTTATGTTATATCTGATTCTTGCCAACAAAGACAACTCAAATATAGTTGTATAAATATAGAGAGAAAATACAGTCCCGAGAGTCATTTATTTGTTATTTCTTTCAACTGCTAATTGTTTATAACTTAAAAGTCTAGATCTAGAATATGATATGGTGTATGTCTGTGGTAGCAAACAGAGTAAGAAATCTTTCTT
This sequence comes from Mandrillus leucophaeus, assembly GCF_000951045.1. Taxonomy (NCBI): domain Eukaryota; kingdom Metazoa; phylum Chordata; class Mammalia; order Primates; family Cercopithecidae; genus Mandrillus; species Mandrillus leucophaeus. The sequence continues at coordinate 1,948,977 of NW_012102599.1, forward strand.
CATTACATGATTATTTCAATGCAGTATTTCCTTACAAAATAAACACTCGCATCAAGTTGATTTAGCAGTGCTGAGAGAGAGGAACTTTTACTAATTTCTAACGTAGGCCTACGGTTTACTTTGTGGCAAAGCTGCACTCCAGGTAAACTCCAACTAGGAAGCCCAACAAAGGTACCTGATGTGAAACAAGACTGGGTTTAAGGGATCTAAGTCAATTCAACATATTATTCATGATTTCTGCCACGTGGCAGCTTCTCTAGGTCCTTTTGTTAATAGAGGCCTCCTGAAATCAATGTCTTGGTTATTCTAATTGTGCTGGTATTTCTACCCATTTATTTTCTCCTTATAGACATATTCTAGTTGTAATATACCAAGAAGATCTAGAAATGTGGTATGTTCTTTTTTCTAAAACAAAGCATAACTTATGGCCTTCTAGTGTTGTGGGGGGTGGGAAGAGAGAGAGAAAAAAAAAAAAAAAAAAACAACAGAGAAACTCCACCTAAAAAACACTACCTACACAGATTCTATGATTAAAAAAAAAAAAGTTTCTCGGCGCAGTGGCTCATGCCTGTAATCCCAGCACTTTGGGAGGTGGGGGTAGGCAGATCATCTGAGATCAGGAGTTCAAGACCAGCATGGCCAACATGGTGAAACCCCATCTCTATTAAAAATACAAAAATTAGCTGGGTACGGTGGCACACGCCTGTAATACCAGCTACTTGGGAGGCTGAGGTGGGAGAATTGCTTGAACCCGGGAGACAGAGGCTGCCATGAGCCAAGATTATGCCACAGCACTCCAGCCTGGGTGACTCCATCTCAAAAGAAAAAAAAAAAAAGTTTCTACATGTCAGCAATATATACTTCCCCCAAAAATCTAATAATGCAAAATATTTTGGGAAATAGGTTTTAAGCTTCACATTTATGAAATTGTCTTAAATGTTAAGCGCAAAAGATAATGATGATTTTATATCCACAAGTCATAAGAAAGTAAATTATTTTTTGTTTAAAAGAAAGGAGTGTGTGTAGATGGACACACACAAAAGGAAGAAAGGAGAAAGGTGAGGGGGAATAAATGGATCAATAAAAGAAAACAGCCCCAGAAAGCACAATACTAGTCTTTATAAAAGCTGAACCATGAACTTGAAGAAAAGATGCTCAGGTGAGAAAAATCATTCTTCAAATGCTTTCAGCAGAAGCGGAAAAAAAATTCTAGTTATTGCTATTTTATATGACTCACAGCAACTTAGTTTACACTGTGGAGGACAGTATAGCTCCCTACTTCAATCCTAGATCAAATTCCCACCCAGAAAATGTCTTGAACTTGTCTTCACCCTTCCATTTCTACTGCCAATACTCATAAAGTTCTTAAATTAGTTCTTACTTCAATAGGTTCTAAGAGTATCCTAACTAGTCTGTCTCTAGTGTCTTATCCTTCCAATCTTTTCTCAGACTCGTAATCAAAGTTATCTTTCTTATGTCTATTACCTTGATTGTGTTGATAGTTTTACAGGTACGTGCATATGTCCAAAGTCAGCAATGGTATGTGTAGTTTATTGTATATCAATTATACCTCAATAAAGTTGTTTTCTCAAAAAGCAAAGTTATCCTTCTACAACACATATCCAATCACATCCCTCTCCTACTCAAAAACCTTCAGTTGAAGAAATGTAGTCCCGACTTCTCAGCATGACATACGAGGTCCTTCCAGCCTCAGCTCCCACAGGCCTGCATATTAGAAAAGGCATCGATCATGGAAAATGCCAAGATTTGCATATCGCTGTGCCTTTGTTTAGATTGTTGTCTCTCTGGAATGCCCATTCTAATCTCTTTTCCATCCAACCAAACCCTACTCGTTCTTCAAAGCCCATATCTTCAACATTGTAAAGCTTTTCCCAATTCTTTCCACATACCCTCTATCCATTGATATTAAACCCTTCCTCCTATGCTCCACACTTCCTTCACACCTCAGTAACAGCAATAGGACTGAAGGACAGTTCGATGTAGAGCAAGGCACTTGATAAATGCTCAAAAAATGTTTGTTAAATGAGAGCACTGATTTTAAAATAACTTTTTTGGGGTTGTTTTGTTTTTATGAGATAAGGTCTCACTGCAGTCACCCAGGCTGGAGTGCAGTAGCATGATCTTGGCTCACTGCAACCTCCACCTCCTGGGTTCAAATGATTCTCCCACCTCAACTTCCCAAGTATTTGGGACTACAGGCATGACCAACCACATCCAGTTAATTTTTTCTTTTCCTTCCTTCCTTCCTTTCTTCTTCTTTTTTTTTTTTTTTTTTTGGTATTTGTTGTAGAAATGGGGTTTCGTCATGTTGCCTAGGCTGGTCTCAAACTCGTGAGCTCAAGCGATCCACCAGCCTCGGTCTTCCAATGTGCTGGGACTACAGGCATGAGCCGCCATACCCAACCCACAGCTAATTTTTAAATTTTTCTGTAGAGGCAGGGTCTCACTATGCTGCCCAGGCTGGTTTTAAATTCCTGGGCTCAAGCAATGCTCCTGCCTTGGACTCTCAAAGGGTTGGAATTACAGGCATAAGCCACTGCGTCCAGCCTGAAACTTTTTATTATGAAAACGTTCAGGCATACATAAGAATAGGCACAATAGTATAATAAATTCCCATGTGATTATCCCCCAGCTTTAACAATTATGAACATTTTACTCTGATCTTGTGTAATCTCCATTGTTTCCTGTTATCACTGTCTGAATATTCTCCTCTATACATTTTTTTTTAACAAATTGCATCTGTCATTTTTCAACCTAGAAAATGTATTTTATTAGTTTGATGGGTATTATACCTTTATTTTTATCAAGATTTATTACAATATATACAAATTATAATGTTGAAATAAAAAACAAGTTCAAACTTGAACTTCTCATTGCTTAATAACAGTAACAACATTACCTCACCTATTACTTATTGAGTGCTTACTATAAACGAGGCATGGCTAGCAACCATCATATATGTTATCTCATCTTTTTAACAACCCTCTAAGGTGGATATCATTAGCTGTATTATAGATTAAAAAAAAAAAAGGGAGGCTGAGAAAGTATATTATCCAAGTTATTAAAGGATTATTACTGAGTTCAAATCAGCTTGTCTGTGTTTTCCACTCTACCCAATTACCTCTAAATATCCCTTCCCTCCTATCTACCTACTGAAATCCTCTTATCTATTCAGTCAGCCTAATGAGAAAAACAGAATACATAATAAAAATCAGAAAATGAGGCATCAGGGTCCCTAATTTTAAAATTATAAAATTATATAAAATAACATCAAATGCATCTTGCAGCTTGAAAATAATAAACTGAAAAGTGACTTTCAAAAGGCATATAATAGGAAAAGATTTGTTGCTTCGTAAACAATCAACATTAAAAAATACATGCTGTTTTTCATATAACTCATATGACAAAAAGTGAAGGGGATTTGGGAAACAATTATCTAGGGATCAGTGACCTAAAAGTGTGCTCCCTGGACCAGCAAAATCAGCATCAGCCAGGAACTGCAATTTGAAATGCAAGTAAGTTGACTTATTTGTTATGAGAAAACTAAAAATCTATTTTATTAAGATTATATGCTTTTTTTAATTGCTCGATACTGAACAGCCTAATAAAAGTGTTACATTTTTTATTTGACCTAAATAAACGTGTTAAACATACACATATACCATACTCATAAATACATAGTAAAATAGATATACATAGGAGCAAAAACCAGAAGGAAATATGCAAAAAAGTAATATATATTGATAGTGGGATTTTGTTTTCTTTTCTCTTTTTAACTAATTAAATTGTCTCTAAAACCAAATTCCGTGAACATTTTTATTCCTATTTATACATGGGAGCACAGATTCAGAGATAATTTTCCCAAGGTCAAAGAATGAGTAAGTGCAATGACCTGGGTTTAAAGTAGGAATTCATGACCAAGTTCAATTTGCTATTACACCATGTGGTCCTTCAGCAAGTCTTATTTTACAATAGAAACACTTAAAATATAAATACGTATTGTGAGGCAATGCAAAAAAACAAATTTTTTAAGAACCCAAATGTGATGTTTAATATCATGTTTAAAGATTACATGTGCAATGGTCATTATATACCAGTTTAGTTTAGTTACCAGGTTTTTGGAATGTTGAAAAAATTATGTTCACAAGCTTGAAAAATGTCTCAGCCAATTTCTTGAAAATATGTTACATTGACCATATTATTATATAATTTTTATCAAACTGGAGGTAAAAGTGAATATTAAAAATGAAAAACTAAGATAGTAGAATTTTATGATATAATAAAAAGATAACAATGGTTATAGTACATCAGTAAGTTCTAGCATTCCTAAAAGACTTCCAAAAAAAGTCCTTGGTAGGACTAAGGATTGTTGAGTGGGCAATATTAATCATAAAGAAAATGACTTAGAAGATGGAGAGATGTAAGGTTAGTTATTAAAAACAGAATAAAGTCAGTGAAAGCAGGGGAATTATGTAAGTTACTAAGACCTTATAGAAAACCAAAAACAAAATTCAACCAAAAAAAAAAAAAAAAGACAAAATAAAGAGGAGACTAATGTGGAATGTTTACATTCTTGCTTCTACCAGAATTCTAGGCCAAATGTAGAACATCAGTTTAACATTCTGGAAAGAATAATCTGAGACTGAACTAAGTGATATAGTTTGGCTGTGTCCTCACCCAAGTCTCATCTTGAATTGTTACTCCCACAATTCCCACGTGTCGTGGGAGGGACCCAGTGGAAGGTAATTGAATCATGGGGGCGGGTCTTTCTCATGCTGTTTTCATGATAGTGAGTAAGTCTCATGCATTCTGATGGTTTTATAAAGAGGAGTTCCCCTGCACAAGCTCTCTCTCTGCCTGCCACCATCCACTGAAGATGTGACTTGCTCCTCCTTGCCTTCTGCCATGATTGTGAGGCCTCCCCAGACATGTGGGACTGTAAGTCCATTAAACCTCTTCTTCTTCCTAGTCTCAGGTATGTCTATATCAGCAGCATGAAAACGGACTAATACACTAAGTAAATATAAGGTGTCCTGGCTATAGGACCCCCTCCTGAGTATAATAAAAACATATGTGTTACTTTAACACAGTTAGGAGGTAGCAAGCTCTCTACCCTGGGTGAAGGTCTGAAGAGGAGTTTGGGCTGAGTTTAGTATAAAAGAACATCTGCATCTTATACCATATGTAAAAACTACTTCTCTCTATATTAAAGACTTAAGTGTAAAAAAAATTAAAATCATTCAATAAAGTCTTCTATAAGCAGATAAAAACTTCAAAGCCAAGCCTAGAAACCAAGTAGCTATTTTTTAAATAGACATGTTTAACTATACAAGAATATGAAAAAGAGCTCTTACAAATTGACAATAAAAAAAGAAAAACCACTCCATAAAGTTAGATAGCAGAAGAACAAATTTAAATAGCCAACAAATATATGAAAAGTGTTTAAATTCACTAGCACTCAGGGAAATGCAAGTTAAAGTAAGAATGAAACCTTATTCCTATCAGACCAGCAAAAATTAAGAGAACCTATGAAAACTATTGCTTGTTTCTGGTGAGAAAGTGAAGGAAAAGTACTTTCATAAGTTGCTAGTGGGAGCATTAAGCATTGTAATCTTTTTGAAAATCACTCTGATAAATCTATTAAAATTTAAAATACATATAGTCCTCAGCCCAACAATTCTACTCATGGGAATTTATTCCAAAGAAATAAAAGTATGATTATGTTAAAAAAATATCTAAAAGGACCTCAATGTTCTAGTAGCAAAACCCTGAGCATAAAGTGGATGCCACAGGGGAAAGATGAAATGGGATCTGGAGAAATATCCAGAAGATATTGTTGAATGAGAAAGGTAAGATCCAAAAAAAAAAAAAATGCGTATACATTACCATTTTTCAACAGTGCCAGAAAACACATGTATATGTGTTTATGTGTGTGTATTACATATATGGATACACATACATAAACACATATACATGTGTGTGCCACATTAATGATTTATGACCATGGAGGAAAAGTATGACAGAATTCATATTAAGTTGCTAACATGTATTGTCTTCTTGTGGGGAGGGGAAAGGGTTTATGAGGAGGAAGAAGGGAGGGGAAGAAATGGTGGAAAAAAAGGAAGGAAAAAAGCTACACTAAAAATCATTACACTCTTTCTAGTAAATCTTACTGCTACCCCTATTTTCCCTTCTGCTGACCAAGGTGGTCCACCACATTTCATAAGAAACATGAAACATACTACACTAAAAATAAGTGCTGCAAAAGCACTAAGCAACTGGAAAAAAATATATACAGGTTAAAGAATAGTTAATTCTTATATGAAAAGAACAAAATTATATGCATTCTTTCCTTTTTTAGCTAGCTAATATAAGAAGTTTCTTATATCAATAAGTATCTTATTGATGGCCAATTCCTAGGTAATAAATGCTATCAATTCATATTAAAACATAAACTGAGTGTTTATTCTGTGTAAGGCACTACTCAAGGTACTGTAGAAAACACAAATCAAGGTCCCCCACTTTCCTTTCTGTTTTAACATGTGGAAGACTGGAAGACTTCCATCCTCACATCTTCCAGTCTGCTCAAAGCACTACAGAAAATTCTAAATGCAAAAAATAGCATCCTCTTTTTCACAAGAATGGGAAATGTCATTCAGTGTAGAGCTCCCATTAGTTACGACTAGTTCTGAAGGTATTCAGCATCTTTCATGTTGTAGCACTGCCTGTGTTCTTCCAGTCAAGCTAAATTGTCCTCAGCTCCTTTGGTGTCTCTCCTTGAAAAGATTTTTCCTGTGTGCTCCTTGAAGCTACCCCATGAAACTTAACCACCCACCTTCCCCTGACTAAGGGTCTTTTCTCATTCAAAAATCTTCTATACTCTATCCGAGCTTCAGTGAATTCAGTTTCACTTCCTAATGCTATTCAGTTCTGTTACAAGCCTTCCATCAAACATTTAAGAAGAGGAAAAAATAAAGACAAAAACCAACCCCCCAACCCCCAAATCAAACCAAGTGAAACACACTTTTCTTCTTTTTATTGCCCTCTGGGGAGAAACATTACTCACCCTCATGGCTTTAACTGCCAATGACTATATGCCAATGACAACATGTCTAGCTGTGACCCCTCGTAAGGCCCACTTCCAAGTTAGATATCTCCAACTTGATAACCCATGAGTCCCTCATGATTTAATATACTCCAAACCAAACTGATAGTCCCCAAATCTCATCTATCTGTATACCTTAGCTACTTATTTGGCTGCAGAAGTCAGAACCCTGAGTCCTGCTTGATTTATAGTTTTGTTTTGTATTATTGTTTATTATCTGTACAACTATGTAGCTTCTTGAAGACTGATTGAGTCTTTGATCTCTGTAACTGGCATGATACTGTATCTGGCGCATAAAAGTTGAACAAGTCAGGCATGGTGGCTCACACCTGCAATCTCAGCACAAGGGCAACAAAGCGAGACCTCCACCTCTATAAATAAATACATAAGTCAGCCAGATGCAGTGGCATGTGCCTGTAGTCCTAGTTACTCAGGAGGCGGAGGTAGGACGATTACTTGAACCCAGGAGTTTGAGACCAGCCTGGGCAACATAGCGAGGCCTTGTCTCTGCTAAAAATCAAATAAACTAGCCAGGCATAGTGGTGCATATTTGTTGTCCCAGCTACTCAGGAGGCTGAAGCTGGAGGATTGCTCGAGCCCAGGAGATCAGGGCTGCAGGGAGCTGTGATTGTAACAGTGCACTCCAGCCTGGGCAACAGAGCAGAGGCCCTGTTTCAAAAACAAAAAAAGTGCATTATGAAAAATGCATATATGGATTTCAAGATTATTTTGCACCAAAATAAACTTGTACTAGCTTGTTATAACATGTCTGAACAAGATCTAGTTTGAGGCAGTAAAAAGAAGACATCAGTTTTAAAAAGATCCCTATCAGAGCAACATGCTACTGAAATTGAAGCAGAAACAAACATCAACTTTACGGTGAGGCATGGGTGGGAGAATGGTGAAATCACTGATGCTTTACAGGAAGTTTATGAAGACAATGCCCCAAGGAAATCAGCAGTTTACAAATGGATCAATCCTTTTAGGAAGGAACAAGACAAGTTGAAGATGAAATCCACAGCAGCAGACCACTCACATCAATTTTTTAGAAAAAAATTATAAAAATTTTTGCCGTGGTTCACACCTATAATCCCAGTACTTTGGGAGGCCAAGGCGGGTAGATCACAAGGTCAGGAGATCAAGATCAGCCTGGACAACATGGTGAAACCCCATCTCTACTAAAAATACAAAAATCAGCCAGGCATGGTGGCATATGCTTATAGTCCCAGCTACCCAGGAGGCTGAGGCAGGAGAATTGCTTGAACCCGGGAAGCAGAGGTTGCAGTGAGCCAAGATTGTGCTGCTGCACTTCAGTTTGGGCAACAGAGTGAGACTCTGTCTCAAAAAAAAAAAAAAAAAAAGTATGTGGATCAAGATCCTGAAGTATTGCTTTGAAGAACTGCAATAGGAAATAAAATATGGCTTTACCAGTACAATCCAAAAGGCAAAGCACAATCAAAGCAATGGCTACTAAGAGATGGAAGTAGTCCAGCCAAAGCAAAAGAAGACCAGTCAAGAGCAAAGGTCATGGCAAAAATGTTCAGGGATGCTCAAGGCATATTGCTTGTTGACTGTCTGAAGGGCCAAAGAACAATTAGATCTGCTTATTATGAATGTTTTAAGAAAGTGAGCCAAAGCTTTAGTTTAAAAAGAAAATGCCTGGAAAAGCTTCACCAGAGTCCTTCTCTACCATGACAATGTTATTGCTCATTCCTCTCATCAAACAGGGGCAATTTTGCAGACGTTTCAATGGGAAATCACTAGGTTTTTGCCGTATAGTCCTGATTTTGCCCCTTCTGACTTACTTTTGTTTTCTAATCCTAAAAAATCTTGAAAAGGCACCTATTTTTCTTCAGTTAATTATGTAAAAAAGACTGCATTGACTTGGTTAAATTTACAGGATTCTCAGTTCTTTAGGGGTGGACTAAGTGGCTATCATGGCTTACAAAACTGTCTTGAGCATGATGGAGTTATTTTGAGAAATACATTTACATTTTTAATTTTTAATCTTTTAATTCCATCTTTCAAAAACTTTTTGAAGTCCCCTTGCATAGTACACTGGATTCTTGATATTAGTGGCCTCAGAGAACTTTTTTTTTTTCCTGAGACAGAGTCTTGCTCTGTCACCCAGGCTGGAGCGCAGTAGTGTGATCTCACCTCACTGCATCCTCTACCTCCCAGATTCAAGCGATTCTCCTGCCTCAGCCTCCCAAGTAGTTGGGATAACAGGTGCATGCCACCACGCCCAACTAATTTCTGTATTTTTAGTAGAGACAGGGTTTCACCATGTTGAACCACTCATATTCATGAGTATGTCAACATTTGTACAGGCTTCTGGCTTTCTACTGTCACAGTTTGGCTCTGTATTTTTTTCCTCTTGAGAATTATTTACCACAAAGAAACAAATGTATTAATACTTATTAATACAAATGATAACATGTAGAATAAAGCAAATTCCAAAAAGTTGCAAATGCCAGATAGAAAACTAAGCTCACTCACTAGATAAGTGATCTGATGGCACTACACATCAGCCTCAAAGCTTGTAATTCAAATACTCCATGATTTTCACAGCCATTTGCAAGCAGCTGAAACTCCAAATGTTAGATCTGTAATTGTTAATGGAGTCTGTTTTTACATGTTAAAAGAAAACAAATGTACTATGCACAATAATGTCATTGATTTTTAAAAATTCTTTGTTGAAAGAAAATCAATATTTTATACTGTTTATGTTTAAATATAATACTTCTCAGGTCTTTCTACATAGTAATTTTACTATTTGTTTTTAATGAAGCTTTCAAAGAAAAATTTTGGTCTCAAACTTTAAAATGGGTGAATTGCATAGTTTTGAATCTTTGCAGTTTGAGAAAAATTACTGGTAATTATTTGTTTAAAATTAGAACTGGTTGCATTGTGCTTTGCTTCTGATTTCTGTTGGCGCTTGTGATCATTTTTAAATGACCATAAATTCTTTGTGATTATGTGCATTGAGAGGTGGAATATTTTTCCCTTCCTCTTATCTCTGGGCTCAATCTGTGAATTGGTTACCCAAAAGAATGTGGCAGATGTGGGCATCCTGCCAGTTGACAGCTTCCAATTTTACCTCTTCAAGTTTATTCTTAGGATGCTTTCTCTCAGAATCCAGCCACCACGTTCTGAGAAGCCCAAGCCACATGGAGAGGCCACATATTAAGTAGCCACATGTAAGTAAGCTTTGGCTAATAGCTCCAGGTGGGCTCCCAGCCAATAGCCAGCAGCCAGTAGCAAATATCAAATGTCAGCCATCTGAGTGAGCCATCTTGAACATTCCAAACTAATCAAGCCCACAAATGACGGGAGCCTATGCCAACATCACACAGAGGAGAAAAAAACCATTGTGAAGAGCCCAGTCAACCATAGAATTGTGAAATAATAAAGTGGTTATTAGACTATTAAATTTTGCTGTTGTGCAACAACAGATTTATTTATTTATTTATTTATTTATTTATTTATTTATTTACCTGAGACAGAGTCTCACACTGTCACCCGGGCTGGAGTGCAGTGATGCAATCTCAGCTCACTGCAACCTCTGCCTCCCGGGTTCAAGTGATCCTCCTGCCTCAGCCTCCCAAGTAGCAAGGATTACAGGCGCCCGCCACCATGCCCAGCTAATTTTTTGTATTTTTAGTAGAGATGGAGTTTCACTGTGTTGGCCAGGCTGGTCTCAAGTTCCTGACCTCGTGATTGCCCACCTCAGCCTTCCAAAGTGCTGGGATTACAAGTGTGAACCACCACGCCCGGCCAGATTTTTTTAAAATGCTACTGCATGCTTTCATATCAGTTGACCCTATCGAACACTACCATTGGGGGATGACGGTTTGTTGTTCCTATGGTCCACAAATATAGGCTTAAAACTTGCTTCTTAAATGTGCTATTTTAATTCTTCTGATAGCACACACACCATCTCAGACTGTACTGCTACCGACTTCTTTCATAACAACTGATGTGGATATATTTGCATGACCTTGTGAAATGAAACCACATTCTTTCATATTTAAAAAAAAAAAAAAAAAAACTTGCTTGTTACGTAAGCACTCAGTTTCCCTACTCTAGAACCTCTCTGATCATACGCACTTCTCATACCCTCTCTGATCATAGGTGTATCTCACACTCTGTCTGATCATACGCGCTTCTCATACCCTCTCTGATCATACACTTTTCATACCCTCTGATCTTCCTTGGAGAAATGGCTATTCAAATCATTTTCCCATTTTCAATGGGTTATTTGTCTTTGTTTTAGGGTTGTAAGATTTCTTTATCTATTTTGGATATAAATATTTTATCAGGTATATGATTTGCAATTATTTTCTTTCAATTTATGGGTTATCTTTTTACTTTCACGATGTTGTCTTTTGAAGCATAAAACTTTTTAGTTTTGATGAAGTACAAATTGTCCATTTTTTTTTTTGTCACTTGCGATTTTGGTGTCAGATCCAACAAATAATTGTCTAAACCAAGGTCAGGAATTCTTTGGCTTTTTCTAAAAATTTTATAGTTTTAGCTCTTACATTTAGGACTTTGATCCATTTGAGTTAATTTTTGTATATTCTGGGAGATAGGGGTGCAATTTCATTTTTTGCATGTCTCAACGCCAATTGTTGAAAAAATCTATTATTTCACCCACTGAATTGTCTTGATAATCATTGAAAATCAATTGGCCTTAGATGTATGGTTTTATTTCTGGACTCTCAATTCTGTTCCATTGATCTATATATAGTATCCTGTGCCAATACTACACTATTTTAGTTGCTTCAGCTTTATAGTAAGTTTTGAAAATGTGAGTTCTCTAACTTTGTTCTTTTGTTTTGGGTATTCTGGTCCCTTAAAATTCCATCTTAACTATAGTGATACATTGGTTGAACTAAGTACAGTTGATGAATTATTTTTGTCATCCGAAGTCCATAGTTTACATTGGGGTTCACTCTTGAAGTTGTGCAGTCTATGGGTTTTGACAAATGTATAATGATATATATTCACCATAGTAATACAGTATTGTATAGAATAGTGACACTGCCCTAAAAATCCTCTGTGCTCTGCCTATTTCTCCCGCCCTCCCTCCTGGCAACCACTGACAGTTATATCCATAGTTTTGCCTTTTCCAAAATGTCATATAGTTAGAATTATACGGTATATGGCCTTTTCAGAACGGCTTCTTTCACTCAGCAATTTGCTGCTAAGGTTCCTACATATATTTTCATGGCTTGATAGTTCACTTCATTTTAGTGTCGAATAATATTCCATAGTCTGGATATACCATAGCTTATTTATCCATTCACTTACTAACAAACATCTTGATAATCTTGATTGTCTCCAACTTTTAGCAATTATGAATAAAGCTGCTATAAACATTTTTGTACAGATTTTTGTGTGGACATAGTTTTCAATTCATTTAAATAAATTATAAGGAACATGACTGCTGGACTGTATGTTAACAGTATGTTTAGTTTTGTAAGAAACTGCCAAACAATCTTCCAAAGTAGCTGAACCATTTTGGATTCTCATCAGCAATGAGTGAGAGTTCCTGTTGTGCCACACCCTCACTTGCATTTGGTGTTGTCAGTGTTCTGGATTTTGGTCATTCTAATGGGTGTGTAATAGTTGTTGTTTTAATTTACAATTCCCTAATGACACATGATTTTGAACATTTCTTTATCTTGCCATCGGTATACTGGCTTTGGTGAGGTGTCTGTTCGGGTCTTTTACATATTTTAAAATCATGTTGTTCATTTTCTATTGCTAGGTTTTAAGAATTCTTTGTATATTCTGGGTAACAATCCTTTATCAAATGTGTTTTTTGCAAATATTTTCTCCCAGTTTGTGGCTTGTCTTATTCTCTTTACAGTTGTCTTTTGCAAAGCAGAAATTTCAAATTTTAATGAAGTCCAGCTTATCAATTATTTCTTTCAGGGACCATGCTCTTAGGTGGTATCTAAAAAGTCATCATCATACCCAAGTTCGTCTTAGATTTTCTCCTATATTCTAGAAGCTTTATAGTTCCACATTTTCCATTTAGGTTTATGATCCACTTTGAGTTAATTTTTGAAAAGGTTCTGGGTCTACATTCATTTCTTGCTTGTGGATGTCCAGTTGTTCCACCACAATTTGTTGAAAAGACTACTTTTGCTCCATTGTATTGCCATTACTCGTTTGTCAAAGATCAGGCAGGGCACAGTGGCTCACACCTGTAATCCCAGCACTTTGGGAGGCTGAGATGGGTGGATCACCTGAGGTCAGGAGTTTGAGACCAGCCTGACCAACATGGTGAAACTCCATCTCTACTAAAAATACAAAAATTGGCTGGCCGTGGTGGTGTGCGACTGTAGTCCCAGCTACTTGGGAGACTGAGACAGGAGAATCACTTGAACCCGGGAGGTGGAGGTTGCAGCGAGCCGAGATTGTGCCACTGTACTCCAGTCTGGGCGACAGAGTGAGAATCCATCTCAAAAAAACAAACAAAAAAAATCAGTTGACTAAATTTATGTGGGTCTTTTCTATGCTTTCTATTCTGTTTTATTGATCTATTCATCTATTCTTTCATCAGTATCATGTTCTCTGATTACTGTGACATAAGTCTTAAAGTCAGGTAGTGTCAGTCTTCCAATTTTGTTCTTCTCCTTCAAAACTGAGTTGCGTCTTTTGCCTCTCCATATAAGCTTTAGAATCAGTTTGTCAATAGCCACAAAATAATTTGCTGGGATTTTTGTTGCATTCAATCTGTAGATTAAGTTGGGAAAAACTGACATCTTAACAATTCTGAGTTTTCCCGTTCATGAACATGGACTATCTCTCCAACAAAGTTTTGTAGTTTTCTTCACATAGATCTTGTATCTATTTCATTAGATTTATAGCTATGTATTTCATTTTGGGGATGCTGGTGTAAATGGTATTGTGTTTTTAAATTCATGTTGTACTTGTTTGTTGCTGGTATAGGGGAAAGAGATTGACTTTTGTGCATTAACATTGTATCTTGCAAACTTACTATAATCACTTGTTAGTTCCAAGAGGGCTTTTTTGTCCCTTCCTTCAGATTTTCTACATAGACAATCACATCATGTGCAAACAAAGACAGTTTTTCCCCCTCCCTTCCCAATTAGTATACCCTTCATTTTCTTTCTGGTCTAATTGCATTAGCTACAACTCTCAGTATGATGCTCAAAAGGAGTGGTAAGAAGGGGACATCCTTGCCTTGTTCTTGATCTTAGTAGGAAAATCCTCAAGTTTCTCACCAGCAAGTATGATGTTAGCTGTAGGTTTTTTTGTAGACATTCTTTATCAAGTTGGGAAGTTTTTCTCTATTCCTAGTTTATTGAGAGTTTTTATCATGAATCAGTGTTAGATTTTGTCACATGCTTTTTTCTCATCCATTGGTCTATAAACATACCTTTTCTTCTTTAGCCTGCTGATGTGATGGATTATATTAATTTTTTCCAATGTGGAATCAGCGTTGTACACCTAGAATAAATCCCACTTGGTTATGGTGTATAATTCTTTCTATATGTTGCTGGATTTGATTTGCTAACATTTGGTTGAGAATTTTTGCATCTATGGTCATGAGAGATATTGGTCTGTAGTTTTCTTTTCTTGTAATGTATTTGTCTTGGTTTGGTATTAGTGTAATGCTGGCCTTAAAGAATGAGTGATGAAGTATTCCCTCAGGTTCTATTTTCTGAAAAGAGACTATAGAGAATTGGTATAATTTCCTCCTTAAATGTTTGGCAGAATTCACCAGTGAACCTGTCAGAACCTGGTGCTTTCTCTTTCAGAAAGTTATTATTATTTTATTTACTTATTTATTTTGAGACCAAATCTCGCTCTCGTCGCCCAGGCTAGAGTGCAGTGGCATGATCTTAGCTCACTGCAACCTCCACCTCACAAGTTCAAGCAATTCTCCTGTCTCAGCCTCCCGAGTAGCTGTGATTACAGGCGCCTACCACCACGCAGAGCTAATTTTTGTATTTTTAGTAGAGAGAGGGTTTCACCATGTTAGCCAGATAGTCTCTAACTGCTGACCTCAGGTGATCCACCCGCCTCAGCCTCCCAAAGTGCTGGGATTACAAGCATTAGCCACTGCATCCGGCCTAGAAAATTATTAATTGCTGGTCTGATTTTTTAAATAGATACAGGCTATTCATTAGTAATTCATTAGAACAGCTGACATTAGTAATTTTTGAGTCTTCTCTCTTTTCTTCTTAGCCTAGCTAGAGGCTAGTCAATTGTATTGCTCTTTTCAAATAACCAACTTTTGGTCTTCTTTCTCTATTGATTTCCTATTTTCAATTTTATTGATTTCTGCTCTAATTCTTATTATATCTTTTATTCTTTTTACTTTTAATTTAAATTTTCTTTTTCTAGTTTCCTAAAGTGGAAGCTTAGATTATTTATTTTTAGAGCTTTCTTCTTTTCTAAAATATGCATTTGATGCTATAAGTTTCTATCTTTGCTAGGCATGGTGGCTCATGCCTGTAATCCCAGCATGTTGGGAGACCAAGGTGGGAGCATAGCATGAAGCCAGCAGTCTGAGGCTGCAGTGAAGTATAATTATGCCACTGTATCCCCCACTCCAGCCCGGGATTCAGAGCAAGACCACAACTCAAAAAAAAAAAAAAAAAAAAAAAAAAACTAAGCAAAAACAAAACAATCACTGCTTTCACCACATCCTACAATTTTAACAAGTGTATTTTCACTTTATTTAGTTCAAACTATTTTAAATTTCTCTTGAGATTTCTTCTTTGATCCGTGTGTTATCTAGAAGTGTGTTGTTTAATCTCCAAGTATTTGGGGATTTTCCAGCAATTTTTCTGTTATTGATTTCTAGTTTAAGTGCCTAAGGCTTGAGATCGGACATTGTATGGTTTCATTTCCATTTGTTCTTCGTTCTTATTTTTGTCTTCTACATTTTTTTACCTGACTTTTGTGGTTTTAATTGAGCATTTTATATTATTCCATTTTCTCTCCTTTCTTAGCATATCAATTACACTTTTCTAAAACCTTTTTTAGTAGTTGCCCTATATTTAGCAATATACATTTACCAAGTCCACTGTCAAATAACACTTTACCATTTCACAGGTAACATAAGTACCCTATAATAAATTATTTCTATTTCTTCCCTCCCATTCCTTAAATCATTGTTATCATTAATTCCCTTATATATAAGCATATGTCATTGAATACATTGTTGCTATTCTTATTCAGAACAAACTGTTTCCTGTTAAATCAATTAAGTATTAGAAAAAATATTTAGTTATACCTTCATTTATTCTTTTCCCAATGCTCTTTCTTTCTTTATGGATATCTGAGTTTCTGACATATCATTTTCTTTCTCTCTAAAAAAAAAAAAACAAACTTCTTTTAACATTTCTTGTTCAAGGCAGGTCTACTGGCAACAAATTCCCTCAATTTTTTTTTTTTTTTTTTTGTCTAAGAAAGTCTTTACTTCTTCACTTTTTTAAATCTTTGATTTTAATTTAAAAATTAGCTTAATGATAAGGATATGTTATACCATGTGTACATTTACATGAACACTGTATGTTTACCTTGGTTTTATATCAAAGTTTTTACTTAAATCTTTCCCAAGAGAAGAATCACCATCTGTTAGTGACATATTGCAATTAAACTATGAAATGATTCTGAAATTTTTTTTCTATTTTGAAGATACTTTTATTTTTAAGGAGGAATTAGTTTCTCTTCAGATGTTCATTTTTGACTCTGAAAATTTTAATTTTTTTTTTTTTTTTTTTGGTCTAGACTGGTTTGAAACAGTGACATTATTTTGTGTACTAGGATGTCCTCTTGTTTAGACAGATTTATAGTACTAATTAGAAAGCTGCTAACACCCTTACTTCAACTCATGGAGATAATTTAGATTCTTAAAACATAAGGAGAGATAACTTGTTGGAAACATTTTTATAACTTTAGTTAAAAACAGTATAAAAAACATAAAACACTTTTTTTTTTTTTTTTTGAAACAGGGTTTCACTCTGTCGCCCAGGCTGGAGTGCAGTGGCGTGATCATAGCTCACTGCAGCCTTGAACTCATGCTCAAAGGATTCTCCTGCCTTAGCCTCCCAAGTAGCTGGCACTGTAGGCACATGCCACCATGCCTGGCTAATTTTTATTTTTTAATTTTTTTGTAGCAAAGGGCTCTTGCTTTGTTGCCCAGGCTATTCTCAAATTCCTGGGCTCAAGTGAACCTCCCACCTCTGGCCTCCCAAAGTGCTCGGACTATGGGCTTGAGCTGCTACTCCTGGCCATGAAACACAATAAAAAAAATTTTAAGTCTACATGAAACAATTGTACCTCCTTCATAGTACAGAATCAACTTCCTCATCATTCTTACACAAAAATATTTCTCAATTCCATTTACTGATATTCAGGGATTTGAATCCTCATATAGTGCTTCTGCAAAAATGTGTGTGTGTTTTACATTAAAGCATACATTAGTGGTATTGTTTGAGTAACCCCCAAATAATGTTTACATGAAATACTCTTTTTTTTTTTCCAAGTCTTGATCTGATTACTGACCACTACATCCTTGTAGTATCAAAACACTTAGAACTAAAGCAGCTTTACTGTTGAGTCAGGAGCAAAATGCATGGCAAGAAGTAGTTCCAGTTTGAAAAAAGCAGGTCAAGATCCTTTCACCAAAGTTAGCCACTTTGTGTTTGGCATCTAATCAATGAGGAGTGGACTCCTTCACTGGTGAAGGATAATTTTACAGGATACAGAATTCTAGGTTTGTGGGTTTTAAAAAAATTCTCAACACTTTAAATATTTTATTCCACTCTCTTCTTCATGGTTTCTGAAAATTCAATGTAATTCTTATCTTAGCTCCCCTATACATAATGTCCCCGCTCCCTTCAGCTTCTTTCACGGTTTTTAAAAAATATTTTATTTTTCAGAGTTTAAATATGGTATGCCTAGGTGTGATTTCTTGAGCATTTATCTTGTTTGGAGTTCTCTGAGCTTCTAGGATGTGTGATTTGTTGTCAGACATGAACTTGGGGGAAATTAATCATGAGCATTCTTCATTTCTGTTAGTGTTTTTTATCTCTAGCATTTCTTTTTGAGTCTTTATTAGAATTTCTATCTCTCTGTTTATATTTTCCATGTGCTCTTGCATGTTGTCTACTTTTCCATTACCTCCAGTAGCACATTCATCTTAGTTTTTTTTGTTGTTGTTTTTTTGTGTTTTTTTTAGTAGAGACGGGGTTTCACCATGTTAGCCAGGATGGCCTCAATCTCCTGACCTCGTGATCTGCCCGTAAAGTCCTGGTCTCATAATTCCAACACTTCTGCTCTATATGATTCTAGTTCTCCTGCTTGTTCAGTCTCTTCAAACAGTGTTTTTTGCCTTTTAGTATGCCTTGTAATTTTTTGGTGAAATCTGGAATGGTGTGACCGTCCCCTCCAAAGCTCATGTTGAAACTTAATCACCAATGTGGCCATATTGAAAGGTGGGCCCTTTAAGAGGCAAACAGATCTTGTGTGCCCCACTTTCATGAATGGATTCATTCATTCACAGATCCACAGATTCATGGATTAATGGATTAATGAAGTAGTGGCTCATGATGGGAGTGAAACTGGTGGCTTTACAAGGAGACCTTAGCTAGAACGTTAGCACACTCAGCCTCCTTACCATGTGATATCCTGTGCTGCCTCAGGACTCTTCAGAGAGTCTGCACCAGCAAGAAGGATCTCACTAGATGCACTCCCTTGACCTTGGACTTCTCAGCCTCCGTAACTATAAGAAATGAGTTCCTTTTCTTTATAAATTACCCAGTTTTATATATTCTGTCATAAACAATAGAAAACAACACCAGACAGGATGTACTAGATAAACGGAGTGCTGGTAAGTAGGCTTTTAGTGGTGTGTGGTAAGGCACAGGATAGGGCAAGCGTTCTGCAGTCCTATGATTAGGCCTCAGCCTTTAGTGAGCCTGTGTGCATGGTGAATCTGTGTGGATGGTGAATGTCACCAGTACTTCCTTTTTTTTATTTTTATTTTTTGAGATGGAGTCTAGCCCTGCCACCAGGCTGGAGTGCACTGGCACAATCTTGGCTCATTGCAACCTTTGCCTCCTAGGTTCAAGCAATTCTCATGCCTCAGCCTCCTGAGCAGCTGGGATTATAGGCATGTGCCACCACACCAGGATAATTTTTTTTTTTTTTTTTTTTTTTTTTTTTTTTTTTTTGAGATGGAGTCTTGCTCTGTCGCCAGGCTGGAGGGCAGTGGTGCGATCTCGGCTCACTGCAATCTCCCCCTCCCAGGTTCAAGTGATTCCCCTGCCTCAGCCTCCCGAGCAGCTGGGACTACAGGTATGCACCACCGCGCCGGGCTCATTTTTTGTATTTTAGTAGAAACGGGTTTTCATCATGTTAGCCAAGGTTTCACCATGTTGGCCAAGCTGGTCTTGAACTCCTGACCTCAAGTGATCCCCCCACCTCGACCTCCCCAAGTGCTGGGATTACAGGCGTGAGCCACTGAGCCTAACCACCAATACTTCTTAATCTCCCACACTTAAGTGGAACAGGTAGTTTAGGCTCTGATAAAACCCAGCAGACTAGGCTTTGGTAAAATACTTTCTCCTGAGGGCAGGTCTTGTTAAGAACTGATTGCTCTGGCATATTTTTAAATGCTTACCTTTTCAGCAGAGGAATCTTTCAGTACAAATTTAAGTAATTAACCTGTCAGAGGCATTTGAACCAGAGCGACTCCATTTTGAGTGAGGGCTAGGAAAATGAGGCTGACACTTGCTGGGCTGCATTTTCAGAAGTTAGGCATCCCTCGCCTCTAGATGTTTACAATTAAGGGAACAAATTAATAACGTTTACTAAAGCAGACACAGACTTGGGAGTGTCCACATATCCCAATATCTGGAGAACAAAGGCATTCCTAATTTTGCTTTAAAGATATCTATTCTTGCAAAATAATCAAGAAAATTAATCCTTGATCAAAACTCTTGTAGCAGAGCACGTCTCCCTATATACACAAGCATTGTAACGAGGGTGGACGCGTCCCTCCTCTTACTTTCAGGAATGTCCTGCTCTGTCTATGGAGTAGCTGTCCTTTCACCACTTTACTTTCTTAATAAACTTGCTTTTATTCTGCACTGAGAACTCGCCCTGAATTCTTTCCTGCGCGCGATCCAAGAACCCTCTCTTGGGGTCTGGATCCGGACCCCTGTCTTGTAACATAACTGAAAACCCCAGTGCAAAGGCATAGCATCCTACTTAAGAATTTGCAAACATTCATCATTAATTATTTCAAATCATTGATTAACTTTCTCTAAGCCAGATTCCTACCTGATGTCGAAAAGAAAAGCAAAAGGTAGACTGTTTCAACACTTTCAGACGCTTGGGCAAAAAATGCACTTTCATGCTATAAATAACGCAGCACAAATACTATACGACAGGGCTTTATACTTGGGGGAAAGCTGCCAGGTCCAAACTATAAAGGAAAATTATTGGAGCTCATTTTTCCTGCCCACGTTAGCTAGCACATTTTGTTGAAACTGAAAAAAAAAAAAAAAAAGATTTTGGTGAAACTGAAAAAAAAAAAAGCACCAACAACTCTATCTTGAAATAAACTACTGTACCTCGTACGCCTCATCCCTTCTACCCCAGAATCCTGGAAGAAAAAAAGATATACCCGAGCTCGTCCAACCCCTCTTTGCGCGGACCGTGTAGGAGTATTTGGCCCATCCTGCCTCCTTTAATCCAACATTCTGCTTCTTTTTTTCTTCAGCTTCCCGGCGCCCCCTTTGGCCACCACTGACATCTTAGTCATCGCGGTCCAAAATATACGCACGCGCCTTTGAGGGCTCGCAGAGCCAGTCTCTCCCGGACAAATCTCATCCAATCAGAGCCAGCCAGGAAGCCGAGGCCCAGCAAGGCCTTGCGACGCCCATCTTCCTGGGGTTAGCGTCTCTGATGTCACGTGATTCCACCCTCCGCCTCTCGCCCACCCTCGCAGAGGGCAGTGCGCTTGACCTGGCCCCGCGAGGCACCGCCTTTCAGTTAGCGCTCGCTGATTGGTCGCTGCTCGCGCGGTCTCCTGGGTGACGGGAACGCGGTAGCCTGCTTGGTGGAGACCGAGTGCGCCTGCGTACTTCATAGTTCGCGTAGCGGCTCGAGCCTGGAGATGAAGGTAAATAACTTACAAATCCCCGGGCGGGGGGCGGGAAAATGCGACTACTGACCCTCGCTCGCTTTTAAAAGAGGGTATCTGTCCCTCTCCCTCCTTCCGAGTTCGTTGGAAATGAGGGAGAGAGGTGACCAGAGAGGGCGGGGGCGAAGTTGGACGGACGAGGGAAAGGAAAGAAAATATGAGAGGGGAGGGCGGAGAGAGAGGCCTCTCGTTTTTGGGACTGCAGACGCTGTAGAAGCGGTGCAGAAAGTAGGAACCCCTCCCTGGCCGAAATGAGCGGACTGAATCTAAAGATACCCCAGCTTCGCACGCGGAAAGAACGGGTCGAGTAAACGCGTTTGGAGGGTCGCGGTGAAATTGACTGGGTCCGGTATCACGAGCTACCTCATTTCTTGGGGCTACACCTCTGGCAAGACGCGCAGCTGCCCAGCACCTTAAAAGGAATGAAAAGCCTCCTAAAGAATAACCTCAAATTGTATTACCTGTGACCAGTTCAATCACCTGCTAGCGAGTGTACATTATTGACAGGAAATCTGCACCCGAACACTCAGGTCTCACGCTCATGTGCCTCATCCTCTGCACGCACGGTTTCTAGGCTTGGGCTTCTTGCCCACCCCACTTTCTGATTTATCCGAGCAGTCTCCCCCTTGCTCTGCTCTGGCAAAGAAATGGAAGGCTCTTTTTTCTTTTCTTTTTTTCTTTTGAGGTAGAGTCTCGCTCTGTTTCCCAGGCTGTAGTGCAGTGGCTCAATCTATGCTCCCTGCAACCTCCACCTTCAGGGTTCAATGGATTCTCCTGCCTCAGCCTCCCGAGTAGCTGGGACTACAGGCGCGTGCCACAACGCCCAGCTAATTTTTTGTATTTTTAGTAGAGTTGGGGTTTCACCGTGTTAGCCAGGATGGTGTCACTCTCCTGACCTCGTGATCCGCCGACCTCGTGCTCCCAAAGTGCTGGGATTACAGGCGTGAGCCACCGCGACCGGCCGGAAGGCTCAATTTTAAAATTATTTTAGGTGTCCTCATGCTTCTTCGTGGCTATTAGTGTGGTAATTGGAATTGACGGACCAGTAATCATAACTCCCATTTTTATTTCTAAAGCTCTTTACAATTTATGAAATATTAGAAGTGAAGAGATATTATTCATGATTTACAGTTGAGAATTTTTTGCTGGAGGCAATTTAAGCGACTTACTTAAAGCCCTACAGCTAATAAGCGACAAACAAAATTTAAATCTTGGTTTTTTGGTTGTGAAACTAGCACTTTTTCCTCTGCACGGTATATGGGGCATCTATAGAGCTCCACTGAAGAAAAATAATATGAGATCACAGCTAGAGGCAAGTCAGCCATAGAAGGTAATGAAATTCCTGTTTAAGGACTTGTCACTTGCATGAAGGAGTTCCAGGGTGAAATGGTCACAAAATTGCAAAAGTAAGATGCTTTTAAGTATTCTTTCTTCATGAATTTCTTTATGCTCTACAAAACTTTTATGTCCCATAATCATAGCCCACTTCTACTTTCAATAGAGGTTAATTTCTTCTTTAACATGTAAAATGCTCATTGGGACAGGGCGTGGTGGGTCACGCCTGTAATCCCAAAACTTTGTGACGCTGAGGCAGGTAGATCACTTGAGGTCAGGAGTTCTACATCAGCCTGGCCAACATGGTGAAACCCCGTCTCTACCAAAAATATTTGAAAAATTAGCCGGGCATGGTGGCATGTGCTTGTAATCCCAGCTATTCAGGAGGCTGAGGCAGGAGAATCGTTTGAACCCAGGAGGTGGAGGTTGCAGTGAGCCAAGGTCGCCCCACTGCACTCCAGAGCCTCAACAGAGCAAGACACCGTCTAAAATAAAAATAAAAATAAAAAACCTCATTGCTTTGTGTTTGGTTGGTTATTTATTTATTTTGAGATGGAGTCTCGCTCTGTCACCCAGGCTGGAGTACAGTGGCGCCATCTCAGCTCACTGCAACCTCTGCCTCCTGGTTTCAAGGGATTCTTGTGCCTCAGCCTCCCAAGTAGCTAGGATTACAGGCGCGCACCACCATGCCCAGCTAATTTTTTGTATTTTTAGTAGAGACGAAGTTTCGCCATGTTGGCCAGGCTGTGTTTAATTTTGAGGATTGTAAGAGTTTTGTGTTGCTGCACAGACTAAGTCCCCTGTAATAATATCTAAACTTCATATGCCTAGATATGGGCATCATTGTTTTAATCTATAATGTAACCTAATATTGAAATCCAAATTTTTTCACCCAAACTCATATTCCTAAATGTTCTAGATCAACACTAATATAAATGTAATGTGAGCCAATGTAATTTCATATTTTTATTGACCATTAAAAATTCTTTAAGAAAACAGGTAAAATTTATTTTAATAATGTATTTTATCTTACCCAGTATATCAAAAAATGTTATTTCAACATGTAATCAATATAAAAATTAACAATGAGATAGTTTATATTCTTGTTTCAGTCGTTGAAATCTGATATACGTTTTATATTTACGGCACGGCTAGGTGGGGATTACTTACATTCCAAGTCCTCAATAGCTACATGTGGTTTGTAGCCTCCATCTTGGACATCACGTTTCTAAATTGTTTCAAGGAAAAGAAAGACTTTTCAGTTGATAACACTATTCACCCAGTAGCCAAGTTAAACACTTAATGATGATGTAAATATACCAATGAAACTAACAGAAGAAAATAATGTTGAAAGGAGTAAAGACATTGTGTATTTTTATCATGTTTAAGATAGCAGTTTTTGTGTTTAATCACCAGGAATCCGTGCCACAGATAATTAACTGAATTCAGGCTTCAATTATTTTAATCTTTAACATCTACAAAACACTAAAATGACACATTTTTATAAAATTAACATTCAGAAGCATTAAAAAGCCAAAAAATTTTATAATAAAAGCTCTCCTATATCTTAAGATCTGTAATTTACCACGTAGTTGCGTATGTTTGGTTGGTTGGTTGGTTGATTTTGGTTTGTTTGTTTTGTTGTTAACTTCTAGATAAGCTCTAAAATAATCCTCACCATCCTGAATCCTATTGTTTTCATGACCATGTTTTGATATCTTTTCTGATCAACACTGGATTGTATGTTTTGAAAATATTAAAAATTGTGTTTCATTTTTAGCGTATTTTCTCACTGCTAGAAAAGACTTGGCTTGGCGCACCAATACAGTTTGCCTGGCAAAAAACATCCGGAAACTACCTTGCAGTAACAGGGTAAGAAACCGATGAATGTTTTAAGCAGTGGTTGTATGCCCATATAACCACACCATCTACTCAGTAAAAGTTTTTTTTGTTTTTTAGACGGAGTCTAGCTTTGTTGCCCAGGATGGATTGCAGCAGCACGATCTCAGCTTGCTGCAACCTCCACCTCCCAGGTTCAAGTGAACCTGGCCTCAGTAAAAATTTTTGCGTAACCATTGTATGGTAGGAAAAGGAATATATTTATCTCCATTAACATCAAAGTTCATAGAACCTTTTCCCTGGTAATAACTTTTTATATACAAATTATGAAACTTTCAGGAGAAAACACTGAAATCACTTGGATGGCAGCTTTACATATATATAGATAAATAAAAGACACATTTATGCCGGGTGCAGTGGCTCATGCCTATAATCCCAACAATTTGGGAGGCCAAGGCAGGCGGATTACTTGAGACCAGGAGTTTGAGACCAGCCTGGCCAACACGGTGAAATGCCATCTCTACAAAAATACAAAAATTAGCCAGGTGTGGTGGCAGGCATCTGTAATCCCAGCTACTTGGGAGGCCGAGGCAGGAGAATTGCTTGAACCTGGAAGGTGGAGGTTGCAGTGAGCCGAGATCGCACAACTGCACTCCAGCCTGGGCAACAGAGGGAGACTCTGTCTCAAAAAAAAGTATATCATACCTTTGTATTCTGATTGCTTTCAGAGCTGATTATATTGTGAAAATCTTTGATCGCCATGGTCAAAAAAGAAGTGAAATTAACTTACCTGGGTAAGTACAGAAGTAGATTTTAAAAAACCTGTCAAGCTTTGTTACCTAAAACATTAAAAAAATACTGCCTTAAAATTATAATCAAATAGAATCTTTCGCTTCTTCTGTTTGCAAAGGGATTTGTTTTTTTAGCCATAAGTAGTTATGAAATATGTAGAGATATATGAATTAGAGTTTCTATATATAAACACCCATATACTCACAGAGAAGCCTTAAGACAGGATCATAAATCAGACCATGTGAAACAATTGAGTCCACACGAAAGAATTCTTTTAAATTATAAACAAGTCTTAGTGTATGTATAGGCAAATAAGATAAACCTGTGTCTACTTTAGTTTTCCATCTCTAATAAATTGTTGGAAAATACTTACTTTCCACATAACTTTGTAAAGGATAAAGTCTTTATCCATTTTCAGGAAATCATTCTACATTATATTAAGCATAATTGAAGCATTTTTAATGATTCAGTGTAATCACTACCTCTATTAGTTATTCTGCTGATGGTCTCAGTGGTTATTAAGATGTGTAAAGGCTCTGTGTGGTGGCTCATGCCTGTAATCCCAGCACTTTGGGAGGCCGAGGCAGGTGGATCATGAGGTCAGGAAATCGAGACCATCCTGGCTAACACGGTGAAACCCCGCCTCTACTGAAAGTACAAAAGTGTAGCTGGGTGTGGTGGCATGCGCCTGTAGTCCCAGCTACTTTGGAGGCTAAGGCAGGAAAATTGCTTGAACCCGGGAGGTGGAGGTTGCAGTGAGCCAAGATTGCACTACTGCACTTCAGCCTGGGTGACAGAATGAGACTCTGTCTCAAAAAAAAAAAAAAAAAATATATATATATATATATATATATATGTATAGAGTCCCTCACCTAAACTGACTTATGGTGCTGTGCTTTTAAAATTCATGTTTCTTTCTGTAGTTTATTGACCATTTTTGAAAATCAGGTTTTATTTCTCTCGGTCTCTAACAGCCTTTCCTACCTCTTGCCCTGCCCCACCCACCTAATGCCATCATTTTGGTATTTTCCGTTAACTCTCTTAATTGTAGCTTCTGGTTTCTATATTCCTGGAAGCAGGTCAAAGAAGCTGTAATTATATGTGAAATGAAAGAAGGCTCAGTAAAAGTTGTCTTTGAGTAAATTGTGTGAGCTTTATTGTGTGATCTCTGTGACATCTATTTCTGTTACATGATGACCTCATTTCTTCTGGATTGTTTTGCTGTATTCATAATAGTGGAATTTGACTGACAGAGGATCCCCAGATAAGGAAAATGCTGTTAAATACATAATCTTTAATTAGCAGATGATTTTGTCAATAATTGGAATAATAGACCATTTCCTATTTATAACTATGTTGTTACCTTAATCAAATTACTCTCCTTATTTTCTATCAAGATATAAAATGAAAATAATGACCAGGCACAGGGGCTCACACCTGTAATCCCAGTACTTTAGGAAACTGAGGCAGAGGATCACTTAAGCTCTGGAATTTGAGGTTATCGTGAACTATAATCACTTGAGCCCAGGAGTGCGAGGTTACAGCCAAGTATAATCGCACCACTGCACTCCAGCCTGGGCAGCAGAGCCAGACCTTGTCTCAAAAAAAAAAAAAAAAAAGGAAAATAACATTTCTTATTCACCACTTTAGAATCAATCTTTCCCTTTTTTACAATCCTATATCTACCCAATCACTCAATTTAGCTATAATTTTGCTTCTTTTCTTTTTTTGAAACAGGGTCTCACTGTATCTCCCAAGCTGGAGTGCAGTGGCACAAACATGGCTCACTGCAGCCTTTACCTCCCGGGCTCAAGTAATCCTCCCACTTCAGCCTCCTGAGTAGCTGAGTAGCATGTGCATGCCACCATGCCCAGCCCCCCCTTTTTTTTCTTTTTTTTGGTAGAGATGGGATCTTGCCATGGTACTCAGGCTGCAGTTCAGTGGCGTGATCTTGGTCCACTGCAACCTCTGCCTCCTGGGTTCAAGCGATTCTCCTGCCTCAGCCTCCCAAGTAGCTGGGATTACAGGCATGCACCACCATGCCCGGCTAATTTTTGTATTTTTTAATAGAAATGGGGTTTCTCCATGTTGGTCAGGCTGGTCTGGAACTCCTGACCTCAGATGATCCGCCTGCCTCAGCCTCCCAAAGTGCTGGGATTACAAGCGTGAGCCACTGTGCCCAGCCACTTTGTTTCTTATCAATACCTTCTTTTCCTCTCTGTCAATCTAAAATGATCTTTTAAAAGTTGATCATACAAATTATTTCTCGATTCCAGATGTGATTCATTTGTAAAGGTGCTTGATTAGTTTGTTTTATTAAAAGGCAGGGTTCTTTATAGGATTTAAGAAAATCTGCTAACTTAAGTATGATTATATTTAATGTAGTATATGAAAATGGTATTAAAAGTAAAATTTTAAATTTTACCATCCCCTCAACCACAGCAAAAAATTGAAGTTAATATCACCCATGCAGTGAATAGTGAGTTGTATTTCTCACTTTAGAGAGTTTATTTTAATCTGTTCAAAATAGATTGAATAATCTCGTTATAGACAAAAATCACAGTGATTTTACTTTAAAAAAATGTATAGTGATATTTTGCTCTCTTTTTAAAAAGTAACTGTGTTGCCATGGATTGGGATAAAGATGGAGATGTCCTAGCAGTGATTGCTGAGAAATCTAGCTGCATTTATCTTTGGGATGCCAACACAAATAAGACTAGCCAGTTAGATAATGGCATGAGGTAAGATAACTTTTTTATTTTTTATTTTTTAGTTTTATTTTTTTTTTTGAGAACTTTATTTTTTAAAGCTTCACTTAGAAACATGAATATTTGTGGGTTTGGTGCTAACAATTCTTTTCTACTTTCATTTTAAAGATTCCTCAATTAGTTATTTTCTTAGAAAATGATTATTTTATTATTGTTACCCAATTAGAATGAAATTGTTGTAACTGTGAAATATAAATAGCTTCTTTAAAAGTTGCTTTCAGTGGAACAGACTAGGAAGTGCAGAGATGAGACAAAATATATATGGGAAAATCCAGAGATGGGCTTGACCATAGGCATGACTGGATCTAGGAGTTATAATGGTGCAATCAAGACTTTTTCTCCACCTCTCAGTTCCTCTTTTCTCTATATTGACTTCATTCTAAATCAGATTCTCACCCACGACTACTGGTAGCTATCAGTGTGTATCATTCTTCACAGCAAGCCATGCCAGAGAAAAGAGCATGTACCTTGACATCACCAGAACCCATTCAGTTCCTCAGAAGGTCTCTGAATGGAGTAGGCAGGGCCATGGATTGGTACTCCCACCAAGTGAAAGGAAGCGTGAAGGGCAGGGCAGTTCCCAAATGGAAAAACACCTTGGGCAGACAGAATAAATGACAGATATCTGCTAAAATAGAAACCAGCTTCCGATATGGAAAAGAAAAACTTGTCAGCATTTCCAGCTAAAACTTTGCCATTTTGACCTTGGACAAGTTGCTTAACCCCTCTCCAAGCCTCAGTTTCTTCATCTGTATGACATGGGTGTAGCATGTTTCATGGCTTCATGTACCCCTCAGGTGGGGAGGAAGAGATCATATACATGCTATGATACCAGACTATAAGTTTTCAAGTTATTTACTAAGGAATAGCTGAACCCAGAGGAAGCAAAGCAATCATGTAGAGCAGCATCAGCTATAATCTAGGGAGTGCAGTGCCGTTGACCCTCCAGAGTGACTGTTGAGGCAAGTAGCTGCAGAAGATACTGTCTACCAATGTAAAGTCTTTCTGAGTCTAAGAACCTTCAGTTCTTGCTCTGTCCTCTTACACTTTGGGTTTACATCACTTTTCAGAAAGATTTTATATACACTCTCTGTGCTTCCATTCAAGGGAGTGTTTAATAAACTTCAAGTACTGGTTCTTGAGCCAAATTCAGCAACAGTAAGGCTATGTTCTCACTCAGAGAAAAGTGCATAATTAATCCCCTGGTGTTTCTAACTGGTCTGTCTCTGCCTTCAGCTCTCTATCTTCCCAGAGTGTCTGTTTCTCCACTTCATCTTAGGATTGTTGTGATGTTTAAATGTATGTCATGGCAAGGCATAAAATTAAGACCCAAGTAAATGGTAGATGTTATCGTAATTGTCATTAAAATAAAATTAAGGTTGCTTTACTGTTGATGTTTATAATTAAAGTCTAAAGAACTTTTGTATATACAAAAGCATACCCACTATTGTTTGTTCTCTATTCAAAGGCCAATCTGTTGTACTAGCTAGTTATTAAACAAAACTTTGAATATCAATTTTTCTTAAGTATTTTTATTTAAGAAGGTCCTGTTGTACATGGCCACCTTGCTTCCTCTAGGTTCAGTTATTCCTTAGTAGATAAAAGCTTTTAATCAATTTAGGTTCCATTTATAAAATTTATCTGAAGTGAATCTTTTGAGCACTTCAGACACCTTAAATAGTACCCAAAACCTATCCAAATGTAATTATCACAAAACTTACCGTGGTGCCACTTAACAAAAAATATTACATTAATTCAATGAGCTGAATTCATTTATTTTTGCTATATATGCTTTTATACTCTTTTAGGATGATAGCAGTATTTACTCTGCTCCTGCCTAGACCTAACAGAAGTAGTCATTTAATTATGTGACTGGGATATAGCCATTTCTTTCCACAGAAAACCCTATATGTAACATCTGCTTCATCAACCAATTCATTCTTAGATGGATCACAGGACATGGTTGCTTCTCCCAAGGCAATTTGGACCTGAGTACTAGGTATCCTACTCAGTGTCTTTTTAAATTGACCTTCAGTTGTCATGTTAGTAAAATTCTTTTAAGCCCATGCCTTATACATAGGTTGCAATTTTTTGTAACCTGTATATTTCCCTAGGATGATATATTCTTTAAATTTTGCTTGGCCAGAGATACATGTGATTGTTATATGTTGTCCTGATCCAATGGCATTATTGGAAATTTACATATGCTTTAGTATCATATTGTAATTTGCAAGACTTTCTACAGGCCTTATCTCCTAAGAGGGATGAAGTCTGTTCAGTTAGCTCTTCTTTTGAGGACATTTGATTACTTGATCTTCTTAGAACACATTATTTAACACTTTCTTTCTAGTTGGTTGTTGTGTAACTGTCAGTGCTGATAAACTATTGAATAGACTAATGTTATATTTATCTTATTATATATGATCACTTTTGCTGATCAGATCTTGTTCTTGTTATACAGTTCTTTTCTCTGATACTATTTTTAGCTCATGCAGAATTATTTTTATTCATATTTTCTTTGAAGGAGTCTCTCTAAGACAGGATTAAATGTGTAAGAGATTTCTTACAGGAAATGCCTGTGAGGGAACTTAGAGAGGTTAGGAGAAGAGATTGGAAGAACTGTCAGACCTCAGTGCGTGTCTGACCCTTATAAATGAGAGAGGGAAAGAAGTAAGGTTGGGAAGAAGCATCTTAAATTGTAGCACAGTGTTGGTTTTTTTGGGTTTTTTTTGTTTTGGATCGGAGTCTCCCTCTGTCACCCAGGCTGGAGTGCAGTGGCACGATCTCGGCTCACTGCAACCTCCACCTCCTGGGTTAAAGCAATTCTCCTGCCTCAGCCTCCCAAGTAGCTGGGACTACAGGTGCCCACGACCATGCCCAGCTAATTTTTGTATTTTTAGTAGAGATGGGGTTTCACCATGTTGGCCAGGCTGGTCTCAAACTCCTGACCTCGGATGATCTGCCCACCTCAGCCTCCCAAAGTGCTGGGATTACATGCGTGAGCCGCCGTGCCCAGCCCATTAAATTGTAGTAGAGTTCTAATTAAGAAAGTTCAGCTAGGTCTGTGGGGAGTCTTTGGGCAAAAGTTACCTGTCAAAGGAATTCTGCCCGGGAATGGGCCCAGCAGTTATCCCTCCCTCACTCAGTCATTGTCTGGGAGCAGCCTATGAGAAAGCACAGCCCAGTTCATTGAGGTGATGGATTCCAAAGCCTAGCAGTTGGGGCTTGTGGCCAGTTACACTTTCTGCAGACAAAGGGAAATCTGAGAGGCACATTATTGTAGCTATGGCACCTACTTAAAACAAGGAAAAAAAAGATTAAAATGCATATTTATCTTTTGTAAAATAGCTACTTAATAGAAGAACCTAGCAGCCTGGTATGTTACTACTGTCTTACTTGCTAAATTAATTTTTTTTTCTTTTTTTTTGAGACAGAGTCTCGCTCTGTTGCCCAGGCTGGAGTGCAGTGGCACAATCTCGGCTCACTGCAGCCTCTGCCTCCCGGGTTCAAGCGATTCTTCTGCCTAAGCCTACCTAGTAGCTGGAACTACAGGTGCATGCCACCACACCCAGCTAATTTTTGTATTTTCAGTAGAGACAGGTTTTACCACATTGGCCAGGCTGGTCTCAAACTCCTGACCTTGTGATCTGTCCACCTTGGCCTCCCAAAGTGCTGGGATTACAGGCGTGAATCACTGTGCCCGGCCTAAAATTAATTTTTTAACTAAACATTTTATTATATGCTTCTATTATTACAACTAATTTTTCCACATACTTTATTTTTTTCTCTTCCAAGTAACATCATGATTTTACGATGTTTCACAAACTCAACTTGTATTAAATAAGTATGTAATGTTTAATCCTCAAGTTCTCCTAATTTTGCCAGAGGAAACCTCTTTAAACTTACTATTTTGTCCTTTTATCACTGCCCTCAACATTCTTGGAAGCAGTGCTGCTTTCTGAAAACCATACCATGGTCTGTCAGCGGTGCTCAAAATTTAGCTGCATCAGAATCCCCTGGAGAGCTTATGAAAACACAGGGAGCTGGGTGCCACTTTCAGAATTCCTCGGTTAGTATGTCTGGGCTGGGATCTGAGAACTGACATTTCTCACAAGTTCCTAGATGATGCTGCTGGTTCTGATTTCAAATCTTGAGAACCACTGTTCTTGACCCATTGTAATTTCTTTTCTCAATATATGGAAAGAGGTACACTCCAAGAAGTTCTGCATCCCCTTAGTAGGGAACTGTATAACACTTCAACCTCGTGAATCCTAGAATGCATGTCAGAACTGGTGGTGGGCAAAAGTGTTTACTGCCTGCTTTTGAGCTACTCTTAATAGTGATGGAGCTAGAAAAAATATATCCTTTTTAAAGTTACGAATTCCCAATGATTTTTACCATTTAATATATTATGTTATTGGATGCCACTTTTTTAAAGCATGAGGTTTCACCATCCATTAATATTTTTGTAATTACATTTAGAGGTAAAACTATCTTTAATAGACAAATTAATAAATATCTCATCATAGGTCATCTCATGAATTTTGAGGTTTATCATAACAGAATTGAAGTCTACATTCATTATACTTTTGTATTTTGAGTCTAACTGACCCTAAGATCATCCTATAGCATCTCCAAAATGTCTTTAGCATTTAGTCTTTGTCCTGAAGCATTAAGTTGTATTTTGTACTTTGGCTTCTAAGTAGATGTTAAAGTTATCCATGGAGTACTTTTTGAAAGGACTGTTTAGAGGTTATGATTGTGAATTGTTTAGTAATTTGTGTCTTAATGTTACAGGGATCAAATGTCTTTCCTTCTTTGGTCGAAAGTGGGAAGTTTCCTGGCTGTTGGAACTGTTAAAGGGAATTTGCTTATTTATAATCGTCAGACATCTCGAAAGATTCCTGTCCTTGGTAGGTGATAGCTGGAAACACTGCTAAATATTTGAGATGCTTTACCTAAATGTAAATTCTGCTGCCTTGGGTTTCCCTGATCTTGCAAGGGAAATTTTGCAGTACGAACCCCCTCCCCATGTCCCCCCAAAGTCTTCCATTTAGCTAAACATGAAGATCCCTCTTCACTGCTTACTGATAACTTCCCAGGGTACATAGAATAGATTGAGTTAAAGTCAGTCTGTGCCTTTGGCATCGGGACATTAATAGCATGGCTTCCATTTGTCCTTTCTCACCCAGACTCTACCTCTGGACAAGGAATAGCTCATATGCATATGAACACATATTGATAATATGTGCTATTTTTGTTAATTTTAGTTAATTTAGTTGTATTATAATATGTGGTAATTTTACTCCACATGGTACGCAGATTAAAACATTTACTGCTTGGGTCTGGGCATGGTGGCTCACGCCTGTAATCCCAGCACTTTGGGAGGCCAAGGTAGGTGGATCACAAGGTCAGGAGTTCAAGACCAGCCTGGCCAACATGGTGAAACCCCATCTCTACTAAAAATACAAAAAAATTAGCCTGGCGCGGTGGCAGGCACCTGTAGTCCCAGCTACTCAAGAGGCTGAGGCAGGAGAATCGCTTGAACTCAGAGAGCAGAGGTTGGAGTGAGTCAAGATCACGCCACTGCACTCCAGCCTAGGTGACAGAGTGAGACTTCATCTCAAAAAAAAAAAAAAAAAAATTTTACTGCTTGGATAGAATATATCAAGATTTCTAATTCTGACCCCTCACCCTCTCCAAATCCTAGTTAAATCTCGATGTGGACTATGAGTTCCATTTGCCTCAGGATATGCAGCTGGAGGGTGTTTTTATGTGTTCCTTGTTTGACCTTCTTGTTGCAGCTCTTTGATTCCCCCAACCTCTGGCCACTTGGCATCTGCCCTCTGAATACCCAAGAAGAACCATCTATTCTTGTCAATTATTGTAACATCATTGTAATGAATGGTGGAACCTAGTGGGCTTAATTGCATCCAGGTGGCCAGGAAAAGTATAACTTACTGCTAATAAAGGAATTACACTCTGGAGATAGTGGCACCCACAGATACTTCAGAAAGTGCTCTTCCATTCAAGACAATCATTTCAAATTATTTTTACATATATGTATCTCTTTAATGTTAACATTAATTTTTGGTGCTACAGCTAAACATTAATGTCATTGAACTATTTGAAAAGTTAAACTAAAATTTTTTAAGTTACAAATATCAACTTTAAATTAGTTTGTCTATTAACTGTTATTATTGGTGTTAAGACTAACTTGGTATCTGAGCACTGAAAGCAAAAGGGCTTTGAAGTATATACGGAGGAGGAGGAAGAAGATATTTTCTTCTCCCTTTCTTGGGTATAGAAAGATATCTTTAGCATCTTCCTACTTGTCTTTGTATAGTCTTTTCCCCTTCCTAATGCCTATTTCTTTGGACACCCAGTTCCTTTATAACACCCAAGTCCCTTAATCTATGATCCGCAAAATCTCTGTAGCCCCAGTCTCTTCTCTGAATATTTCCTTCACCTTTGTGCTCTGGTCTCCTGATATGAAATACTGTCTATATCCTGAAAACTCCCAAATTTGTATCTTTTCCACACTGTAGACTCATACCTCCAACTGCTTACTCAACATTTTCAATGAGGTGTCTAAATATACACTTCAAATTTAGTATCTCCAAAACCTTCTTGACTCACAGCTTTTCCTTCCACTATTGTTGACATTTCATTCTTCCAAATCTTTAGGCCAAGGTTTAGGGCCACCCTTGACTCTTTTCTTTCTCGTACTCTCCATATCTAATTTGTCAGAAAATCTTATAGACTCAACCTCCAAATATCTCCAGAATCCAGCCTGTCTCACCATCTCTACTGCTGCCACCATGGTGTGGTCTCAAACATTTTCTACCTTAATTTCTGCAGTCTCCTCTTTACTGGCCTCTCCACTTCAACTCTTGCCCCACTCTAGAATCTTCTCAACTCAGAGGCCAGAATGACCCCTGTGCTCAGAAGTCTTCAGTGGTTTCCATCTCACCCAGAATCAAAGCGAAAGGCCTTAAAATGGCCAGAACAAATTTTCCGTAATCTGGCCTTTGCAACCCCTCTGACCTCATCTCATGTGCTTCCCTCCTCATTTGTCTGCTCCAACCACACTGTCCTTCCTGAGCCTCTTAACACACCAGGCAAACTCCTGCCTCAGGGTCTACTCACTTAACCATTCATTTAATACCTGCTTTCTGCATAGGTACTGTATTAGGTTCTATGAGGGTATGAAGAATGAAATGAATGTGGTCTCTGCTTTTAGTAACAGCTAAAATAGCTGACACTTTGATAGAATTTCATTTCATATGTGCCTTGCACTTTGGTCAGTGCTTTAATTCAATTGAATCTCAACCCTATGAGAGGTCATACTATTATTCCCAATTTGTGGATGAAGTGAGTAAGGAATAGAAAGGTTGGCTAGGCATGGTGGCTCATCCCTGTAATTCCAGCATTTTGGAAGGCCGAGGCAGGCGGGTCACTTGAGGTCAGGAGTTCGAAACCAGCCTGGCCAACATGGTGAAACCCCATCTCTACAAAAAATACAAAAAAATTAACCAGGAGTGATAGTGGGCTCCTGTAATCCCAGCTACTTGGGAGGCTGAGGCAGGAGAATTGCTTGAACCCAGGAGGCAGAAGTTGCAGTGAGCTGAGAAGATTATACCACTGTACTCCAGCCTGGGAAACACAGCAAGACTCCATCTCAAAAAAAAAAAAGAGGTTAAGTAACTTACCCAAGGTTTTTTCAGTGGGTAGTGGAGCTAAGACTCAAAGCTAGGCAGTCTGGCTCCAGAATCTATACACTTAACTGTTCTTCTCATTAGTAGAATTACCCTTGGGACTCTTGAGGATTTATCTATCCCAAGACCTTCAGAAATGCCCATAGTGTCAAGTGTGTGATTTCCCCCAAAAAAAAAAAAAAATGTAATTTTTGCACTGACTGGAAAGCTCAATGAAAAACTTCCTGATAGTTAGTGGCTATTTGATATTACTCATTGGCTTAGTTACACAGTTCTTAACAGGTACATCAGTGTTATCATATATTAGTATATATCTTTTAGTTGTTACTGTTCTTGTTTTTTTGAGAGGTAAGGTCTTGCTGTGTCACCCAGGCCAGAGGGCAGTGGTGGGATTACGGCTCACTGCAGCCTCAATCTCCTAGGCTCAAGTGATCCTCCCACCTCAGCTTCCCGAGTAGCTGGAACTACACGCGTGTGCCGGCAGTCCTGGCTAATTTTTTTTCTTTAATTTTTGTAGAGATGACGTCTCACTGTGTTGCCTAGGCTGGTCTTGAACTCCTGGGCTCATACAATCCTCCCACCTCAGCTTCCCAAAGCTCTGGGATTATAGGCATGAGCCACTGTGCCTGGCCTCTTTTAGTTATATATGAACAGTTAAACTGAATGTTAAATCTGCTTACATCAAAGGTATACCACACCATGAAGCTGAGTATGAGTAAAGTTAACTTCACTGCTTTGGAATTTATGTCTCTTAAGACATTAACTTTGGAGCCAGGCATGGTGGCTCACGCCTGTAATCCCAGCACTCTGGGAGGCCAAGGTGGGTGGATCACTTGAGCTCAGGAGTTGGAGACCAACTTGGGCAACAAAATGAAACCACGTCTCTACAAAAAATACAAAAATGGCCACGTGTGGTGGCTCATGCCTGTAGTCCCAGCACTTTGGGAGGCCAAGGCAGGCAGATCACCTGAGATCAGGAGTTCAAGACCAGCTTGGCCAACATGGTGAAACCGTGTCCCTACTAAAAATATAAAAATTAGTCAGGTTTGGTGGCACACCTGTAGTCCCAGCCTACTTGACAGGCTGAGGCAGAAGAATTGCTTGAACCTGGTAGCCGAAGGTTTCAATGAGCCAAGATCGCACCACTGTACTCCAGCCTGGGCAAGACAGCAAGACTCCGTCTTAAAAAAAAAAAAAAAAGAAAAAGAATTAGCTGGGTGTGGTGGCATGTGCCTATAGTCCCAGCTACTTGGGAGTCTGAGTTGGGAGGATGACTTGAGCCTGGGAAGCAGAGGTTGCAGTGAGCAGAGATCACACCGCTGCACTCTAGCCTGGATGACAGAGCCAGAACCTGTCTCAAAAAAGAAAAAAAGACACTATCTTTGCAGGTTTGGTTATATGATAGGCAAAGAAATCTTGTCAAGGAGCAGAATATCTTTTTACATTAGGGCCCGTGTGCTTATATCCAGATAAAAATTTGGAAAACAGTAATGCCTTTATATACCATTATTTTGATTGATACCTTGGTAATAAACTGTTTTAAATAAGTTTGCTTAGACACTAACTGCTTTGATGAAATTCTAAATTCTTGTCTGTTTAATCTCTTGGTATATTCAGATTGGCATCAGAGATTTTTTTCTTTGAGAAATCCACATGTCTGTACAAAAATCATCTCTTTTTCAGGAAAACATACTAAGAGAATCACTTGTGGATGCTGGAATACAGAAAATCTGCTTGCTTTAGGTGGTGAAGATAAAATGATTACAGTTAGTAATCAGGAAGGTGACACGATAAGACAGGTAATACAGTAACATCTCTTTGGTCTGATATATTCAAGCTTTCACCCCAAATAAATAGTTTGTCTATCAAACTAATCTTTACAATTTTTAAAAATCTATATGTGAGGTATATATATGTGTGTGTGTATACACAATAACTTCAAAAACCTTTCTATTTATGTGTCAGAACGCTTTTCTTTGATATGAATATGTTATCCAAATATCCTCCTTTGTATATTTCCCTTTGTTATTAACGTGGATTATCAGCTCTGTGGTTCTAGTCAGTGTATTTGTGAAGTAACTCTTTTTTATATGTGTATATTTATAATACAAATGTTAATAACTGGTAGATCTTGAACTCAGAGTCAAATCTGCCTGATTATA
Source organism: Mandrillus leucophaeus (assembly GCF_000951045.1). NCBI lineage: Eukaryota > Metazoa > Chordata > Mammalia > Primates > Cercopithecidae > Mandrillus > Mandrillus leucophaeus. The sequence goes on from NW_012102599.1 coordinate 1,986,920, forward strand.
AAGCCCATACCTTTAACTGATAAGTGACTTCTAAACTAATCCTAATGAAATTTAATTTTAAGATTAAATTTTTCTACTGTTCACATTTCTCAAGATTGATTAGCTCTTTCAGAGGCTCCCTCCTTATGGGAATTTGTATTGCCAGTAGCTACCTAATGTGACCAATGGGAAATTTTCACTTTGGACTACTGCTTATGATTTAGTATTGCTAGAGTAATATTGACTAACATATTCTTTGAATACCTGTTAGGCACATGGTACTGTGCTATATACTATAGAAAGAACATGAAATATGGCTCTGTATTAGCCAATCTATTGCTGCATAACAAATTAACCTCAAAATATAGAAGCTTAAAACAACAGTTACTATTTCATGGTTTTGTGGATGAGGAATTTAGATGCAGCTTATCTGGGTGTCTCTGCCTCAAAGTCTCTACAAGGCTGCAATCGTGTTGTCAGACAGGGCTGCAGTTTCATGTGAAGGCTCGATAGGGAGAAAATCTGCCTCCAAGCTCACTCACGTGGGTGTTGACAGGGTTCAGTTCCTTATAGGTTGTTAGACTCAGTTTCTCTCTAGCTATTCACTGGAAGCCTCCCTCACTTCCTTGCCACATGGATCTCTCCATAGAGTGCCTCACAACACAGCAGCTGGCGAGAGAGTGAGAGAAGCCATTCAAGACTGAAGCTGCATCTCTTTATAACCTAATCACAGAATCACTTTTGTTCTTTAGAAGTGAATTACAAGGTATAGCCCACACTCAGTAGGGCAGGGATGGGGATCACACAGGCATAAAACCAGAAAGTGGGGATCACTGTGGGCCACCTTAGAGGTTGCCGATCATAGGCCCCCACTCTTAAGAAGACATTACTAATATTATAAAACACACATGGCCTTGCTGATTAATTGTCACATTTTGTGGTGCAGCTTACCTGTCCTACAACATTTGGGAGATAGAGAAGATCAATGAAAGATTGATTGTGACTCTCTCAAAGATAGAAGGCTATCTGAATCAGTCAGGGTATAGACTAAACTGTTGGGACAGAGAGACCTAAAACTTCAGGGGCTGTAAGAATATGATAGTATGGGTCGGGGCAGGGGGTTTCCTCTCTTTCTTTCTCATGTAACAGAGAGACAAGTCACCTACGTACCTCTGCTTCACTAAATTGTACAGAGCCTCAGGTTCCTTCCATCTTATTGCTCTGCCATTTTCTAGAGTATTGTACCCTCATCTGCATAATTGAAGCTAGTGTACCAGGATCACATCTGCATTTCAGCTCCAGGGAAAGGACAAAGAGAAGAAATAGAATGTAAGAAATTTGTAAAGGACTTGATCTGGAAGATGCATTTATTATTTCCCTTCATATCATATGACTAGAACCTAGTCATGTGGCCAAATCTACCTGCTCCCAGGAAAGCTGCAATTTTAGTCCAGCTAGATGACTATGTATCTTGCTAAAACTTACTTTAGTAGATAGTGCAAAACATTTACTCGTTCAGTACAAGCAGAACAGCAAGGAAAAACTTACTACAGCTTGTTCATGTGTTGTTCAAGCCTGGACTAACTGAAGATACAGGTTTTGATTGGGAATTTTTAGAAAATAGGGCTGAAGAAAGTCGATTCTTGTGTCTGTTTTAATCATCCTATTTTCAATGCCCTTTAGAAATAGAATGTTAGGTATAGTACAAATGCTACAACTCCCCTCTCTTGTGTCCGTGTCAGACATCACCAATAGATAGTGGATTTTTTTCCCTCCACTGAATCAAAATATGGCCTTAGAATATTTTTTCCATATAGCATTCCAGGAAGTCACTACAATTCAGCTGTTACATACAAGATAACTATTTTTCATTTCTAATCCTTAAGAAGTCTGCTTCCAAACTTAGACATCCTACTTAAGCTGTCCTGTAGTAAGCAAAATATGCATTGTAAGTGTTGCTTTGTTTGGTGTTTTTTCTTAATTGTTTTAACTTTGGTGTTCTGAAGATCACTATGGTGTTACTTGTATGGATTTATTTTTATTTATCCTGCTCAGGATTTGTCTTGCTTCCTGAATCTGAAGATTGCTATCTTTTGTCAATTCAGGAAAATTCATAGTCATTATCTCTTTGAATATTACTTCTTGCCCTTTCTATTCTGTTTTTCGGGAGCATCTGTTAGATAGCTGTTGGACTTTCTTATGTCTCTTAATCTCTCCTTTTCATAGTTTGTCTTTTTATCACTCTGCAACCTTTTGGATGATTTCCTCATATTAGTTCACATATTCTTTCTTCAAATTTGTCTAATCATCTGTCTATACCATTGAGTTTTTTTATTTTAATGACTCCTCATTTTTAGAAAGTACTTTGTAGTTCTTTTAAAAATCTGCTTGAAATACATGAATAGACAGTTCACACAAAAATATATAAAAAATGGCTCTCATACATATGAAAAAATTTCAAACTTACTCATAATTAAATAACTACAAATTAAAGCCACACTGAAATACCAGTTTTCACCTATCAGGGTGGCAAAATTATGTAAAATATGACAACATATTCTGTTGGTGAAACTGTAGATAAAATAAGTATGTCCTGTCTGGAGGAAAATTTGGAAATAGCTAACAAAACTACATCTGTACTTACTTTTTGACCTAACAATACCATTTCTAGGACTCTACCCTTCAGGTACACCTCCTATAATACAAAAGTACATATGCACTTAAAAAAAACTGCCTGAAATTTAAAAATTCTTTTCTGATATTTATGAGTCCTCTTACAGCTTTAGTCATTTTTAAAATATTTATTTTATAATTTATGTCTCCAATAATTCTATTATTTTTATATCTGCTAGCTCCTTCTCTTGATGCATTGTTTCTTTAGGAGTTTTGTAATTTTGAATTATGAGCTCATCTTTAGCAAGGTTTATGTGTGGAAATTTTTTAAAACCTTGGTAGAGGTTCTGGGTTAGTTTTTTCCAAAACTGCAGGGGTAATATAAGCCTGGATGCTTCCATATTTTATGTTAATTTCTCATCTTGGGAGCTCCCAAACAACCCAACATATAAATTTGAACCTCAGACTATAGTGAGGATAGGAAGGGAGGAAGGGAGATCTTTAAATCCTTTTTCCTTTTTCTTTTTCTTTCTTTTTTTTTTTTTTTTTTTGAGACAGGGTCTTGCTCTGGAGTGCAGTGGCATGCTCATAGCTCACTGCAGACTCAAACTCCTGGGCTCAAGCTATCCTCCCACCCCAGCCTCCCAAAGCACTGGGATTACAGATATGAGCCACCGTGCCCATCCTTTAATTAAGTTATTGAAATGTACTTTGTTTTGTCTGACTCAACCCTCAGGCCAAGATAATTGGGTTTCGTTATTGTCTCCCGTAACTAGCTGCTCTGGATAGCTGCAGCATCAGTTTCTGCACACACTCTGGTTTTAGTTTGATCTTTGCTGATGATCCCTGTAAATTTCCCTTTTCTTCTTTCAAGCTTATTTATCTATTTAATAAGATATATTTTCTGTTTCATGTAGAATTTCTAGATATTTGTGACAGTAGGATTTTCAGGTTCTTAGTCCAACATTAGTCAGGAATGAAAACAAGTTACCTGTTCTATTAATATTCAGAATGAATTTAAATATTGGGTTTGTTCATAGTGATGATGTTTTTACTCCTTTAGACACAAGTGAGATCAGAGCCTAGTAACATGCAGTTTTCCTTGATGAAGACAGATGACCGAACCTCTGCTGCTGAAAGCATGGTAAGAATTCTAATCAAATCCATGTGCAAATCATTTGGGTAATTTTGTGGAATATATAATTTCCTTTTCTTGGATGACAAAATAGTGATAAATAAATTATGTCCATTGACTATATTTTAAGCCAAAGTAGACCTAGGTCTTTTAGTCCCTAAAAGTTGTTGTAATTGCTACTGACTACCTGGCATTACAGCAAATGAGGACAGCTTTCTGTTACAATTGGTATTGCTCTTTTCATTCTTGTGGTAGCAAAAACATTAGGGGTACCTTGCAGAACAGAAGTATTAATTCGTATATTATTTTTAAAATTTTTACTCTATGAGATGTGGTTAGCAAAGCTCTTGAAGTTGTAGGTTTGGGTTTTTTTTGTTTTGTTTTTCTAGTTTTTTTTTTTTGAGACAGAGTTTTACTCTTGTTGTCCAGGCTGGAGTTCAGTGGTGTGATCTTGGCTCACCGCAACCTCCGCCTCCTAGGTTCTAGCAATTCTCCTGCCTCAGCCTCCCAAATAGCTGGGATTACAAGGATGTGCCACCACACCCAGCTAATTTTGTATTTTTAGTAGAGATGGGGTTTCTCCATGTTGTTCAGGCTGGTCTCAAACTCCGAACCTCAGGTGATCCGCCCGCCTCGGCCTCCCAAAGTGCTGGAATTACAGGCATGAGCCACTGCGTCCGGCCAAAGTTGTAGCTTTTGGTTAATACTTAGATGCATTTTCCCTGCCACATCTTAACATTCTGAAATCCAGATGATTTTCACAGTCAATATGAATATATTTAATGAAGTAGTAGTTCTTTATTTCCTAAAACTCTATTATTAAATTGATAGTGACTTACAATTGAGAGCATCTTATAATCAAGGAAATATATCAATAATAAGCCCAAATAAGTAATGTACTATTTTTTCTCCCAACATAATTACATCCTCCACTGGGAATTGCACTGAAGAATTTACTTGCATGAGTAGCAGAGAGACACGAGTTTAGCCCAACACTGACCTGCAGGTGATGGAACCAGTGATGATATAAAAGCCAAGCTGGATTATCCACAGGAGTATGGACCTGTAATCCCAAATGGCTCAAAAACAGAACAGCCTCTTAGAGTGGAAGAGTCTTTATAATCAGAATATGAATTCATTTGCAGTGGAACTGTCAGACTTACAATCCTGTATTGCGCAGTACTCTAATGAAATGTATAGAAAGTTTAAATGGTCACTTCACAAAGGAATTTTAGTATATTTCAAAGGGTATATTGAAGATGTGTAAAACCAAGGACCCTTACCAGACTATATATTAGTAAATGCATTTTTTTAGTCAGTCATATTATTGTGCTAGTTACAGCATGTAGCACATCTATATCGGGCGGCTTATTTTCACAAATTAGGTTCAGCTTTTGGATTTGCTTATTGGTCTTTTCCTGAAGTACTAAATAACTCATTTCACAATCTCCTAATCTTTTCTGGCAGATAAGTGTGGTGCTTGGCAAGAAAGCTTTGTTTCTTTTTAATCTGAATGAACCAGATAACCCAGCTGATCTTGAATTTCAGCAGGACTTTGGCAACATTGTCTGCTATAATTGGTATGTCTGCTATAACTGGTATGTACAAAAAGCTCATTACAGAAGGACATCTATAGGTTTTTCCTTACTAATTGTATTCAATTTTTGTTTGTAACATTCAGTTCTATACATAACATTTTCTGATTCATGGGCTGTGATTTAGTATGCAGAACTATTTAGCATATTATCTGACACAAAGTAGGCCCTTGATAAATTATATTCTATAATTCCTTAATTTTAAGGTACTTGCTAATTTACCGTGTTGCCACTGATAGCTAATCTCCTTGTTTACCATATTGCTGCCTTCATTGCTATAGGTATGGTGATGGCCGCATCATGATTGGTTTTTCACGTGGACATTTTGTGGTCGTTTCTACTCATACCGGAGAGCTTGGTCAAGAGATATTTCAGGCTCGTAACCATAAAGATAATCTAACTAGCATTGCAGTGTCACAGACTCTTAACAAAGTTGCTACATGTGGAGATAACTGGTAAGTTATTTTCACATATTTTTAGTAAAGTTTATATAGTAAATACTCAAGTGAATCAGCCAAACTTTGGTAGCTAATATGAATCTGGCAATCATGTTTACAGTTTAAGACGTCTAAGACTACTTTACTCCTGATTTTAATATTCAGGGCAAAAATATAAAACAAAGTATAGTTGAAAATCAGTCTTAAAAATAAAATAGGTAGTTCTGGGTAACATGGAGTAAGCACACTCCACCCCATGTCTCCCACTGAATATAGCTGTAAAACATGAGCAGAATGCATGGAGCAGATATTTAAGGACTCTGAAAAGTAAATAGTAGCAGGCAGATTGGAAAAGAAGATGGAATTTGAAGTGCCGGCTAACCAGCAGTGAGTCTCCCATCTGTCCTCTGCTCTCTCACAGCCAGGACTCAAGGAAGTCTGAAACCTACAACTAGGCACCAGAGCACAGAGAGAGCTTTAAGGAAGCTCTGTGGTTCTGGCTTAAGTTGTGGGAAAGAGAACTTGTAATGCTCAAAGGCAGTTGGGGAAATCCCCTGGTTTTCTTTTTCTTTTTTTGTTCTTTGTTCTCTAATGCTCCAGCCACCAAGCAATCTCCTCATGACAGTGGCAGCAGGAACAATGGCACCAAGGACCCACAGGCACCTAAAACTCTGATGGAGGATGATCTCTCTCCAGTTAGAGGCTGTGGTTTCAAGAAGATAGGGCAAACCACTGTTGCCTATTTTTCTCTTTGTCCTCCCTTGGTCACAAGTGCTCATATAGTTGTGGGAATTATGTGGTAGAACAGAGGAACCAGAGATCAAGCGTTAATAGAGGACGAAAATTAGGAGCCCTAGGGAACTAGAAAGTACCAGATTGATCACAGAGAGGAAGGAACTCAGGAAAGCAACCCTGTAAACATATTTATGAACTCCTGGGTTCATCCTTAAGCTCATATGTATAGACTTATCCTAAACATAGACCAAAGACCCTGTGAACTGAACTAAGACATAGATCATAGCCAAGGTCTTATACTAGCCACTGAGTGGGCCATAGAGGGACATATCTGAATACCACTGCAAAGGCGTTGAAAATAGAACTGACATTGAAACCATAAGCCACAGAAGTCTTCTTGAAACTTGTAACCCGAACCCAGCGAGGTTGATGGCCTACTGAAACAAAAATATTAACCTTCTCCATGGGATTTAGATTAGACACAGTCTCATAATTTCACAATGTCCAGAATATAACCCCCAATTACTTGATATATGAAGAATTAGGAAAATTTTAACTCGCTCAGGAAATAACAATAAAAAAACACCAATGCCAAGAAGGTGCAGATAGCAGATATAGAAATGCTCCAAGAGGTAAGGGCTAATACTCTTGAAACAAATGGAAAGCTAGAAAGTCTCAGAAAAGAAATAGAACCAATAAAGAAGAACCAATGGAAATTTTAGAACCATGCAATAAATGTGGTGGACTTAATAGCAAATGGAGATAATAAGGAGTCAGTGAACTTGAAGAGAGATCATTAGAAAATATCCAATCTGAACATGGAAGAAAAAAATGAAACAAAATTATTTGTCCCAGAGACCTGTTAGACAATAACAAAAAGTCTAGTATTTGTGTCTTCGGAATCCCAAAAATAATGGCTGGAAACTTATTGCAAAAGACATAAACCTCCATATTATAGGAGCTCAGCAAGTCCCCAAACGGATAAACCAGAATAAATCTAGAGCTATTCACATCATAATCAAACTGTTGAAAAATAAAGACAAAGAAAAAATCATGAAAGCAGCCAGAGAGCAACATTTTGAATGACAGTGGATTTTCTCACCATAAAGCATTGAGGCTAGAAGGAAATGCCACAATATTCTTAAAGTGCTAAAATAAAAGCGTTGTCAACTGAAATTCTTTATCCAGTGAAAATGTATATCAGTAAATGAAAATGAAATAAAAGCATTTTTAGATGAAGGAAAATGAAGAGACCATCTTGCTCTCTGAAAGAATTGCTGAAGGAAGTTCTTCAGATGGAAGAGAACTGAGAACAGAAGGAAATTTGGGACATTAAGAATGAAGGAAGAGCAGTAGAAATGGTAAATATCCGGGTAAATATAATGGACTTTTTTTTCTTTTGAGATTTTTAATGTATATGTGATGGTTTAAAACAAAAATTATAATATTGCTCAGTAGGGGGTTTAATGCATGAAAATGCAATATATCAGACAACTATACCATAAAGGGGAGAGAGGGTAAAAGGTTTTGTATGTGATAAGACTTCTACATTCCACTTGAAATGGTAAAATATTGATTCTAAGTAGACTATGAAAACTTAAATATGTATATTATAATCTAGAGCAACCTCTGAGAAAACTATTCAAAGAAATATACAAAAGCAAAATAGAGAAATTAAAATGGGATGCTAAAAAATGTTCAAATGGAAAATGAGAAAATTTAAAAAATCAGCCTGACCAACATGGAGCAACCCTTTCTCTACTAAAAATACAAAACTAGCCGGGTATGGTGGTGCATGCCTGTAATCCCAGCTACTCGGGAGGCTAAGGCAGGAGAATCACTTGAACCCAGGAGAAAGAGGTTGCGGTGAGCTGAGTTCTCACCATTGCACTCCAGCCTGGGTGACAGAGTGAGACTCCGTCTCAAAAAAAAAAAAAAAAAAATCAATTAAACAAGAAGATGGTTCTTTGAAGAAAATAAAATTGATAAGCCTCTAACAAGCCTGACAAAAATAAAAAGAGAATAGACACAACAAATCACCAATATCAAGAATTAAACAGGAGTATCCCTACAGATCTGAAAGCCATTATGAGAATAATAAAGGAATACTACAAGCAATTTTACACTCAAAATCTGACAACCTAGAAGAAATGGGACAATTCTTTGAAAACCATAAACTACCAAAACTCAACCCAAATGAAACAGATCATCTGGATTAGCCCTATAACTACAATAAAATGGAATTAGTGATTTAAATGCTCCCAAAAAATAAATCTCCAGGCCTGTATGGTTTCATTGAAGAATTCTGCCAAACACTTGGTAAAGGATTAATACCAATTTTTAAAAAATCCCTTCCAGAAAATAAAAGAATAGAGAACTCTTCAACTTGTTTTATAAGACTAGTATTACCTTTATACCAAGACCAAACAAAGACAGTGTATTAAAAAAGAAAAATACGGGTCAGTATCTCTCATAAACTTGAGCATGAAAATTCTCAAGAAAATTTAGCAAACAATGTAACAGTGTATAAAAGGAATTATACTTCATGACCAAGTGTGATTTATTTCAGATACTGAAAATATCAAATGGTTCAATATTTAAAAATCAGTGTAATCTAGGTCAGGTGCAGTGGTACATGGCTGTAATCCCAGCGCTTTGGGAGGCTGAGCCAGGAGGATCACCTGAGGCTGGGGTTGGAGACCAGCCTGGGCAATATAGCAAGACCCCATCTCTAAAACAAAATAGCGAGGCATGGTGGCATGTGCCTGTGTTCCTAGCTACTCAGGAAGCTGAGGTGGGAGGATTGCTGAGCCCAGGAGTTTGAGGTTGCAGTGAGCTGCAGTTGCATCACTGCACTCTAGCCTGAGCAACAGAGCAAGACCCTGTCTCAAAAAGAAAACAAAAAAAAAAAATGTAATCACTATATCAGAAGGTAAAAAAGACAAGCCATATAATCACATCAATTGACACAGAAAAAGCATTGCACAAAGTCCAGCACACCGTCATGATAAAAACTCTCAGCAAGTTAGGAATAGCAGGTAATTACCTCAGTTTGACAAAGAACAATATAGGCCAGGCACAGTGGCTCACTCCTGTAATCCCAGAACCTTGGGAGGCCAAGACAGGAGAGTCACTTGAGCCCAAGAGTTCAAGACCAGACTGGGCGATATGGCGAGACCCCATCTCTACAAGTTGCCTGTAGTCCCAGCAACTTGGGAGGTTGAGGTGGGAGGATCACTTGAGCCTGGGAGGTTGAGGCTGCAGTGAGCTGTGATCATGCCACTACACTCCAGCCTGGGCAAAAGAGTGAAACCCTGTCTCAAAAAAAAAAAGAACTACAAAAAACCTACACTTAATATCATGCTTAATGGTGAAAGACGGAATGCTTGTCCCTTAAGATTAGGAACAAGACAAGAATATCTGCTCTCATTACTCTTATTCTACCTAGCATTAGAAGTTCTGGCCGCTGCAATAGGCAAGAAAAAGAAATACACAGCACTCAGATTAGAAAGGAAGAAGGAAAACTATCTCTATTTGCAGATGTCATGATCATCTTGGGATTTTCCACATAAAAAATCTTGGAATTTTCTACATAAAAGCAACTCCTAGAACTAAAACTAATAAATGAGTTGAGCAAGATTGTAGGATATAAGATCAACACACAAAAATTAATCACATTTCAATATACTAACAATGAACATTAACAATGAAAACAAAAATGAGGCCGGGCACGGTGGCTCAAGCCTGTAATCCCAGCACTTTGGGAGGCCGAGATGGGCAGATCACGAGGTCAGGAGATTGAGACCATCCTGGCTAACACGGTGAAACCCCATCTCTACTAAAAAAATACAAAAAACTAGCCAGGCGTGGTGGCGGCACCTGTAGTCCCAGCTACTTGGGAGGCTGAGGCAGGAGACTGGCGTGAACCCGGGAGGCAGAGCTTGCAGTGAGCTGAGATCCGGCCACTGCACTCCAGCCTGGGCGACAGAGCGAGACTCCGTCTCAAAAAAAAAAAAAAAAAAAAAAAAAAAAGAAAACAAAAATGAAAACCAATACCATTTTCAGTCACTTCAAAGAAATTGAACTGCTTAAGTATACCTCTAACAAAACCTGTACAGTGTCTGTGCTGAAAATTATAAAATGCTGACGAAAGAGATCAAATTAGACCCAAATAAATGGAGAGTTACACTGTGTTCATAGATTGAAAAGCTCAACAAAGTGAAGATATCAGTTCCCCCAAGTTGATCTATTGTTTAATGAAATTTATATCAAAATCCCAGCATGCTTCTTTGTAGGCATAGACATGCTTATTCTAATATAGATAGATAGAGACAGAGAGATAGACACAGATCCTAAAATAAACAACAGCAATCTTAAAAGAGAACAATAAAATGGGAGAAATCATTATTCCCAATATAAAAACTTGTGTAGCTACAATCATCAAGACTATGTATCATTGGCAGAGGAAAAGATACATCAATCAATGGAATAGAATAGAGAAGACAGAAATAAACCCACACAAATATGCACAGTTGGTTTTTGACAAAGGTGAAAAATAATTCAATAAAAGCAAGATGCCCTTTTCAACAAATGGTACTGGAGCAATTAGACATCCACAAGTGAAAAAAAAAAAAAGCTTCAACACAAACCTTACACCTTAATAAAAAAATTCACTCATAGACTTAAATATAAAATGTAAAATATAGGAGGATATCTTTTGGATCTAGGGTTAGGCAAAGAGTTCTTAGACTTGAAACCAAAACTATGATCTATAAAAGGAAAAATTGATAAAGTAGATTTCATCAAAATTTTAAACTTTTGCTTTGTGAAATACTCTGTTAAAGATGAAAAGATGGCCGGATGCGGTGCCTCATATCTGTAATTCCAGCACTTTGGGAGGCCAAGGCACGTACATCACCTGAGGTCAGGAGTTTGAGACCAGCCTGGCCAACGTGGTGAAACCTTGACTCTGAAAATAAATAAACAAATAAGATGAAAAGATAAGCTACAAAATGAGAAAATATTTGTAAACCACATATCCAACAAAGGACTAGTATCTAGTATCTAGAATATGTAAAGGACTCTCAAGACCCAACAGTATGTCATATGTTTAATGTCTGTATATGTTATCAACCCAACACTATGTTGATACTATTTTTATTTAAATGTCAATTATCTATTTACATATCAATTTATCTATCCAACACAAAAATAATAAACTTACTTATATAGTTACCATTCAACAAAAACCCAACAGTAAAAAAAAGCAAACAACCCTGTTAGAAAATAGGCAAAAGACATAGATTTCACCAAATAATAACAAATACATGAAAATTAGCCATTAGGGAAATGCAAATTAAAACCACAATTAACTCTTGCTACCCATCTATTAGAATGGCTAAAATGAAAAATAGTGATAACACCAAATGTGGGTAAGTATGAGGAGAAACTGGATTACTCATACATTGCTGGTGGGAATGCATCATAGTACAGCTACTCTGGGAAGCAGTTTAGCAGTTTCTTAAAAAACTAAACATGCAATTACCGTATGATCTAGCAGTTTCACATCTGGCCATTTATTCCAGAGAAATGAACACCTACATTCAGATAAAAACCTGTATATGCAGCAACAGACACGTGAAAAAATGCTCATCATCACTCGCCATCAGAGAAATGCAAATCAAAACCACAATGAGATACTATCTCACCCCAGTTAGAATGGCAATCATTAAAAAATCAGGAAACAACAGGTGCTGGAGAGGATGTGGAGAAATAGGAACACTTTTACACTGTTGGTGGGACTGTAAACTAGTTCATAGTGGGGCAATTCCTCAAGGATCTAGAACTAGAAATACCATTTGACCCAGCCATCCCATTACTGGAGATATACCCAAAGGACTATAAGTCATGCTGCTATAAAGACACATGCACACGTATGTTTATTGCGGCACTATTCACAATAGCAAAGACTTGGAATCAACCCAAATGTCCATCAGTGACAGACTGGATTAAGAAAATGTGACACATATACACCATGGAATACTATGCAGCTATAAAAAAGGATGAGTTCATGTCCTTTGTAAGAGACATGGATGCAGCTGGAAACCATCATTCTCAGCAAACTATTGCAAGAACAGAAAACCAAATACCACATGTTCTCACTTATAGGTGGAAATTGAACAGTGAGATCACTTGGACACAGGAAGGGGAACATCACACACCGGGTCCTATTGTGGGGAGCGGGGAGGGGGGAGGGATAGCATTAGGAGATATACCTAATGTAAATGACGAGTTAATGGGTACAGCACACCAACATGGCACATGTATACATATGTAACAAACCTGCACATTGTGCACATGTACCCTAGAACTTAAAGTATAATAAATAAATAAATAAAAAATCTGTATATGAATGTTTATAGCAACTTTATTTGTAATAACCAAAAACTGGAAACAATCCAGATGTCCTTCAGTGGGTGAATGGTTCATCTATATCATAGAACACTACTCAACAATAAAAAGAAACAACCTATTGATACACCCAGCAACTTGAATGAATTTCCAAAGGATTGCGCTGAATGGAAAAAAGCCAGTCTCAACAGGTTGCATACTGTATGATTTCATTTATATAATGTTCTTGAAAAGATAGAATTATAAAAACAAAGAACAGATTAGTGATTGCCAGAGGTTAGGATGGGGCTGGGTTTAGAAGGAAAGAGGTGAGTGTTTATGAAAAGGCAACATGAGAGATCCTCGTGGTCATGGAACTATCTGTATCCTGACTGTGGTTGTGGATCTCATGAATCTCTTGTGTGAGAAAGTTACTAAACACACACATTGAGTACAAGTAAACACACACACCAAGTACAAGTAAACACACACACTGAGTACAAGTAAAACTAGGGGCATCGGAATAAGATTTGTGGTTTCTATCAATGTCAGTATCCGGATTGTGATATTATACTATAGTGTTTCAAGATGTCGTTGGGAGAAAAGGGGACATGGAATCTATCTCTCTATGTTGCCTCTTACAACTACTTGTGAATCTAAAATTATCTTAAAAGTTCAATTAAATGAAAATAATGAGGGAAACAATATAAGAGGAAAATACTGGAAGGGAAGAGAAAGGAGAAAAGGAGATTAGGAGGAAAGAAATGTTACAACTGTTGGGTCTCAACATTGTACTACACAACTTTCATTTACATCAACTTACTTATTCTTATTACAACACTATGAAATAATATTATGCCCGCATTTTTCAGAGCTTTCAACCTGATCCTTCTGATCCAAATTTAATATTATTTCTGTACTATAATTCACTTCCTTTTGTATGAAAGAACTCTGGGCACAGGAGAAAGGGAACACATTGTAAAGAGAAACCTGTATCATCTTACAATAACTAATACTACTCAGGAGAATATTTTCATACTCAAATTTCTTCAGGACCATTTTAACCTCCTCATTCCTGAAGCCATAGATCAGAAACTAAGCCAGGTACAACCCACCCCCCCATCTCTTCACACAGTAAACAAACAAACAACAACAAACCCCAAAATTTAAAGATGTAATGAAGTACAGAAATTCTAATATTTTCTTACTTTAACCGGGTAGATCGTTCTGTACATCACATTTTGGAGACCGGTAACCTATTCCATGGTTTATAATTTTTGGTGAACTAAAACAGTTTTATATAAAGATCATATATATATTTTTTAAATACATTTTTGTTTTTCAGCATTAAAATCCAAGACTTGGTTGACTTAAAAGACATGTATGCTATACTCAGCCTGGATGAGGAAAATAAAGGTATTGATTTTTCTGAAGCAGATCGACATTTTATCATTCCAATTACAGAGAATAAGGTTGTGGTCATTATTGTGTGATTTGCATTCATTGTAGGAGGATTTTTTTTTTTTTTTTTTTGAGATGGAGTCTCATTTTGTAGCCCAGGATGGAATGCAATGGCATGATCTCTGCTCACTGCAACCTCTACCTCCAAGGTTCAAGCTATTCTCCTGCCTCAGCCTCCCAAGTAGCTGGTATTACAGGCACGCGCCACCACGCCCAGCTAATTTTTGTATTTTTAGTAGAGACAGGGTTTCACCATGTTGGCCAGGCTAGTCTTGAACTCCTGACCTCGGGTGATCCGCCCACCTTGGCCTCCCAAAGTGCTGGGATTACAGGCGTGAGCCACTGTGCCTGGCCAGAAATAAATTTTAATATTCTTCACTAGAGTTCCCTAAAATAGTCTCCTTATTTTAGTAATTATGTTGTCATACTGCTTGACTAGAAAGATATGTCTACTTTGATCCAGAGATTTATAGTGAATTTTATCCTAATTCTAATGTAAAGTATAAATTCTTATAGACAGTCATGACCCACATAATGACGTTTCAGTCAACAGTGGTCCACATACATGGTCCATATTTACTACTTTTTCTTTTTCTTTTTTTTTTTTTTTTTTTTTTGAGACAGGGTCTTGTTTTGTTGCTCAGGCTTACTGTACATTTTCTGTTTAGATATGTTTCAATGTGCAAATACTGCTGTGTTACAGTTGCACAGTGTTCAGTACAGTAGCATGCCATACAGGCTTATAGCCTAGGAGCAATAGGCTCTACAATATAGCCTAGGTATGTAGTAGGCTGTTTCATCTAGGTTTGTGTAAGTACACTCTATGATGTTCACACAACAACAAAGTCACCTAATGACAGATTTCTCAGAACATGGTCCTGTTGTTAAGTGACACATAACTGTACTTTCCCTTTGAGCCACAGGGAATGAGCCAATACTCATATTCTTATGCCAATCCATGGCACATTTCCTACTCTAAATAAAAACTACTTAAACTGGTAAGGAAGATATTTGAAAATTGTTATGTCTCTGGTAGCTCAAATGAAAATATTTGTTTGCTACCTGCAACTATATATTGTTTTTGAATGATCATTTATTTTGTCGATTATTTCAGGATTGGGTACCTTGTCCTGGACTGATGATGGCCAGTTGCTAGCACTCTCTACCCAAAGGGGCTCACTTCATGTTTTCCTGACCAAGCTTCCTATACTTGGGGATGCCTGCAGCACAAGGATTGCCTATCTCACCTCCCTCCTTGAAGTCACCGTAGCGAACCCTATTGAAGGAGTATGAAAATGGTGTTATTTTTCTCTTATTTATTAATAAAATAAGTTTAGCAGTTGATTTATCACTATTTTTCTCTATATAGGAGCTACCAATCACAGTTTCTGTTGATGTGGAACCCAACTTTGTGGCAGTAGGTCTTTATCATCTGGCTGTAGGAATGAATAATCGAGCTTGGTTTTATGTCCTTGGAGAGAATGGCAAGTCTAAATCTAGTTGTTTATTCTTATCTAGCATATAATTTCTGTTCTTATTTGGTAAGCACTGGAAGTTTCTTTTAGGACCAACTCTTTCACTCTTTTGTTCATATATATCATTCTTAGCTTAAATGGTTTTGTAAGTCTTCTAAAAATTCACATAATTTTTAGAAAGCTTTTATTCTTTACTTGTGTAGTGAAGGCAGCATAGCATAGTGGGTAGAGTATGAGCTTCAGAATTAGAGAGGCCCTGGATTTAATTTCCCTTTCTGCCTCGGTTAGTTAAGTGACTATAGACAAATCACTTTGCGTTTGTGAGCCTTACTCATCTAGAAAATGAGGTACTTCTACTTTAATGGATCATGAGGAAGATTAAATAAAATAAAATGCGTGATCTCACTTGGCACAGTGACTGTTTTAAGCACTCCTAAACCTAGTGAGCACTTAATAAATGTTAGTTCTGTCTCCCCTTTTATGCTTTGAGTAATAGCTACTAGCATGTGAGGAAAACCTTGTTTTGTTTTTTCTTCCCCTTCTTCCTCCCCATCACCTTTCCCCAATTCTAGGTCAGGTAACCCTCAGGAATAGAACAAACCTGAAAATTAACTGGCTAAACAGGAAACACCATTAAGTTTATTACCACTTAAGGTTTAATTCTTAATTGTTTTGCATGTGATTTTATTTTCTATTACTTTGTTTCATGTAAACCATAATGGAATGCCTGAAGGCAAATTTATATGGCAACTAAGATTAAAATGAAATTTAATCTTTAAGGATCAATTTAATCATTTAATCATTTAAGATTAAAATGAAATTTTAAGTTCAGAATATTTTTGCAAAAGCACACCTTTTAACATTATTTGCAAGTATGTATGAGATAGTTTTACCAATATTTTAATGTGTTGGTTTTTAAAAATTGCTACAGCTGTGAAAAAATTGAAAGATATGGAGTATCTGGGAACAGTAGCCAGTATTTGCCTTCATTCTGACTATGCTGCTGCACTTTTTGAAGGCAAAGTCCAGTTACATTTGGTAAGTATAATTTTGATGTCCTGGAGACATGCTAAGTTAAGTTATGATGAACAGCCTAATGTCTGATTATCAAGAATATTGGTCAGGAAGCAAGGATGTGCAGACTAACTAGAAAGCCAGGTGTGAGTAAAGGATTAACAAAACCCTTCCCCTTCTATATGAGAAGTTCTATTGACTTTCTAACCTGTTCCCCAAAAACCTGATAAATATCAACAGTGCTACTCACGACATAGCCTTTAGCAAAAATAATAGTAATAATAATTACCCTGTTGGTAAATTGCAACTAGAAGGAACTATACACGAAACCATAAAAACCTGATGGGAATGCCATACCTTCGGGCTTCCTGGAAGGTGCTGACTCATATTTGGGCATTATGTGTGTGGGGGTCTTTGAAACCATGCCTGCTGAGTTGTTCAAGAGATGTTGGCACCTGTGAAGAGGGGGCTTCTAAGTCAGGGTATTTCTCACATCTGTTTCATGGCTCTTCATGGAAGACAAAGAGATTAGCAATTAGATAGCTACAGAGCCTGCAGTAAAGACTGTTCACACTAAGAGGGACGCCTGTGCTACCTTGCTGGCAAGCTGTGGTTCCTGTCTGATAGCTTTCTGACTAAACTGACCTCTGGTAGTCTTGGGAGTCTGAATGTTTAGTTGAACTTGAGAAAAAGACACCCCTAGATGTTGTATAGCAGGTTTACTCAGATGAATCTGTGAGCCATTATTATTCTTTACATTTTAGATAGAAAGTGAAATCTTGGATGCTCAAGAAGAACGTGAGACTCGGCTTTTCCCAGCAGTGGATGATAAGTGCCGTATCTTATGCCATGCCTTAACTAGTGATTTCCTCATCTATGGTACAGATGTATGTGTCACCTTCTTTATTAGAGAACATTGGGAATTTCTAATTTTTACTCTGTGATCTCGGTCATTTCCTTCTCCTACCAGCCTTTTTTCTATATTGAATCCAATACAATTACTGAAGTTATCTGTGATTAATTATATACATTCATGTGTCTCTTAGCAATGGAGATACATTCTGAGAAACATGTCATTGGGCAAGTTCGTCATTGTGTGGATGTCATGGAGTGTGCTTACAGGAACCTAGATGGTACAGCCCACTACACACCTAGCCTATGTGGTAGAGCCTATTGCTTCTAGGCTACAAACCAGTACAGCATGTGACTATACTGAACGCTATAGGCAATTGTAACACAATTGTATCTAAACATAGAAAAGGTACCATAAACATGTGATATAAAATATTTAAAACAGCATGCCTGTATAGGGCACTTAGCATGACAGGAGCTTGCAGGACTGGAAATGCCTCTGGGTGAGTGAGTGAGTGAGTGAGTGGTGAGTGACTATGAAGGCCTGCGGCATTACTGTACACTACCATGGATTTTATCAACACTGTGTACTTAGGGACACTAAATTTATTTAAAATTTTTTTCTTCAATAATAAATTAACCTTATCTCACTATAACATTTTTACTTTATAAGCTTTTAAATTTTTAAAAACTTTTTGACTCTTTTGTAGTAACACTTAGTTTGTTAACAAACACATTGTATAGTTACACAAAATATTTTCTGAAAAAATATTATATCCTATTCTGTAAGCCTTTCTCTATTTTTCACTTTTTTTAACTTTTAAACTTTTTATAAAAACTAAGACACAAACACACACATTAGTGCAGGCCAGCATAGCATCAAGATCATCAGTATCACTATCTCCCACCTCCGCATCTTGTCCCACTGGAAGGTCTTCAGCGGGAATAACATGCATGGAACTCTCATCTCCTATGATAACAATGCTTTCAGGATACCTCCTGAAGGACCTGGTTGAGCCTGTTTTACAGTTAACTTTTTTTAAATAAATAGGAGTACACTCTAAAATAACAATAAAAAGTATAGTATAATAAATATATAAACCAGTAACAGTCATTTATTATCATTATCAAGTATTATGTGCTACACATAATTATATGCGCTATATTTTTATATAACTGGCAGCACACGAGGTTTGTTTACACCAGCATCACCACAAACTTATGAGTAATGACTTATGCTTTGACATTATAACATTCACGATATCACTAGGCAATAATAATTTTTCACCTCCATCCTGATCTTATGGGACTATCATCATATACACAGTCCATCGCTGACCAAAACCTTATGTGGTGAATGACTGTACATGTATAGAACACGTAGGTGGCATGATTTGTTAATGTCAGTGCTTTTGTGATTTTAAGCAATTTTGATGGCCTAGTGAAAAGCTCAGACTTTGGAGCCTAGCAAATCTGGGCTCAAACACCAGTTCTATTACTTGCTAACTGGTGCTTAATCCCTCCAAGCATCATTTTCCCTATCTGGGTGCCTTAAGGATTTAATTTGGTGATGAACGTAGACAATTCAACTTCAAATTTCTAATGCCTGTATTTAGTAGGCATTCAGCAAATATTAAAATTAATTGAATATTGAGAATCTGACTTCAATTTATTCATCCTTTGAACCATAGGTACTCTATATCTCCAAATATTACATTAGCCACATGCACATAAAACAGTTATAGCATCTTATATTTGTAAAACAGTTTTCACAGATTTTTCAAAGTATGCCATACCTGTTACTTTGATCAGTCTGTAAAAGAATTAAGTAAGGTTGGTAGAAAATGCATTATTTTCCACTTTAGCAAAATATTGGCCGGGTGCAGTGGCTCCCACCTAAAATCCCAGCATTTTGGGAGGCCGAGGCGGGTGGATCGCTTGAGCTCAGGAGTTCGAGACCAACCTGAGCAACATGGCGAGACCCCCATCTCTAATAAAAATACAAAAAAACAGCCAGACGTGGTGGTGTGTGCCTGTGCTCCCAGCAACTGGCTGAGATGGGAAGATCACTTGAGCCCCAGGGGTGGAGGTTGCCAGTGAGCTGAGATCATGCTACTACACTCCAGCCTGGGTAACAGAGCAAGACCCCGTCTGAAAAACAAAAAACAACAACAGCAAAGAAAAAGTTATTTACTATTTTAAAAGTTTCCACTTTTTCACATGAAATAATCATTACCATTATTATTTTTTAGAGACAGGGTCTCACTCTGTCACCCAGGCTGGAGTGCAGCAGCACGATCATAGCTTACTACAATCTCGACCTCCTGGGCTCAAGCAATCCTCCTGCCTCATCCTTCTGAGTAGCTGGGACTACAGGTGCATGCCACCATGCCCTGCTAATTTTCAGTTTTTAATTTTTTTCTTTTTTCTTTTATTTTTTTTTTAAGAAATGGACCTCCTTGAAAATTTTTTGTTTGTTTGTTTTGAGACGGAGTCTCACTCTGTCACCCAGGCTGGAGTGCAGTGGCGTGATCTTGGCTCACTCCAACCAACCTCCACCTCCTGGGTTCAAGGAGTACTCTGCCTCAACCTCTCTAGTAGCTGAGATTACGGGCACCCACCACCACACTCAGCTAATTTTTGTATTTTTAGTAGATACGGGGTTTCACCATCTTGGCCAGGCTGGTCTTGATCTCCTGATCTCCTGGCCTCCCAAAATGCTGGGATTACAGGTGTGAGCCACTGTGCCCAGCCGAAATATTTTTTTATATTTTCTTTTTGTTTATTTATTTATTTATTTTAGAAACCTGTTAATTAATGTTTTTTTTGGTTTGTTTTTTTTTGGTAGAGACTGGATCTCACTGTGTTGCTCAGGCTGGTCTTGAACTCCTAACCTCAAATGATCCTCCTATCTTGGCCTCCCAAAATGCGGGAATTACAGGCATGGGCCACAGGTGCCTGACCCAAATTATTTTTTTGAAAGAACATGTTTTAAACCATGCTTGTTGCCATATGAGAGACTTTTTAAAATTTAAGTTTGACCGAAACTAGTAAGTCTTTGAGATAATATACATCAGTAAGGTAGGTCTCATATATCAGGTAATTTGGTGATATGGAAAAATAAAGAACAGGAAATTTGTATGACGCTAATAGTTTATAGAGCCTTGATCTCACTTATTTTATCTCATCTATAAATTACACAGGGAAATTTTCAGGAGGAAGATACTGAAGATTGAGAGGCTAGCAAGTGTGTAGCAAACTGGAACTTAAACTACGATTTCCTGATGGAAAATCTACTCTTTCCACTATGCCACTTTTGGAATAAGTGTAGTAGTCTGTTCATTAAGCAGCAACTATTCCAGTTTCATTCTTGAGTAATTCAGAAAATATCATGGTTTTTGGCAGCTTTATTGAAGTTTCATTGATATGCAAGAAAAATGCACTATTAAAGTGTACAATTTGGACGGGCACGGTGGCTCATGCCTGTCTGTAATCCCAGCACTTTGGGAGGCCAAGACAGGCTGATTGCCTGAGCTCAGGAGTTTGAGGCCAGCTTGGACGACATGGTAAAATCCCGTTTGTACTAAAAATACAAAAATTAGCTGGGCTTAATGGCGCACGCCTGTAGTCCCAGCTACTCGGGAGGCTGAGGCAGGAGAATCACTTGAGCCTGGGAGGTGGAGGTTGCAGTGAGCTGAGATCACACCACTGCACACAGCCTAGGTGACACAGCAAGACTCTGTCTCCAAAAAAACAAATAAATTAAAATTAAAAAGTGTACAATTTGATAGGTTTTGACATATGTATACACCCATGAAACACCATCACTTCAGTGACAATAGTGAACATGGCCAGGTGCTGTGGCTCATGGCTGTAATCCCAACACTTTGGGAGGCCGAGGTGGGCAGATCACTTGAGGTCAGGAGTTCGAGGCCAGCCTGACCAACATGGTGAAACCCCGTCTCTATTAAAAATACAAAAATTAACTGGGCATGGTGGCGCATGCCTGTAATCCCAGCTACTCGGGAGGCTGAGGCAGGAGAATCGCTTGACCCCGGGAGGCAGATCCGCCCACCCATTAAAGAGTGGGCTGGGCCGGGTGCGGTGGCTCGCACCTGTAATCCCAGCACTTTGGGAGGCTGAGGCAGGCAGATCACGAGGTCAGCAGATTGAGACCATCCTGGCTAACATGGTGAAACCCCTCTCAAAGTGCTGGTCTTACAGGCGAGAGCCACTGCACCCAGCTTTTCCCATTGTATTTATTTTCTTGAGTCTGTACCTTTCACATATAGTAAATATTATTCTTAGTTGCTTCATCAAAAACATGACATTTTTTCTCTTAAAATTAGAATGTATGTTTAATTTAAATGTTGAAAGTTAGTATTTCCTTGACTACCTTTTATATTTTCATGACTGAATTTTTTTTTTTAGACTGGTGTCGTTCAGTATTTCTACATTGAAGACTGGCAATTCGTTAATGATTATCGACATCCTGTCAGTGTGAAAAAGATTTTTCCCGACCCAAATGGGACCAGATTAGTTTTCATTGATGAAAAAAGTGATGGATTTGTTTACTGTCCAGTAAGTCTAGAACATTTTTAAATGTTTATTTTTTGAAATGCAATATAGGGGGGAAAAAGTGTGTTTAAAGCGTATCCCATGTAAAATTTTCTATTAATTAGTGCCAAGGATTGTAGTTCTTCGCTATCATCTTCATATCATGTTTATGATAGATTTCTTATGACTATATCAAGACAACTTTTTCCATTATTCTATAATTTTTCATAGTGGCCATCCCAGAAAGATTTTTAATGGGAAAAAATAGTTATTATATCCTATACCATTTTCAACCTTATCGTATACTTACTGCACAATACAATAATTATAGTGTATCTTCCTGTATGTGACTTCTCTCCCGATAGGCAGTGAGCTTATCTGTCCTTTCTGCACACCTCAGTTGATTTTCCTCTTTCCTTAAAGATCCTGAGCACAAGGAACAGGTATATCTGTATTAGATGAATAAAAATGGATGAGCCCATTTTAAAAATCAGCCACTCATATTTTTAAACATCCTTAACTTTTTTGAAAATAGATTTAGAAAAAAGGAGATGTGCCTTTACATTAGTTACTATAATTGGATTTTTCATTTACTTTTTATATCCTGTTAATAGTTTACTATGTTCTTGGTCAAATTCACATAAACTACAGCTGCTTGTGGACCCATCCTTAATACTGTTTCCAGGTCCCTAGGTCTCACTGTGGTGTCCCCTCAATGTAAACAGCCTGCTCCTCACTGCTACACTTCGCTTGATACAAAGACTTACTTCCTCCCCATGGCCACCCCCTCTTCCTTTCCTCTCCCTTCCCTTCTCTTCCCTTTCCCTTCCCTTCCTTTCCTTCTCTTCTCTTTTTCTTTTCTTTTCTTTCTTTATTTGACAAATATAATGAATTTCCACGAATGTACCTGGATTATCTATGCCAAATTCCTAATTTGCTAGTTCTTACTCAATGCACTCCTCCCCCAATTGCAAAGCAAATAAGGAAGGATGAATGACATAAATGAAGATAAAGCTCGAGTTCCCTCTGCTTAATATGGAAATTCCACCTTGTATAGGTTTCCTTTCTATAACAGGGAACTAATTAGAGCTGCCTTGAATTTCCCCCGTGTGGGTTCACCACAGTTAGAAACTGTGGCTTAGACAGAATAGACAAGAGAGTAGGAGGGTAAATCAGGTGTCTGTCAGGAGTTAAAGTCAAAAATAGGGTGTGGCTGCTAGGAAAGGGTAAGGAGTAAGGTCAGCCTTAAACAAGGTGATTTCATTCATTTTTACTTTCTCCATTTACAGTTCTCTTTTTCTTGATTTCTGTCAAGGAGCTCTCACTTTGATTGGATTTCCAGTTTTCCTGTCTAAGATGGAGACAGTTCTAGTACCTACTTTGTAGGGTTGTTAAATGAAAAGTTAATAGGATGATGCATGTAAGCTTTTAGTACAGTGTTAGCCACATAATAAGCACTCAACAAATGGTTACCTTTTTTAAAAAAAGTTCAACCACTAGTCCAGTGGCACTGATGTGCTCATCTATACAAAGTGAGCATCAGTATAACATAGACTAACATGGATTAGAAGCAGAGACTCAGGAGCCAGACTGCCTGGGTTCAAATACTGGCCGTCAACCTACTAGCTGTGTAACTTTGGGCAGATTTCCCTGTACTTCAGTTTCTTCATCTGTAAAATGGGAATAATAATAGTACCTGTCTTTTAGAGTATAAGGTTAGCATGAAATGAAGTAATTAGTACAATATCTTGTAAGTAGCACTGTCCAATGGAAATATAATGTGAACCACATATATAATTTAAAATTTTATATTAGCTACATTTTTTAAAAGCTAAAAAACAAACAGGTGAAATTAATTTTAATATATTTAATTAAACCCTTGAGGAATCGCCATACTGTCTTCCACAATGGTTGAACGAATTTACATTCCCACTAACAGTGTAAAAGCATTCCTCTTTCTCCTCAGCCTTGCCAGCATCTATTGTTTCTTGACTTAATAATCACCATTCTGACTGGTATGCAATGGTATCTCAATAGTATCATTTCAATGTGTAATTGAATATTAAAAAAAGTAATGAGATATTTTACAATCTTTTTTTCATGCGAACTCTCTGAGTGTGTAGTTTATACTTAAACATATCTCAATTCGGACTTGGCATATTTCAGTGCTTAATACGTACATCTGGCTACATGTAGATATTATAATAGCAACTACTATATTAAATAACACAGCTTTGTAGTATTATTTATTATTTGCAGGGATTTTATATTTCATTTTTATTTTGAGAGTAGGAGGAGGCAGATATTTTTCAGTTCCCTATTCAGGATATATATAAGCCTATCTGCCTGCGTTCACAGGACTTATATGGACTGATTTTTATAAATAGCTTATTTAGTATAATATTACAGTCAGCCCACCCTATCTGTGGGTTCCTCATCTACGGATTCAACCAACTGTGGATCAAAAATATTCAGAGGAAAAATGGATGGCTTTGTCTACGCTAAACCTGTGCAGAAAATTTTTCTTATCTATATTCCCAATACAGTATGACAACAATTTACATGGCGTTTATGTTGTATTAGGTATTATAAGTAATCTAGAGATGATTTAAAGTATAAGGGAGGGTGTACACAGGTTATACACATATTACACCATTTTATGGGTCAGGGATTTGGGCATCTGTGGGTTTTGCTATCTGTAGGAGATCCTGGAACCCATCCCTCATGGATATTGGGTGATGATTGTATATTTATATTTGTTGATAAGCATTTTAGAGAAGTCTTTTGAAATAAAGCATCCCTAGTGTAATTTCCTTCAATCATGTGAATTAATTTGTTTCTTAATACCCAGTATTATCAAATACTCAGTATTATGAAAAATTTCTAAACACAAGTACAAGTGTGTTCGTAGTTTAAATTTCTGTCATCTTGAGCAGCTTTAATTTTTTTTCCTTAAGCTGAAGCTTTGTGTCTAGACTCATGCGTTCTCCTACAGATTTGCCAGATTTTAGATCAAACCTTGGATTTTCCAAATAACTATAGTTTTTTCAAGCCAGACCTAGGATAAGAATGGAAAAAGAAACTTTCTTTCCTGTTGTTGTTGGAGTGATGTTAGGTTGAATATGACTTAGCTAAGCCAGCTAAGGCTGCAAACAGGCTTCTACCACGGCAAATGATAATGATTTAAGTACAGACTTGGGGCAAATCTGTAAATCTTATTTTGTAGGTTAATGACACTACCTATGAGATTCCAGATTTTTCACCAACCATTAAAGGTGTTCTTTGGGAAAACTGGCCAATGGATAAAGGTGTATTTATTGCTTATGATGATGATAAGGTGTACACTTATGTCTTTCACAAGGACACTATACAAGGTACTAAACCCCTTTTGTGTATATTTGCTGACAAATGAATTTCCCCATTGCAGTAAAATTAAAACATGCGTTTCTGATTTTTGTGCTGAGTATTAGCTTTCAGCATTGAGATGTCTGTTTTATAATGTAGGAGCCAAGGTTATTTTGGCTGGTAGCACCAAAGTTCCTTTTGCTCATAAACCTTTGCTGCTATATAATGGAGAGTTGACCTGCCAAACACAGAGTGGAAAAGTAAACAACATCTACCTTAGCACCTATGGCTTTCTCAGCAACTTCAAAGATACGGGGCCTGACGAACTGAGACCAATGCTGGCACAGAATTTAATGCTAAAAAGGTAGGCTTTCAAACACTTCTTTTGGAACTTCTCGTTTGCTTTTGTGATTTTAAAGGTCAAATCCTATAATTATTTTATCTTATTTTATTGGTTTATTCTTTCTCCTTGCAAGAATATTTTTTATTTTTTGTAAATGTAGAAATATAAGTGCAGTTGTGCTACATGGATATAGTGCACATGGTGAAGTCTGGGCTTTTAATGTACCCATCACCAGAATAGTGAACACTGTACCCAGTAGGTAGTATTTTATCCCTCAACCCCGTCTCACCGTCCCACCTTTTGGAGTTTCCAGTGTCTCTTATTCCACCTGTATGTCCGTGTGTACCCATTGTTTATCTCCCACTTCTAAGTGAGAACGTGCAGTTTTTGACTTTGGGGTATTTCACTTAGGATAATGACCTCGAATTCCATCCATATTGCTGCAAAAGACATGATTTCATTTTTAACGGCTGAGTAGTATTCCATGTTGTGTATATCTGTATATACACACCACGTTTTAAAATCCAGTCATCTGTTGATGGACACTTAGTTGATTCCATGACTTTGCTATTGTGAGTAGTGCTGCAGCAAACATATAAGTGCAGGTGTCTTTTTGATAAAATGTCAAATCCTATTCAATAGATGGCGATAACAGCACTTCCCTTGTTCATTTCACAGGGGTATTGTGAGGCTCAGATAAGATAGTAAGCTGTTTTTATTATAAGTACTTTATTATAAGAAAGCCCATAAGAACAAAACAGTTTCTAAGCTTCCAAAGAGCCCAGTTATTGTGAAATCCTAATAAACCTAATTATGTCAACAATATCTTGATTTCATCATAATGAAGTTTGATTTTTGCTTTGCTTGTAATTTCCTTTTCCTGTTTTTTTCTCTTATCTCCTAGAGCCACTGTGAATTTCCTTTGACGTTCTAATTCTTCTGAGCCTCTCTTAAATGTGCTGTTTATTGGGGTCTCATGAGTTTCCTTCTCTTCTTACTCTAATTATTCTTCCTGAGTGAATCTCCTCTGCTTAACATGGCTCAACATACCACCCATATGAAGTTGACTTTAAAATCTGTGTCTTTATCTTAAACCTGTACTTACAACTACCTTTCAGTCATATGTACTTGGAAGTCCATGAGCTCTTCAAACTTGCCCCTTCTAAAACTGAACTCATCAATTTCCACAGACCCCTATTTTCCCTCACTCTAATCACACATGCCCATGCCTTAACACACACATACACCAGCTCCTTTCCTCCTCCTGTGTTCCCTTGTCTTTACCCAGGCCCTCACTTGGAATAACGTGTAATGTAACTCTCCACTTCCTAACTGCTGTGTCTGCCAGTAGCCTTATAACGATCTCATCTGTTCTCCACACACTTTTGAAAATGTGATTTGATCCCCTCATTTCTCTGCTCAAGATACTTCAGCGACTTCCTATTGCTTTTACAAACAAATCCAAATTCCTGGGGGACCTCCATGACCTACTAGGCGCTTCATGATTTGAGACCAGCTCAGCTGTTTCCACTTACCTCCCTCTCTGTTCCACTGGCTGCTGAAATTGCATGTATTTCATGATTCTTCCTGGAGTGCCCTTTCCCTATCTCTGAATGTAGTAACCCCTCTTTCTTTACCCATCAGAAATTAGTGGAGCCATCTCCTGCTCCAGGAAGCCTTCCCCGACTTCCCCACCTCCACAGGCAGTCCTGCTTGGGGTCTTTCTGATGTGTTGCCTCAGAGCCAGGATGCAGTATACACAGTGGTTAAGAGCATGACACCACTTATCTCTGTGTGCCTTGGGCTAGTCTTTTAACATCTGTAAGCCTCACTTTCCTAATCTTTAAAGGAGAAATAATAATAATACTTAGTGGGTAGTGTTATTAGGGTAAGGGAATTTATGCAGAAGACTTAGCACCAAGAGTTATCTATTGTAAGTACTCAGTTACCTCTGTCAAACTGTGTTATAGTCATTTGTTTCCTTATCTGTCTCTTCCACCTTCCCCAATTGTGACTGCCTTAAGGACAGCAACTGTGGTTGATTTTTGTGTCATGTTTCCTAGCACATAAGAGAAGCTCAGTAAATGTGTGTTGGATGGAAAAATGAATAGGTGAATAGATAAATGGATGAATGGATAGATGAATGTAATATATTCACTCATGTAGAGGTTCCACCAAAAGTTTAATTGGCATTTATGTTCATGTTTTAAACCAGAGGTCTGAAAACCTTTTCTGTTATGGTCCAAATGGTAAATATTTCAAACTTTTTAAGGGCCATAGGGTCTCTATCACAGCTACTCAGGCTGGCTGTTGTAGCCGGAAAGTGGCCACAGACAATCCATTAAAGAGTGGGCTGGGCTGGGTGTGGTGGCACACACCTGTAATCCCAGCACTTTGGGAGGCCGAGGCAGGTGGATCACGAGGTCAGCAGATCAAGACCATCCTGCCTAACATGGTGAAACCCCATCTCTACTAAAAATACAAAAAATTAGCTGGTGTGGTGGTGTGCACCTGTAGTCCCAGCTACTCAGGAGGCTGAGGCAGGAGAATAACAAACCGGGGAGGCCGAGGTTGCAGTTAAGTGAGATTGCGCCACTGCACTCCACCCTGAGCGACAGAGCGAGACTCTGTCTTCAAAAAAAAAAAAAAGAGTGGGCTGATGAGTGACTTTGTTCCACTCAAGCTGTATTTTCAAAACAGCATCTGACTAGATTTGGCCCATGAGCCATAGTTTGCTGACCCCTGTTTTAAACTTCTAAATTTATAGGAATAGAATACTAATTTTATTAGACTTATGGAGAACAAAAATAATATTCATCTATGTGTGAAATAAAAAGAAATGAATAGAATTAGTTTAGTTGTTAATTGAGTAGGCTGATTACAAAGTAGATTCAGTTTAATAAAAGAAATTCAGGGAAAAACATTTATCTGCACAAAAAAGGAAGAAAGCTTAAGTGTCTTTTCATTACTTGCAAATGACGATTACAGGTTAAGAAATGTTTTAGACAGTTTATCTGGGGCACACTATTAGATAACATGTAGTCTGAAAATTGCCTAACGTGGCAAGTGGAGCGTTCTGATTAAGCTTATGTACTTACATCCCAGGTTCTCTGATGCTTGGGAAATGTGCAGGATTCTGAATGATGATGAGGCTGCCTGGAATGAGTTGGCCAGAGCTTGTCTACATCACATGGAAGTGGAGTTTGCAATCCGTGTTTATCGGAGAATTGGAAATGTTGGCATGGTGATGTCCTTGGAACAAATAAAGGTAAACTGCATGTTATAGAGTTATCAAGTAAGTTAAGATTTAAATGCTATTTTAAGTTAAATGCAGTCTAAACTTTTTCCGTTTAATCTTACCTAACTCTTAAACAAGTGAATCAATAGAATATTACCACTTCTAATGATCAAAGTCCTTAAAAAAAAAAAGGTTAAACTCTTACATTTTTTTCTCATCAAAATTGCTTTTATTTGTAGGGAATAGAGGACTACAATCTTTTGGCAGGACACCTTGCCATGTTTACCAACGATTATAACCTGGCTCAGGACCTGTACCTTGCATCCAGCTGTCCTATTGCTGCCCTGGAGGTATGGCAGCAAATAAGAATGGAAATTGTGTAAGAGGTATCCAGTGGGGAAATGGGGGGGGAAAAATGGAGCCTGGCGCAGTGGCTCACGCCTCTAATCCCAGCACTTTGGGAGGCCAAGGTGGGTGGATCACCTGAGGTCAGAAGTTTGAGACCAGCTGACCAATATGATGAAACCTCATCTCAACTAAAAATACAAAAATTAGCCGGACGTGGTGGCATGTGCCTGTAATCCCAGCTACTCAGGAGGGTGAGACAGGAGAACTGCTTGAACCTGGGAGGTAGAGGTTGCAGTGAGCCTGTAATCACAGCTACTTGGAGGCTGGGGATGGAGAATCGCTTGAACCTGAAGATTGCACCACTGCACTCCAGCCTGGGTGACAGAGGGAGACTCTGTCTCAAAAAAAAAAAAAAAAAAGGGTGGCCGGGCGCGGTGGCTCAAGCCTGTAATCCTAGCACTTTGGGAGGCCGAGACGGGCGGATCACGAGGTCAGGAGATCGAGACCATCCTGGCTAACATGGTGAAACCCCGTCTTTACTAAAAAATACAAAAAACTAGCCGGGCGAGGTGGCGGGCGCCTGTAGTCCCAGCTACTCGGGAGGCTGAGGCAGGAGAATGGCGTAAACCTGGGAGGCGGAGCTTGCAGTGAGCTGAGATCCGGCCACTGCACTCCAGCCCGGGCGACACAGCAAGACTCCATCTCAAAAAAAAAAAAAAAAAAAGGAAAGAACATAAGAACATAAGAATATGCAAAGGAGGATCACCCCTTCTATATAATTAAAATTTCTCAGCACAGACATTATATGCCTTCCCCCTCCTAGAATTCAAACATGTCAGTTTAAGAACCCCTGAGTACTTATTAATTATAATATTTTTCATTAAAATCATAATTCAAAAATATGTCTATTCTGCATTTTGTGGAGGCATAAAATGCATGGTATTACAACATTACTAATTGAAATCTAAGTGTGTCCGAAGAGAACAGATTGTGTAAATTACAAAAACATATACAAGGAAAAATATCATCATATATTGAGTGCTTACGTGGGCCAGGGACTTTTCTAAGCACTTGACATGTATTAACTCATTAAACCCTCACAACAATCCTATGAGATAGGATTGGTTTTTTCTCCGTTTTCCAGATGGGAAAACCGAGGCACATTTATCCTTATTGTGTGAAATTCTGTTGTGTATTAAGAGGTGAGCTAAGGACTAGTGTACCATCACTGGTTTCCCAGAGGTAAGCATTGCAGGAGAGGGCCTAGAGCAGGATGAAGGGCCTAGTTAGTTCAAGGGCAGGGAAGAAGGGAAGCGTGGCCATATCGACTTGCAGTGAGGAGCGCAGACTTCACAGTCAGACATGTCTGGGTTCAAATTCCAGCTCTGTGTAAGCGTGGACATGTTATCTAACCTTTCTGAGTCCTAGATCCTATTTCTTTAAAGTAGGAAGAATAATATCTAGCTCACAGGATATTTGTAAAGATTTAAAAATGAGAATGAGATCTTTTAGCACAGTACATGATCAATAGTAAAGACATATCATTAGCTGTTGTAATCATTAATATTATTTCACCTAAAACTTTCATTTCTACAACTATGTAAAAGAGGTTGTTTTGGAAGCATTTTTTATTAATTTTACAGCTTTCCTTTTACAAATCATTCTATAGCAAATTTTCATTTTTAAATTTTAAGTGAACTAAATTAACTTTAAGAAAAATGTAGGTAATTTTACAGTGTTATTTAAGATAATTGGGACACCCTGAGAAGTTTTCAAAACTTGGATTAGTACTCACTGAAATGGGAATATGGCTGCGATGACTGAGGGGAAAGATGTCATCTCAACTCTTCTGCATTTAACTGTGGGCACTGGTCATGTGCTGCTAGACTTGGAAAGAATTTGAGGTAATGGATTGATAATGGAGAGGGGTGATTACTCTTTAACCTCAGTTTGAAAGCTGATGAGTTAACCAGGTGAAAAGTTCAGAGGCAGAGCCCTGCTGCCCAGCTCCGTCATGCACCAGTTGTGTAACCTTATGTACAGAGGAGCCTCTCTGCCTCAGTTTCTGGATCTCTGAAATGGATACAAGAAAGTGTTAATATGTTGCAAAGGGTAGTCGTGAAAGATAAATAAGCTAATCCCCTAGAACAGTATCTGGCAGATAATGACACTTGAAAAATGTTAGCTATTATTGTTTGGAAAGTATGAATAAAGTGAGGAATGAACTTTGAAAGATTCTTTAATGATTAGTTTATATTTACAATTATGTACCAGGCAGAGATAAAAGACCACAGGAACTAGGAAGAAAGATATATTTACATTTTAGTTACATTTGCTATTACTCGTGTTGTGATATAGCTTCAGATTTTCTGAGAAAAACACACCAATTCCTATAGCAAAGTGTTCTCAACTTTTTAAAATCACTACCTTCTAAAAATAAAAATTAACTTTAATTGATTACATTAATTTAATTTGATTACTCCCTGCTGAGAAAAATTAAATACTAAGGACTAAGATTTTGTAAGATAAGATTGAGTTTTGGAGGGCCACAAACCATTGTAATAGCTAAGATTTTTTTGCCCCTCCAAGAATCAGTTTTTGCCTTCTTCAGGGCTCTGTCAACCCTATTGAGAATGCATGCTATATTAATATATTATCATTGTAAAGATCAAGTTTCATTATTTAAACAAAAAGGTTTTGTAATTAGTTTTATTAAAACTAGCTCTTGGTGATAACTTTGCAAAATAATTTTGCTCATTTAAAGTTAAGGTCTTTCTCTTCTTAACAGATGAGAAGGGATTTACAGCATTGGGACAGTGCTCTACAACTGGCAAAGCGTTTGGCCCCAGACCAGATTCCTTTTATATCAAAAGAATATGCTATTCAGCTTGAATTCGCGTAAGTCTTTGTTTTTATACATTTCAGTCAGTAGCCAATGACTGCAAATATCTTTAGTTCGAAACTTCCATTAATGATAAGGCCCTCCATTGATTTAATAATTTTTTTAGAGAAAAAATACTATATTAATTATATATCTGAAAAATGTTTTTTCTAATGATGTCTTATCCATGCATTATCCACTTTAAGTTTTCAGCATCAAAATCTAAGTCTGGATCTAAGCTGTTTCTGCATTTAGAATCTAAATGTTATTATTATCATTTTATTACTATTTTTAATAGAGACCGGATCTCTCTGTGTTACCCGGGCTGGAGTGCTGTGGTATGATCATAGCTCACCGCAGCCTTGAACTCCTGTGCTCAAGTGATCCTCCCATCTCAGCCTCCTCAGTAGCTGGGACTATAGGCACACATCACAATGCCTGGCTAATTTTTAAATTTTTTTTAATTTTTAGAGAGACAGGGTCTCACCATCTTGACCAGGCTGGTCTCCTGAGCTCAAGTGATCCTCCCAACTCAGCCTCCTAAAGTGCTAGGATTATAAGCGTGAGCCACTGTGCCCAGCCTAAATATTATTTTTAATCACATGTGGCCATCAACAACTATGCATAGCATCACACTGCTTTTCCTAACTTATGTTCATGGTTCTGACCTCCTTTAACACTTTGAGGATTTGCTCTGTAATTTCAAACCATAGTGAAAAACACCAAGGTTTGGTCTACATTTTCTATTTGCTTAGAATTATAGTTTTTTTCTAACAAAAGTAGACAAATGGGACTTAAACTAAAAAGCTTCTGCACAGCAAAAGAAACAATCAGCAGAGCAAATAGACAACCAACAGAATGGGAAAAAGTATTTGCAAACTATGCATCCAATAGCAAGCGAATATCCAGAATCTGCAAGGAACTCAAACAACTCAACAAGAAGAAAACAAATAACCTCATTAAAAAGTGGGCAAAGGACATAAATAGACATTTTTCAAAAGAAGACATATAAGCAACCAATAAAAATATGAAAAAATGTTCAATATCATTAATCATCAGAGAAATGCAAATTAAAACCACAATGAAATACCATCTTACACCAGTCAGAATAGCTATTATTAAAAAATCTAAAAATAATAGATGTTGGTAAGGATGTGGAGAAAAGGGAATGCTTATATACTGTTGATAGGAATGTAAATTAATAGAACCTTTATGGTAAACAGTATGGAGATTTCTCAAAGAACTAAAACTAGAACTACCATTCAACCCAGCAATCTCACTACTGAGTGTATACCCAAAGGGAAAGAAATCATTACATCAAAAAGATACCTGCACTCATATGTTTATTGCAACGCTATTCATAATAGCAAAGGTAAGGAATCAACCTAAGTGTCCATCAGTAGAGTATGGAGAAAGGAAATGTGTACACACACACACAGACACACACACACACCACAGAATACTACTTAGCCATAAAAAAAGAATGAATTGTGTCTTTTGCAGTAACATGGATGGAACTGGAGGCCAAAGGGATGTAACTCAGAAAATCAAATACTGCATGTTTTCCTTCATAAGTGGGAGCTCAACCATGGGTACACAAGGACATACAGAGAGGAATAATAGACACTGAAGACTCCAAAAGGTGGGAGGGTGGATGAGGGTTGAAAAATTACCCACTGGGTGCATTTTTCACTATTCAGGTATGGGTACACTAACAGTCCAGACTTCACCAGTACCCAATATATGCACACAAAGACCTACACTTGTACTTCACAGATACATACATTTTTTTAACTAAATGATTTTTTTAATTATAGTTTTTTGAGTTTCATGT
Source organism: Mandrillus leucophaeus (assembly GCF_000951045.1). Classification (NCBI taxonomy): domain Eukaryota; kingdom Metazoa; phylum Chordata; class Mammalia; order Primates; family Cercopithecidae; genus Mandrillus; species Mandrillus leucophaeus. Next base: position 2,021,152 of record NW_012102599.1, read on the forward strand.
GTATGAAAATTAGACAATTGGTATTGCAATTCAAGCCAAAAGCTCTTCCCAGGAGGATATTGAGGGCTTGAGTAATAGTCCTTCATGATGCATGAATAGGAGTCACAAATCTCTCTTGCCTTTGGAAATTCCATAATCTATTCTGAGAAATTTAGAATTTTCTAGTGCTCTTAATTGCTAGACCCTCTTAATTGTCAATAGTCTTAATTGACAGACTATACATTTTTATTGCAGCGTTGCATCGAAGTGTAATTTTAGAGGCATTTAGGATCCAGTTTTAAGTTAACATTCAGCCATGGTTGGTGCTACCAATGTAAATATCTGCAGAGAAAATAAATGAATAATTCATTTGCAAATATAAGTTTGTACATGTATGTGTAATGACAACCAGACATTTTGACATTTATTATAATACATTCCAACATTCAAAAATATTAAAATATGGAAAAAGATTAGTCTTTAAACAAAGAAAATATAGTTATAACATTTGATTTTTTTCTAAAAGCATTTCATATAGTTCTACTTTACTGTCATAGAGACTTTGGATTCATTGAGAATACTGACACATAAATTCATGTTGTAGGAGTTACTCTATCAAAAAGTACTCTGTACCAGGCATGGTGGCTCATGCCTATAATCCTAGCTCTTTGAGAGGCCAAGGAAGGAAGACTGCTTGAGCTCAGGAGTGTGAGACCAGCCTTGGCAACATAATGAGAACTTGTCTCTACAAAGAAAAAAAAAAAGCCAAGCCTGGGCTCACGTGACTGCAGTCCCAGCTGCTGGAGAAGCTAAGGTGGGAGGATCACTTGAGCCCAGAACGTTGAGGCTGCTGTGAGCTGTGATCACGCCACTATACACCAGCCTAGGCAGTGGAGCAAGACCCTGTTTCAAAAAAAGAAAAAGAAGTACTCTTTCATTTCTAAACATGGTATCTTCTTTCAAGTTTTCTGTTCTACAGATTAAAAACATTTTAGAGATTTTATTTCTTCTTAATCAATCTCATGAAGTTTGCCACATTTCTGTTCCTTATAAATGCATATACCAAAAAGTGCACGTTGGAATCTTTGTACGTAACACAAGAGACAGGGCCCCGGTCCCCTGGCCCTCCACCTGCATCCTGAGGATGACTGAGTCTTAGAATATAAAACTTCTGTGCTAAGGAGGAAAGATGATCCACCGTGTCCTGTTGGAGTACAGACACCCCAGTAAGCCGTTGGACCATCCAGAACACTTCGATTTTTCACTTCCTTCAGGAAAATTTGAAGTGTTGTAACAAATTCTCAAACATGTCTCATGGTCAGATGAACTGAAGTCAGTTGAAAGCCTGCGTGTTGTCGTTTCTAACCCTTTCTGCTCACCACTTGACTGTGAAGCCACCGATTCTCAAAGCTTTCACTGATATTTGTATGCAGATCTTCAGACCCTAGTGTACACACACTCTAGCCCCCAACAGTCTGAAGGAATTTCCTTGTGATAATGGGAACTAACTTAAGTATAGTTCATTGTCATCAAATACCTGAATAGCCACCAGCTACTGACTTTGACACCTAAGACCCTAGGCCTGTGTTCAATTTCAACCGTCTGTTTCATTGTGCATCCAAGACCTTGATTAGGTCAAAGCAGGGCCAGTCTATCAGGTCTAGGTGAGATTTAACTTACTAAAGTCTGGGATTAAACTAATGAGCTAGTTCCATATGAGAGCTTTAAAATAAAATAGTAAATAATCCAGTGAGCTAAAATAACAAAAAATAAAGTGAGAGTTCCAAAGTATTAATTTAGCTTGCCCAAGGAAAACCTCAGGCTCCTGTGGGAGGAACTGTCAACTCAATGGATTACATCAGCTGAGCTAGGGATATCTCCTGAGGATGTCTCTTCTCTATTCTCAGGAAAAATCCCTAGCTTGGTTGATGTAATCAGGTCCGTATTGGAAATTTCCATTTAGGAATATTGCTGACTGTGGAGTCCTGGGCTGAACAAAAGAAAGTTCTCAACCGCAGAACAGCTCCTTTTCCAAAAATGTCCTTCTACATTAATAGATGAGGAAAGTGAATGAGGCTTAGAGAGGTTTAGTAACTTGTCTAAGCTGATAAAGTAGTGATAAGGTAGATCTCAAATCATGCCATTTCAGAGCTGATTAATTTATTCTGGAGAAGATGGTTTCTTAGAGGAAGATAGATCCCAAAAAGTATCTTAGGCAAATCACTGATTCATTCTATCCCAAACAATGAAAATAAGTTGAAATAATAAAAGTCTTCTGTATATGCAGATCCATGTTAGCATCAGTCACAGGAAGGGATTATTATTATTATTATTATTATTATTATTATTATTTGAGATGGAGTCTTGCTCTGTCACCCAGGCTGGAGTACAGTGGCGCAATCTCAGCTCACTACAACCTCCGCCTCCTGCGTTCAAGCAATTCTCCTGCCTCAGCCTCACGAGTAGCTGGGATTACAGGCACATGCCACCACACGCAGCTAATTTTTGTATTTTTAGTAGAGACAGGGTTTCACCACATTGGTCAGGCTGGTCTTGAACTCCTGACCTCATGATCCGTGTGCCTTGGCCTCCCAAAGTGCTGGGATTACAGGCATAAGCCACCGTGCCTGGCCCAGGAATATTATTTATATTATGTATATTAATACTTTTTCTCGGTGTAAGAACCAGGGCCCTCAGCACTATAATCCCCAATGTATTCCTCCACTTCTACCCTTTAATAAATTGATGGCCCTCTAGATTCCCTCAATATATATTCTTGTAAATACTGGGCTTTTGGTAAAAAAAAAAAAAAAAAAAAAGTGTTTTATCGTCACGTGATTGTCATTTAGTGCCCCAAAGGAAATAATTAACCAAAAGTAGCCAATAAAAGTAATGTAGCTTCTTATCAGAAAAAATAGCTAATACATGCTAGGCTTAACACTTAGGTGATGGGTTGATAGGTACAGCAAACCACCATGGCACATGTTTACCTATGTAACAAACCTGCACATCCTTCACATGTACCCTGGAATTTAAAAAGAAAATTAATGTAGCTCCTCAAAATGCCTAGCATACCACACAGTAAGTACCTTACAGTATAGCATAACCCAGCTTAATAATTACTTTTAAGATTACTTGTAAGATAATGACATACTGCACTTTGAAAGAATGCATCTGTAGTGTTCCACATCTTTTGTGAGCTTAAGCAACTCAATGACAAAGATTATCCTTTAAATCCTGTATTTGTAAATTGATCTACTACTCCCCAGTGGTGGCTCATGCCTGTAATTCTAGCACTTTGGGAGGCCGAGGTGGTAGATCATTTGAGCCCAGGAGTTCAAGACCAGCCTTGGCAACATGGTGAGACCTTGTCCCTACAAATTTTTTTTTTTTTTTTAATTTGCCAGGCATGGTGGCACATGCCTGTAGTCTCAACTACTCAGGAAGCTGAGGCTGGAAGATCACTTGAGCCAGTGAGGTGTCGGGGCTACAGTGAGCTGTGATTGTGCCACTGCACTCCAGCCTGGGCAACAGAGTAAGACCCTGTCTCTAAAAAAAAGAAAAAAAAAAAGGAAAAAGTCTATGTAAATAAAATTCTAAAATAAATATTAAAAGTCACTCTTTTTTTTTTCAGGGGTGATTATGTAAATGCTTTGGCTCATTATGAGAAAGGAATAACAGGTGATAATAAGGTAACCTTGGATAAAGATAAGATATGCCTAATTATCTTTGGGTTCATTTTCAGTTTCATTTTTAAAAATCATGGTCTTATTTGTATTATATTTCATATCTAGCAGGTGAGCCTTTTCTTTGGTTTACTAACAACCTTGCAAGGAAATAGTTAAATCATTTTAAAACACTTCAGGCTCTTAAAATCTGACGAAGACAGTATTTTTATCAGTCTGATAAGTTTTACATTCTTAATATAAGTCTAAGTAAAGTTGGAAATAAGATTTTTATCCTTTCTTACCTACAGGCTATGATTTTCATAAGGTTTTTCCTTTTGCTCTTTTTAAAAGTTTCAGTAGGCCAGGCGCGGTGGCTCGCACCTGTAATCCCAGCACTTTGGGAGGCCGAGGCGGGTGGATCACCTGAGGTCAGGAGTTCAAGACCAGCCTGGCCAACATGGTGAAACCTGAAGTTTGCCACATTTCTGTTCCTTATAAATGCATATACCAAAAAGTGCACGTTGGAATCTTTGTACGTAACACAAGAGACAGGGCCCCGGTCCCCTGGCCCTCCACCTGCATCCTGAGGATGACTGAGTCTTAGAATATAAAACTTCTGTGCTAAGGAGGAAAGATGATCCACCGTGTCCTGTTGGAGTACAGACACCCCAGTAAGCCGTTGGACCATCCAGAACACTTCGATTTTTCACTTCCTTCAGGAAAATTTGAAGTGTTGTAACAAATTCTCAAACATGTCTCATGGTCAGATGAACTGAAGTCAGTTGAAAGCCTGCGTGTTGTCGTTTCTAACCCTTTCTGCTCACCACTTGACTGTGAAGCCACCGATTCTCAAAGCTTTCACTGATATTTGTATGCAGATCTTCAGACCCTAGTGTACACACACTCTAGCCCCCAACAGTCTGAAGGAATTTCCTTGTGATAATGGGAACTAACTTAAGTATAGTTCATTGTCATCAAATACCTGAATAGCCACCAGCTACTGACTTTGACACCTAAGACCCTAGGCCTGTGTTCAATTTCAACCGTCTGTTTCATTGTGCATCCAAGACCTTGATTAGGTCAAAGCAGGGCCAGTCTATCAGGTCTAGGTGAGATTTAACTTACTAAAGTCTGGGATTAAACTAATGAGCTAGTTCCATATGAGAGCTTTAAAATAAAATAGTAAATAATCCAGTGAGCTAAAATAACAAAAAATAAAGTGAGAGTTCCAAAGTATTAATTTAGCTTGCCCAAGGAAAACCTCAGGCTCCTGTGGGAGGAACTGTCAACTCAATGGATTACATCAGCTGAGCTAGGGATATCTCCTGAGGATGTCTCTTCTCTATTCTCAGGAAAAATCCCTAGCTTGGTTGATGTAATCAGGTCCGTATTGGAAATTTCCATTTAGGAATATTGCTGACTGTGGAGTCCTGGGCTGAACAAAAGAAAGTTCTCAACCGCAGAACAGCTCCTTTTCCAAAAATGTCCTTCTACATTAATAGATGAGGAAAGTGAATGAGGCTTAGAGAGGTTTAGTAACTTGTCTAAGCTGATAAAGTAGTGATAAGGTAGATCTCAAATCATGCCATTTCAGAGCTGATTAATTTATTCTGGAGAAGATGGTTTCTTAGAGGAAGATAGATCCCAAAAAGTATCTTAGGCAAATCACTGATTCATTCTATCCCAAACAATGAAAATAAGTTGAAATAATAAAAGTCTTCTGTATATGCAGATCCATGTTAGCATCAGTCACAGGAAGGGATTATTATTATTATTATTATTATTATTATTATTATTTGAGATGGAGTCTTGCTCTGTCACCCAGGCTGGAGTACAGTGGCGCAATCTCAGCTCACTACAACCTCCGCCTCCTGCGTTCAAGCAATTCTCCTGCCTCAGCCTCACGAGTAGCTGGGATTACAGGCACATGCCACCACACGCAGCTAATTTTTGTATTTTTAGTAGAGACAGGGTTTCACCACATTGGTCAGGCTGGTCTTGAACTCCTGACCTCATGATCCGTGTGCCTTGGCCTCCCAAAGTGCTGGGATTACAGGCATAAGCCACCGTGCCTGGCCCAGGAATATTATTTATATTATGTATATTAATACTTTTTCTCGGTGTAAGAACCAGGGCCCTCAGCACTATAATCCCCAATGTATTCCTCCACTTCTACCCTTTAATAAATTGATGGCCCTCTAGATTCCCTCAATATATATTCTTGTAAATACTGGGCTTTTGGTAAAAAAAAAAAAAAAAAAAAAGTGTTTTATCGTCACGTGATTGTCATTTAGTGCCCCAAAGGAAATAATTAACCAAAAGTAGCCAATAAAAGTAATGTAGCTTCTTATCAGAAAAAATAGCTAATACATGCTAGGCTTAACACTTAGGTGATGGGTTGATAGGTACAGCAAACCACCATGGCACATGTTTACCTATGTAACAAACCTGCACATCCTTCACATGTACCCTGGAATTTAAAAAGAAAATTAATGTAGCTCCTCAAAATGCCTAGCATACCACACAGTAAGTACCTTACAGTATAGCATAACCCAGCTTAATAATTACTTTTAAGATTACTTGTAAGATAATGACATACTGCACTTTGAAAGAATGCATCTGTAGTGTTCCACATCTTTTGTGAGCTTAAGCAACTCAATGACAAAGATTATCCTTTAAATCCTGTATTTGTAAATTGATCTACTACTCCCCAGTGGTGGCTCATGCCTGTAATTCTAGCACTTTGGGAGGCCGAGGTGGTAGATCATTTGAGCCCAGGAGTTCAAGACCAGCCTTGGCAACATGGTGAGACCTTGTCCCTACAAATTTTTTTTTTTTTTTTAATTTGCCAGGCATGGTGGCACATGCCTGTAGTCTCAACTACTCAGGAAGCTGAGGCTGGAAGATCACTTGAGCCAGTGAGGTGTCGGGGCTACAGTGAGCTGTGATTGTGCCACTGCACTCCAGCCTGGGCAACAGAGTAAGACCCTGTCTCTAAAAAAAAGAAAAAAAAAAAAGGAAAAAGTCTATGTAAATAAAATTCTAAAATAAATATTAAAAGTCACTCTTTTTTTTTTCAGGGGTGATTATGTAAATGCTTTGGCTCATTATGAGAAAGGAATAACAGGTGATAATAAGGTAACCTTGGATAAAGATAAGATATGCCTAATTATCTTTGGGTTCATTTTCAGTTTCATTTTTAAAAATCATGGTCTTATTTGTATTATATTTCATATCTAGCAGGTGAGCCTTTTCTTTGGTTTACTAACAACCTTGCAAGGAAATAGTTAAATCATTTTAAAACACTTCAGGCTCTTAAAATCTGACGAAGACAGTATTTTTATCAGTCTGATAAGTTTTACATTCTTAATATAAGTCTAAGTAAAGTTGGAAATAAGATTTTTATCCTTTCTTACCTACAGGCTATGATTTTCATAAGGTTTTTCCTTTTGCTCTTTTTAAAAGTTTCAGTAGGCCAGGCGCGGTGGCTCGCACCTGTAATCCCAGCACTTTGGGAGGCCAAGGCGGGCAGATCACGAGGTCAGGAGTTCAAGACCAGCCCGGCCAATATGGGGAAACCCCGTCTGTACTAAAAAAAAAAATACAAAACTTAGCCAGGCATGGTGGCACACGCGTGTAGTCCCAGCTACTTGGGAGGCTGAGGAAGAAGAATCACTTGAACCCAGAAAGTGGAGGTTGCAGTGAGCCAAGATCGTGCCACTGCACTACAGCCTGGGTGACAGAGTGAGACTCCATCTCAAAGGAAAAAAAAAAAAAGTTTCAGTAACCATTTTGAAAGTGAATTCCCAATCCATAAAACTTTGTTCTGCCGTTTCTGTCTCATACTGTATCTTTCAAGATGACCCTGGAAAGCATGACCCACTATGCTACCTCTTTTTCCCATCCCAGAATTCTAGCTTAAAAAGCTAAGATTTATAATAATAATTACTGTTTTTAAGTTAGGTGATGTCTTGTGAAGGTTGAAAATCTTTTGACTTTCCGTTTTATATATAGCATTTTTATTACAAAAGTAATGCAACCTCATGATAGCTAATTTGAAAAATCACCAAAATATGTTAACATGAAAAGTGAGTCCAGGCCAGTCTGGCCAATGTGGCAAAACCCCATCTCTTCTAAAAATACAAAAATTAGCAGCCATGGTGATGGACGCCTGTAATCCCCAGCTACTCGAGAGGCTGAGGCAGAAAGAATCGCTTGAACCCAGGAGGTGGAGGTTGCAGTCAGCCGAGATCGTGCCATTGCACCCCAACCTGGACAACACAGTGAGACTCTGTCTCAAAAAAAAAAAAAAAAGTGGGTCCAGGACTGGGCACAGTGGCTCATGCTGGTAATCCCAGCACTTTGGGAGGCTGAGGCCAGTGGATCACTTTAGATCAGGAGACCAGCCTGGCCAACATGGTTAAACCCTGTGTCTACTAAAAATACAAAATTAGTCAGGTGTGGTAGCACACACCTGTAATCCCAACTACTCGGGTAACTGAGGCAGGAGAATCACTTGAATCGGGAAGCAGAGGTTGCAGTGAGCTGAGATCACACCATTGCACTCTAGCCTGGGCAACAAGAGGGAAACTCCGTCTCAAAAAAAAAAAAAGTAAAAAAGAAAAGTGAGTCTAACTAATGCTTGACACCCAGGAGGTCAAGACCAGCCTGGACAACAAAACAAGACCCCCATAATCTACAAATTCATTTGTTTATTTTTCTTTTGGAGACGGTCTTTCACTGTGTCATCCAGGCTGGAGTGCAGTGGTGCGATCCTGGCTAACTGCAACCTTTACCTCCTGGGTTCAAGTGATTCTCGTACCTCAGCCTCCCGAATAGCTGGGATTACAGGCATGTGCCACCATGATTGACTAATTTTTGTATTTTTGATAGAGACAGAGTTTTGCCATGTTAGCCAGGCTGGTCTTGAACTCCTGGCCTCAAGTGATCTGCCCACCTCGGCCTCCCAAAGTGCTGGGATAACAGGCTTGAGCCACCGTGCCCGGCCCATCTCTACAAATTTAAAAATAAAAAATTAGCTGGGTATGGTAGCATTGCATCACTGCACTCCAGCCTAGGCAGTAGAATGAGACCCAGTCTCTTTAAAAAAACAACAACTTTTTTAAATTAAAAAATAAAAATTAAAAAATTAAATTCATTTTTTAAAATCACTACAATGAATATTCTACTTAGTACATGTATCTTTAGCTACCTATGATAGTATTTCTGAAGAATATTCTCCTATAAGTTAGATTTCTAGGTTACAAAGTGTACTATTCATTTTTGACATGGCTAAACTGCTGTTCAAAAGAAATTGTAGTGGTTCACACACACTCCATGTATGATAGTGCCCCCTTCATTCTCAGCAAAACTGAATGTTATCAGCTGTTTTATCTCTACCAATTCTGTAAGCAAATAAAGATATTTTATTTTATGTACATTTGATTATTGGTGAAGTTGAGCATGTTTTTATTTATTGGCCAATTGTATTTTGTTTCCACTTGTATTTTTTAATGAATTGTCTGATCATGTCCTTTGCTCATTTATCTCTTAGGTTTTTGACATTTTCTTTGTCTGGCTACATCAATTTTAGTTCATTCTTTATCTGCACCATCAAATACAGTAACCACTAGCCACATGTGTCTACTTAAATTATTTAAAGTTAAATAAAATTTAAAATTCAATTCCTCTGTTACACTAGCCGTATTTCAAATGCCCAGTAGCTACCATATTGGACAGGGCAGATATAGAACATTTCTCTCATCACAGAAAATTTTACTAGACATGCTGCTTTAGATAAAATATAATCTGACATTATATCTTACTAGTAGAGATTAGTTATTTGGTGAGTTCTTTAGCTGTCTTTGGTATCTTTAATGAATTTAACAATTACTAAAGAAATGAAGTTTTTATGTTTAATCATGCCTCATAGAGAAATCTGCAATTTGATAAATGGTTTTCTTCTTAATTTTATTCATAGCATTTATGCTATATAGCCAGTATATTACTTCTTATATAAAATTTTATATCAAAAAGACATATGAGGGTGGCCGGGCACGGTGGCTCATGCCTGTAATCCCAGCATTTTGGAAGGCCAAGGCAGGCAGATCACGAGGTCAGGAGATCAAGACCATCCTGGCTAACACGGTGAAACCCTGTCTCTACTAAAAAATACAAAAAATTAGCCAGGCGTGGTCGTGGGCACCTGTAGTCCCAGTTACTCGGGAGGCTGAGGCAGGAGAATGGCTTGAACCCAGGAGGCGGAGCTTGCTGTGAGCAGAGATCACGCCACTGCACTCCAGCCTGGGCAACAGAGCGAGACTCCGTCTCAAAAAAAAAAGAAAAAGAAAAGAAGGTCAAGACATATGAGGGATAGTAAAAATTTGGTCTTAAGCGTGAAGTTGATCTAGGCTTTCACAGAACAAAATATAATTTTGTAATAGCTGGTTTTTTTTAAAAAAAGACCCAAGTGTTATTTTAAAATCATGAGACTTCCCTGAAAAGATAAAAGTAAACCATAACCTTTGGACTCATTTTAGAGTTAAATTCATTGTTCTTTCTTAAACACATGGTGTTAAGTTAGAATCTGATTTGTTAGTATTTGCCTTGTGATTGCAGGAACATGATGAAGCTTGTCTGGCTGGAGTGGCCCAGATGTCCATAAGAATGGGAGACATACGTCGAGGGGTTAACCAAGCCCTCAAGCATCCCAGCAGGGTCCTTAAAAGAGACTGTGGAGCCATATTGGAGAATATGAAGGTCCTCTTTTGTCTGCATCAATATTCATATGATCTTTTGTACATAATAACTTAGTATTTTAATAATCCTGTCTTATTTTAGCAATTTTCAGAAGCAGCCCAGCTGTATGAAAAAGGTCTCTACTATGACAAAGCAGCATCTGTTTACATCCGCTCTAAGAACTGGTAAGAGCTGCCTGCGGTTTGTTTCTGAACAGGATTGGAAATGAATGTGCCTCTGGGGTCTCCCCACTTGCCTCCTTGCCATGCTTTCTCACTGTCCATTCTGTTCCCCTATCTAGACCTGCCCTTCATCTCTTTTGTTCTCCTTAGATAAGTTCATATTAATAGTTCTTTTTCCAAAGAATAGCACATTCTCCTGGTTTGGTGTGGAGAAATCCTTAGTAGGAAAAAACAAAAACCCCCTTGTCCTAACAGAGTTAATGGACTAACCATTTTCCTACCCTTGGGGGTGGGAGTGGAGTGGGTGTTAGGAGAAACAGCAATTAAATCAGCTTTTACCCATAGGAGCCAAGATTTTCTTTTTTTTTTTTTTTTTCTTTTTTTTTTTTTTTTGTTTTCTTTTTCTTTTTCTTTTTTTTTTTTTTTTTTTTTGAGACAGAGTCTCGCTCTGTTGCTCAGGCTGGAGCGCAGTGGCACGATCTCAGCTCACTGCAACCTCCACCTCCTGGGTTCTAGCAATTCTCTGCCTCAGCCTCCTGAGTAGCTGGGATTACAGACATGCCGCCACTATGCTTGGCTAATTTTTGTACTTTATTTTTCTAATAGAGACAGGATTTCACCATGTTGTCCAGGCTGGTCTTGAACCCCTGAACTCAGGTGATCTGCCCGCCTCACCCTCCCAAAGTGCTGGGATTACAGGCCACTGCATCCCGCCAGGAACCAAGATTTTTGAAAGATAGTAATAACTGTTTTTTGCATCCTAAAACCTAACATTTGGTTATAGCAGGCTACTTTTGGAGTGAACATGGTACTCATATTGTTCTCCTGGACCTACTTTTCCAGGGCAAAAGTTGGTGATCTTCTGCCCCACGTTTCTTCTCCTAAGATCCATTTGCAGTATGCCAAAGCCAAGGAAGCAGATGGAAGGTTTGTACACTTTCTCAAATTTATACCGATTTAAAGTAATATAAGCTTTACAAATTAACCATTGATATTTGCAACCCTGTAAGAAAGGCAAAGTAGAGAAAGACAGAAAACACCTTTATTTAATCCTTTGTTGGCCTGAAGTGCCAGACTATTAAAATCCTCCTGTACCTCATATATCTCAGTGTTTCCTTTATATACTCGAATATAGACTAATATCTCTTTTTATTTGAGGGTTTTATAGTGGAAGTTGAAATTTTGATATAATATGGCATGAAAATAAAGTGATTGTTATTTTATTAAGGAGGATTATTATTGTATAAATCACAGATGCAGGGGGAAAAAAAAGTGAAGAAACATGAATTCCACACATACAGCTGCTTGCTGAAGCCACATAGGGCTGCTTGTTTAAGCTTGTTTAAGCTGCTTAACTATCCATTGCTATATTTTAACTGTATTTAAAAATTTATAACTCTATTGTAATACAGTTAAAATATAGCAATGGATAGTTAATATCCTAAACATACAAAGATCTCCCACTACTTAATACAAGAAACTCAAAGACACTAATAGGAAAATGGGCTAAAGACAAGAACACAAGTGCCAGAGGAGGAAATACAATTATGAAATTGCATTTGATGTAAACATGAAAAGGTTCTACCTCACTAATAGTAATTAAATTAAGGCAACCTGCCATATTTGGAAATACTTATTTTAAACTAATAACCATGTTGTCAAAATATGCTTATATGTACACAACCAATAGAAATGTAACTTTTGGGCTGGGCATAGTGGCTTACACCTGGAATCCCTGCACTTTGGGAGGCCAAGGCAGGAGGATCACTTGAGGCCAGGAGTTTGAGGACAGCCTGGGCAACAGAGAGAGAGCCCATCTCTACAACAAGTTTAAAAATAAAAAAAAATTTTTTTAAAGAAGTGTAACTTTCTATAGCCTCTGGAAATTAACTTGGAAATATCTACTAAGAAACTTTTAAAGGAGATTTAATACCCTGCACTTTTAGAAAAGTAACCTTAGGAAATAGAGATATATACCGAATGTCTTGTTGAAATGGAGGGAGCTGAGAGCCGGTCAGGAACTGAAGAGGGGTCCTGAGCTCTATCTGGAGGTCAGCACAAAGGTACGAGCTTTGTGACTGAGGATATGTAAAGGTTTTATATATCACCATGAAGCTGTATCTATAATTGTGAAAAAAAATCTACATTTTCTATGTTTTCTATATTACTGTTATAATCTTCGTACTTAAAAGGAAAAAAAAAGTAAAATGTAAAAAAAATATGGCTTTAATTCAGATGGGAAAATATAATTTAATATTGATATTTTACTGTTCATTTATCAAATTCCTAAAAAGAACATTTTAGTGGGATGGTTCCTGGTATTTTTCTGTTAAAGGAAAAAGAAGTTCAGGAAAAATAAGCAGTCACCATCAATAACATGAAAAAGTGTCCTAAACACTTATCAACATTTTCTCCCCAGTTTGACAGTGTTAAAAAAAGTTTATCTGAGCTATGTTTTTACAGATACAAAGAAGCTGTTGTGGCTTATGAGAATGCAAAACAATGGCAAAGTGTAATCCGCATCTATCTGGATCACCTCAATAATCCTGAAAAAGCTGTCAGTATTGTTAGAGAGACCCAGTCTCCGGATGGAGCCAAAATGGTAGCCAGGTAACATAATACATTAATATTTTTGGACTTTCAAAAACTAACCATAAAAGTAAGCCTCCACCTTCTATCATCAAATATATTAATTCAAAAGGAATATTTAGTCTTTATTTTTTTTATCAGGTCTAAGTATTTAAATTCAAAGGCTGTTGTGGTCAGCAGACAAGAGTATGTCTTTCAAGTGTAAGCATATAATATAGAACTGCATGCTGGGTGTGGTGGCTCACACTTGTAATCCCAGCACTTTGGGAGGCCGAGATGGATGGATCACCTGAGATCAGGAGTTCAAGACCAGCCTGGCCAACATGGTGAAACCCCATCTCTACTGAAAATACAAAAAATTAGCTGGGTGTCATGGTGCATGCCTGTAGTTCCAGCTACTTGGGAGGCTGAGGCAGGAAAATCGCTTGAACCCAGGAGGCGGAGGCTGCAGTGAGCCGAGATTGTGCCACTGCACTCCAGCCTGGGTGACAGAGTGAGACTCCATTTCAAAAAAAAAAGAACTGCAATTTATCTAATAAATTTTGATTTTTAAATGGTTTCCCCTGGTTGAAAAATTTTATAAATCACAAACTCATATAAGAGTCTAGCTAATTAAAGAAAGTACTTTGCTTCAGGTTTTTTCTACAGCTTGGTGACTATGGGTCTGCCATCCAGTTTCTTGTCATGTCCAAATGTAACAATGAAGCTTTCACACTGGCTCAGCAGCACAACAAAATGGAAATCTATGCAGATATTATTGGTAAATATCATTTTTTCCCTAGTTCTCTTCAAGATGTTTATCATAAAAACACTTTGTCGCTTATGATCTAATTATCAGATTGGTATACATACAAGAATGCGCTTGGTGTAAATGTTTATCATTTATACATAGACACACTTGTGTCTATGTTATGTGTTGGATTTGAAGATCCCTGCTACTTCAAGGTGAGATGGTATTGTTAAAAAGGACTATTTTAAAAAATTAAGGGTCTTTCTGTGTGAATTCCAAGAGAGGCTAGATTTCCCAAATCCTGCTATTTATCAGCCAGTAGTAAATCAAAGATTTCAAAATAAAGGTGATAGAAAATGCAGGATGATTTTTGAAAATGTAAATATTTTCATTTAAAAATCGAGTTACAAATGATGAAGAGTGATATACCCAAGATGTGTTTTTCAAAGATTTGGACAGTCCAAAGGAGAATTTGATATTCTGGGAATGCCTGCTTAGAGGTTTTCTTCTCATGTTTGCAATTATTTTTAGAAACTACTGAAATAATTTTCAAATTTTCACTTCATGGACCATACGTAATGTTATTTGTGTTTTGTTTTGTTTTATTGTGCTAAAATATATATAACATAAAATTTCCATTTAAAAGTGTACAATTTGGTACATTCATTCACGTTGTTATGTGGCCATCACCACTGTCCATCTCTAAAACTTTTTCATCATCCCAGACTTTCTCTGTACCCATTAAATAATAATTCCCCATTGCCCTCTTTTCCCTAGACCCTGGTAAGCACGATTTTACTTTCTGTATCTATGAATTTGACTATTCATGGTACCTCATATAAGTGGAATCATAAAATATTTGTTCTTTTGTGTTATTTTGTTTTTTATAATTCACAAAATGACCATAAGAATTGATGTTAGGATTCACAGGAAAATATTTATTTCAGTCTTCAAGGAAACAAATTAGGTAAAACTTTCTTGGGATGCTTTGGCTTCCCAAATGACTTCTTGTGAAGTCATTAAGATAATTAGAGAAAATAGAGTTAAAAAAAAAAAAAAGGAAGTACAGATAAGCAACTTTAGAATTGCCAGTGCTTAACTTGACAGATGACATTTCTGTCCTAATGTTACCACCACCATTTCACTAAAGCAATTTTTCTAAGTTCATAAGAACATGATTTGTCTTATATCAGGTGTGTATATTAAGGGTGTGTGTGTGTGCCTCCTCCCACCTTCAAAACACACACATACTTTTCCCCACTTTGCTTTATGCCTTTCTCTTATAAACCCCCTTTTCCCCCAGCTGGAGGCGCAGGGTGGTTGTTATACTTTAGTATTCTATTGGGCCCCAACTCCCATGGGTAAATGTAAACAATGAATTGGAATTCCAGCAGCTTTGGGGGTCCTTCTTCCTCTATGCTTAATGTATTTAAGCCCCAAGCCAAAGGAAAAACTGTCATATCTTTAACCAGCATCTACTGGCTACTCGAATGTCATCTTCCCTACTTGTCTGACAAATATACAGACTATTGTTTAAACCAGGCATTGCTGAGAGGGATGGATTCCATTTGTATTACTAACAAAAACCTTATAATTTCCTCTCCTGGATCACATTTAGAGTTAAAAAAAAGATGGAACAGAGTCAATATTTGGGGTAATTGTGATAAGTATGTTTTGTGACGAAAACAGACATTAATAATTACATTGATGTTTGCTGTTAGGAGTTTTTAATCACCTATTTTTAGATCACTCATTCTTAGATTTTATTTTCAGGTTAGCAATAAAGGGTAAACAAATTTTGCTCAGATATTTTACTCAGTAAACTTCTGTTATAGGTTCTGAAGACACTACTAATGAAGACTATCAAAGCATTGCCTTATACTTTGAAGGAGAAAAGAGATATCTTCAGGCTGGAAAATTCTTCTTGCTGTGTGGCCAATATTCACGAGTTAGTATTTGCCAAGAAAATATACACTGACTACGCAGGAATAATTGTAGGAAATATATGTCAGTGCCAGTAACTCCCACTCAGATTTGAAATCTCAGCGCTAACTCTGAAATCTTCCTCTCCCTCCCACACCCAGTCACAGCCTTCCTTTGTAATACCTCTCACATCTGTCACTTTCATTCTAACTACCATCAACTCAGTCCAGGCCCACATGACCTTGCTTCTGATTATTGCAGTAGTTTCTTATTTTTCCTGTTTTTAGTTTATCCACCTTTAGAGTTTGTCATCCTTCACTTTGTTCCCCAAATAATAGTTGCTTTCATTGTTACAGAGTCCCTTGGCCTAAGGCAGGGGTTACAGTGTCCAAAGAAGGGACACGATAAGTGAAGCTATGGGGTAATGCTGTGCATTGTTCATGTGACAGGGTAGGGACTACTGAACGGCACATATCTTAAGAAGCCAGCTGTTGCTCACCTCCATAAAATTGTTGTTTTTTAGGAATCCAGGCCCTGTAGTGCCAGATCATATGATTTTTTCAAGAGAAACGGAAGCTTGGGGCTGCCAGTTTTGAAATATGTGCCCCAATATTTATAGAATACCTCACTGGCCAAAAAAAACATGTCTGTGTGTGAATTCAGCCTACAGGCCACCACCAATTTGTTGTTGCTGGCTCTTAGATAAAGTCCAAACTCCTTTGCTGGCACTTAAGAGAATATCCATAGTTTGACCAACCAGCCAGAACTCCCTAATCTGGCACCCAGCTGTTTCCATAGAAGAGTCCCACACTCCTCTAACAGCCAGGACTTCATCCATCCTGTTCTCCATGTGGGTTCCTCTCTGCTCCCTACGCCACCTACCACAAACCTATTCGTCCTTCAAGTGACACCTTCAGGATCATCTCCATGCCAAACCATCTTTTCTTCCTCAGAGCACCTATAAAAGAAAGAAAAAAAAAACACTGACAATCCAGTCCATTTGTCTTTTTATAGTTGTAAATTTCTTCCTAAGTGTGGTGTTATGGTGTGCAGGAATTAGACAATTATGACTTAAAATATTTGGTCTCTTATATTATCATCATATCACACAGATCTTCCTGGTAAGATTGTACATAACACAGAAAAGAGGGGCCGTGCCATACCATTCCTGGTATTCTCCATGGGATCTAGCGAAGTCCCACATTCATAGTAGCAGGTTGTCAGTAACTATTTGTTGAAAGAATAAATGAATGAAAATAATTAAATCTTCCTACTGAAAAGGGCACATTTTGCCTTTTCATTTCATCAGGACTAGATTCTTCAGAGGGTTAACTGGGTCCTTCCATTTTTTAAACTATACCCAGCTTTTAAGGATATATTTAAGATCCAACACTATGCGAGCCCCTGGTTGAGATGAAGATACTTTCACAGACTGTAATTACTTTGTGTAAAAGCTGTGTGAAAGCTTTGTTTTCCCTAATGTGAAAATATTCTGAAAATGTTTAATTGCTATAATTCTCTTTTCAGGCACTTAAACACTTCCTGAAATGCCCAAGCTCGGAAGACAATGTGGCAATAGAAATGGCAATTGAAACTGTAAGTACACTTTGACTGAAACTTTCAAGAATGCCAATTTTTAAAAAAACTTCTTGAAGAAAATTTTAAATATATGCAGAAATAGACCAAACAGTATAACAAACCCCTGCATACCCATCATGTAGCTTCAACAGCTGTCAGTGCATAGACAGCCTCATTTTATTCATACCCTCACCCTCTTTCCTGGGTTTTTTTTTAAGTAAATCGCAGTCACCGTATCATTTCACTTGTGGATACAATATCAGTGTCTAAAAGATAAGAAACTTTGGATTTTCTTTTAGGTGTAACTTGAGTACAGTAAAGTTCACAAATCCTAAGTGTACAACTGGATTAGTTTTTTCCTCTGTGCATACCTGTGTAACCCCCACCCAGATCAAGATATAGAACATTTCCAGCTACCGAAAGTCTCCCTCATGTCACCCCCCAGTCAATATCCCCCACCAAAGGTAACCACAATCACGCATGTGTACGCTTGTGTCCAGTTTCAGTCAGCATTATGTATGCAAATGTGTCCGTTTGTGTTACAGCACATAGCAATAGGTCATTCTTTTTTTTTTTTTTTTTTGAGACAGAGTTTCGCTCTTTTGCCCAGGCAAGAGAGCTGTGGCGTGATCTCGGCTCACTGCAACGTCCAACTTCCAGTTTCAAGCGATTCTCCTGTCTCAGCAGCCCGAGTAGCTGGGATTACAGGTGCCTGCCACCATGCCCAGCTAGTTTTTGTATTTTTAGTAGAGATGGGGTTTCACCATGTTGGCCAGGCTGGTCTCGAACTCCTGACCTCGTGATCTGCCCACCTCAGCCTCCCAAAGTGCTGGGATTACAGGCATGAGCCGCTGCGTCCAGCTCAGCAATAGGTCATTCTTCATTGCTGTGTAGTATTCTACTCTATGACTGTACCACAGTTTATTTACCCCTTACTCTGTTAATGGACTTTTGAGTTGTCTCCAGTTTGGCCATATTATGAATAAAGCTGCCATAAAGCTGTTCATGTCTTTTGGTGAACAAAAGCCCTCAGTTTTACTGGGTATATATCCAGGAGTAGAATCATTAGGTCATAGTATTCTAAATACAGGTCTTTTTGTCAGATATGTGTTGCAAAAATCTTCAAAGGCGTGGCTTGCCTTTCTATTCTCTTGATGAGCAGAAATTCTTAACTTTTAATAAATTTCAACTCATGAGTCTTTTATAGTTAGTGCTTTTTGGTCCAATTAAGAAATTTTAAGCTGGGTGCAGTGGATCACTTGAGGTCAGGAGTTCAAGACCAGCCTGGCCAACATAGTGAAACCCCATCTCTACTAAAAATACAAAAATTAGCTGGGCATAGTGGCGGGCACCTGTAATCCCAGCTACTTTGGAGGCTGAAGCAGGAGAATCACTTGAACCTGGGAGGCAGAGATTGTAGTGGGCCGAGACTGTGCCATTGCCCTCCAGCCTGGGCAACAAGAACGAAACTTCA